>NC_053493.1:288052550-288400050 GCF_905171775.1 Rana temporaria | reverse complement strand
TCCCAGTCCCCAGACCTGAATATCATTAAACATTGGGGTGATTTGAAGTGGGCTGTCCATGCTTAGCAACCATCAAACCTAACTGAACTGGAGATGTTTTGTAAGGAGGAATGGTCCAAAATACATTCATCCAGAATCCAGACACTCATTACAGGCTATAGGAAGTGTCTAGAGTCTGTTATTTCTGCTCTACTAAATATTGATGTGATTTTTTTGCTGTTGGGTGCCCAAATTTATGCACCTATCTAATTTTGTTTTGATGCATATTGCACATTTTCTGTTAATCCAATAAACCTCATTTTACTACTGAAATATTACTGTGTCCTTCAGTTATTTGATAGATCAAAATGAAATTCCTGAGCCAAACACCCGAATATTTATAAATGACAATCGTGGAAATTGTCAGGGGTTCATATACTTTTGCATACAACTTTGTGTCAATACTGTATCCTGGCCTAGGCCAACAAGGCCCAGGCCTAGGGCAGCACTTGGCAGGGGGGCAGCACGGAAAGTGTCTTCGCTGGTTGTGCTACACTGTTAGTGTAACGCAAGCCGTTTCTAATTTTGACTGTCCTATCATCCTGGACCACAAACCTTCCTCACTGTGCTATATGTTGTCTGCTGTACCATTGGCATGGTTATATCTTCTTAGTCCTCTCCATAAAATTATCAGAAATTTGTGCTGGAAGTAGAACTATAGGCAACACTTTTTTTTTTATTTTGGATAGAGTAAGGGAGGGTTATAGCCCCTGTCAGTTTATTTTTTTTTTACCATCCCTGTCCCATTGCAGAGATTTCCCTTCACTTCCTGCCCCATAGCTAACCAGGAAGTGATAGGAAATCTATGCAAATTAAGGGAATCCATTCCCCCCACCCAGGCATTAAGAAATGGTGTCCCCACTCGAAAATGTCAGGGTGGGTCTTAAACAGAAAGGGGTGTGGCATTGACAGGAAGGGGGTGGGTCATATTTAAATTAGAGGATGCACGAGTTTAGTCAGGCCTAGGGCAGCACAAAACCTAAATGCACCACTGCTTTGTGTATATATACAGTGATGTACAAAATCAGAAAGGGATCAAATATATTTTTCCGTTTTGTCCAAATGATCAGTCCTATAATTTTAATGGTAGGTTTATTTTAACAGTGAGAGACAGAATAACAAAATATCCAGAAAAACACATTTCAAAAAAGTTTTATGAATTAATTTGATTTTAATGAGTGAAATAATAATTCTACCCCTTCGCAAAACATGACTTTGTACTTGGTGGCAAAACCCTTGTTGGCAATCAGAGTTCATATATTTCTTGTAGTTTGTCCTCTTTGCAGATCCTCGTCAAACCTTCAGCTCCCTCCAAATATTTTCTATGGGGTTAAGGTCTGGCGACTGGCTAGACCGACCACTCTTGGACCCTTAATGTGCTTCTTCTTGAGCCATTTTTTTGTTGCCTTAGCCGTGTGTTTTGGGTAATTTTCATGCTGGAATACGCATCCATGACCCATTTTCAATGCCCTGGCTGAGGGAAGGTGGTTCTCCCCTAAGATTTGACGATGCATGGCCCTGTCCATCGTCCCTTTCATGCGGTGAAGTTGTCCCATAGCAGAAAAACACCCCCAAGGCATAATGTTTCCACCTCCGTGTTTGACAGTGGGGATGGTGTTCTTGGCGTCATAGGCAGAATTCCTCCTCCTCAGTTTTGGTCTCATCTGGCCCACAACACTTTCACCCAGCTCTCCTCTGAATTATTCAGACGTTCATTAGCAAACTTCACACGGACCTGGTACATGTGCTTTTTTGAGCAGGGGGACTTTGCGGGCGCTACAGGATATCAGTCCTTCATGGCGTAGTGTGATACCAATTTTTTCTTGGTGACTATGATCCCAGCTGCATTGAGACCATTGATGAGTATGCAGTTCAGTTTTGGGCACCAGTTCTCAAAAAGGATATCGGAGAACTGGAGAAAGTGCAGAGAAGGGCAACCAAACTGATAAGAGGCATGGAGGAGCTCAGCTATGAGGAAAGATTAGAGGAACTGAATTTATTCACTCTTGAGAAGAGGAGAATTAGGGGGGATATGATCAACATGTACAAATATATAAGAGGTCCATACAGTGGACTTGGTGTTGAGTTATTCACTTTACGGTCAACACCGAGGACAAGGGGGCACTCTTTACGTCTAGAGGAAAAGAGATTTCACCTCCAAATACGGAAAGGTTTTTTCACAGTAAGAGCTGTGAAAATGTGGAACAGACTCCCTCCAGAGGTGGTTCTGGCCAGCTCAGTAGATTGCTTTAAGAAAGGCCTGGATTCTTTCCTAAATGTACATAAAATAACTGAGTACTAAGATTTGTAGGTAAAGTTGATCCAGGGTAAATCCGATTGCCTTTTGGGGGATCAGAAAGGAATTTTTTCCCCTGCTGTAGCAAATTGGATGATGCTCTGCTGGTTTTTTTTGCCTTCCTCTGGATCAACTGTGGGTATGGAGTTGGGTGTATGGGATTGTACTGTGTTTTTTATTTTGTTTGTTTATTTTTTGTGGTTGAACTGGATGGACTTGTGTCTTTTTTCAACCTGACTAACTATGTATGAGATTCTCCCATGTTCTCATGATCATTGAAACTCCACGAGGTGAGATCTTGGATGGAGCCAGGGCCGGACTGGCCTACCGGGATAGCGGGAAAATTCCCAGTAGGCCGCCTGCTGTCAGTCAAATTTATCAGCTGTGTGGGCTACGGCGGCCGCCGCCGGCCGCCATTGCGGCCGCACTTTGCAATTGTGCAGGGCTGGATGGCTGCCCTATGCCTAGCTGCAGTCACTCCAGTGTCATGCATGTCACATTATGTCAGTGAAGCAGCGGCGGGCCGGCCGCCGGTGAGTTGCGGCCGCCATGCCGCACTTTCCTTCCCAGCATCTAACCCGCTGTGTGGACTGACTCACTCACTGGACTGGAGCGATCATGTGACTGAGGGAGGGGAGGAGCCGAGCAGGAGAACTGAACTCAGATCAATTCCATCTTCCCGTGCAGGGCCAGCACCGCCCACTATTTCTCCTGCAGGGTCATGTGGCAGAGGAGGCAGAGGAGAAGACCACCACCCTTGGAGCACAAGGTAAATAAATAGATTTTTATGAAATCCTGGCCTGCCCTGAGGCTGCTTTGGGCGAAGCTGTGGCTGCAGCGCTCTGCTCCCTCGTCCTCCTCCACTACACTGTGTACATCACACTCACAGTCAGCGGGTATCTCCCTCTGTGTGTCTGCAAGCTGTGAGTGTGAAAACTTTAGCCGCGCTGCTGATTGAAAAGTCCCCCCTCCTCCTCCTAGACCAGCTTGTGTCTGCTGGGGGGGGGGGGGGGGCAAAAGCTAGTGTAATGTGGCTTCAGTTCTGAGCAGAGTGTCTATTCTCTGTCACTCTGCTCGGACCCCACACTGACAGCCCTCCCTCCCCCCTCCTCGCACATTGGACAGGAGAGAAAAGAAAATACAGATAGCAGGATCTTCTCTCACCCCCCCTCGTGTGTGTCCTCGTGGCTCCGCCCACATCCAATCCTCAGCAGCTCCTCCATGCTTCCCAAAGAGAAACTAGCAGCCTGCAGGTAGATAGTGGAGGGAAGGACAACTTGTATTATGGATGCTGCCTGCAACCCCCCACAGAGGATCCACAGCTCCAGGTCAGCTAAAATCCTTGCTTCCTAATTAAACTTTCCAGTGAGTGAAAAGAAAGCAGCACACAGGTGGGTCAGTCATTGATGGGGCTGAACAGAGTGTGTTGTCACCTCCAGAGTCCCTCAACCAACACAGCAGCCCACTAGGGTGGTGCACTACAAGCCCCAGCATGCTCTGCCAGCCTATGTATAACACAGGCTAGTAGGCCTTGTTTGCTGACCAATCCAGGGCCCAAGCCTTCATCTTTGGTAAGGGAAATATCCCCCCCCTCCCATCTCGCCAACCTCTGAGCACACTTATGTAAGGGAGAGCTCTGTGGACTGTGATGTAAAGGGGGGCTCTGATGTACGTGGGGGCTTTGGTGATCAGATACCCCCTTACATCAGGATTCCAAGAGTACCTTGATGGCTCTAGTTCACACCATGCAGTCAGTTTTCGGTCAGTTTCTGCACCAGAAACTGACTGCATGGTGTGAACTAGAGCCATCAAGATCCATTGGAATACATGAAAAACACTGTGCATGCATTTTTAGCACAGTGAAAATGCGCACAAAACTGTATGGAACTGTGTCTGGTGTGAACTGGCCCTTACATCGGTTTCCCTTTACATTACAGTCCACAGATCTCTCCCTTAGAGCCTTTTCACATGGGCAGACTCTGCCAAGCAAATCCACCTGCTCAGTGGGGGAACTCTCCGCTGATCCCTGCTGAGCAGGCGGATGACTGGTCCATGTCTGCTTCACTTGTGCACAGTGGACACAGTCACAGACTGCTGTTCTCTATGGACCGGTCTGACTGTCATCCAATCTGCAAGACGGATGGGGAATCTCCATCCATCTTTTTTCATTGGAGCGGATGCAGGCAGGTGTAAATGGACACGTCTGTTTACATCCACCTCCCCATACAAAACAATGGGTAGTCCAATCAGTTCAATTGTGTAAAAGGGGTCCTTCTGCAGGACCAAAATCAAGGGCCCCGTGATGGGAGAAAAGGACACCAGGGGCCCTTCATGGTTTCTTGTGGGCCCTGAAGGTTCTAGTTACGCCTCTGGGCACAGACACTGACTGCAGTGAGATTGCATTATGGGCAGGGTGACACTGCATTATGGGAACGGTCAGGCTGCAATGATGGGCACGGTCAGGCTGTAATGATGGGCACGGTCAGGCTGTAATGATGGGCACGGTCAGGCTGCAATGATGGGCACAGTCAGGCTGCAATGATGGGCACAGTCAGGCTGCAATGATGGGCACAGTCAGGCTGCAATGATGGGCACTGTTGGCTGCATTGATCTCTTGTACCATGCCCGCAGCTCCTGAAATCTCCTGTACCATGCCTGCAGCCCCTGATATCTCCTGTACCATGCCCACAGCCTCTGCCATCTTGACATCTTCTCTACCATGCCCAAAGCCTCTGACATCTTCTGTACCATGCCCAAAGCCTTTGACATCTTCTGTACTATACCCACAGCCTCTGACATCTCCTGTACCATGCCCACAGCCTCTGACATCTCCTGTATCATGCCCACAGCCTCTGCCATATTGACATCTTCTGTACCATGCCCATAGCCTCTGACATCTCCTGCACCATGCCCACAGCCTCTGACATCTTGACATCTCCTGCACCATGCCCACAGCCTCTGACATCTTGACATCTCCTGCACCATGCCCACAGTCTCTGAATCTTCTGTACCATGCCCACAGCCTCTGACATCTCCTGTACCATGCCCACAGCCTCTGACATCTCCTGTACCATGCCCACAGCCTCTGACATCTCCTGTATCATGTCTGCAACCTCTAACCATCTCTTGTTTTATATCATGTCTGCAGTCTGGAGAGGAGTCAACGGTTGGGGTCACGGGAGAAGTCAGACGTGTGTGGACTGTGGAGAGGAGACAATAGGAAAACCAGAGCCACCAACTGGGAGCCGACTGACTGATCCCTGCACAGTGCACCTGAGAGGTGGTCAGTGACAGCGCTGCCAGGCCAGTCTGAGAGGGGGGGGGGTCATTGATGTAAGGGGGGGGTTGATGTAAGGTGTCCCCCTTGATGATTGCTCCACTTTTACCACTTTTAACTGTAATTTGCTGTTATATATCCCTAGCCCTATGTGCTTTCATATCGGTCTTATCTATATATAATACACTCTTCAACTGTGCTTTACAATGCATAATTTTCCCTTTTATGAACAAGAAAATAATGATGTTATGTTGTTGGGCCGGTATAATAATGCTATGGGGCTGGTATGACATTTTTTCCAGGGCTGGTTTTTACTCCCAGTCCGGCCCTGGATGGAGCCCCAGACCGAGGGAGATTGACAGTTATTTTGTGTTTCTTACATTTACGAATAATCACCCCAACTGTTGTTACGCTCTCACCAAGCTGCTTGGCGATGGTCTTGTAGCCCATTCCAGCCTTGTGTAGGTCTACAATCTTGTCCCTGACATCCTTGGACAGCTCTTTGGTCTTGGCCATGATGGAGAGATTGGAATCTGATTGCTTCTGTGGACAGGTGTATTTTATACAGGTAACAAACTGAGATTAGGAGCACTCCCTTTAAGAGAATGCTCCTAATCTCAGCTTGTTACCTGTATAGAAGACAACTAGGAGACAGAAATCTTGCTGATTAATAGGAGACCAAATACTTATAAATTCATTTGCATTTTAATGAGTGAAATAACTCTTTTGAAGTTTGTTATTCTGTCTCTTAATGTTAAAATAAACCTACCATTAGCCCAGGTTCACACTGAGCTGCAGGAATGATACTGTGCGAGTTCAGCCGAACTCGCACAATTTCGGCTACGATTTCAGACATCTGTTCACAGATGTCAATGGAAATTGCACAGCGAAATCGCAAAAAGTAGTACAGAAATGACTTTTGCAATCGGTGTGGCGTTGCACCGATTAGGATAGTGCCATTGCCAGCCATCGCCGCCGATTCGACATGTCAAATCGCATGTCAAAACACACCAGTGTGAACCAGTGCTCAGGCTCTGTTGACACCTAGGCGTCTTTGGACGTTTTTCTGCTCTAACTCTCAGCTCTAAAAATGCACAAGACCTATCCCATTAGTTTTTAATAGCCCCTGTTCACATCCTGAGCGTTTTGTCATCTGAAGCAAAATGCCTGAAGCTCCAAAAAGTACGGGAGTTTCTTTTTTTTGCAGATCATAGGCATTTTCAGATTTTTACATTGGTGACCTTTTGACCTGTACAAAACCGCTAAAAACACCATGCGACTTTCTGCCTAAAAAAAAAATGCCTAGGTGTGAACATATCCTCAAAATTATAGACTGATCATTTATATATATATATATATATATATATATATATATATATATATAATATATGTGTGTGTGTGTATGTATGTGTGTGTGTGTGTGTGTGTGTGTGTGTGTATATATATATATATATGTATATATATATATATATATATATATATATGTATATATGTATATATGTATATATATATATATATATATATATATATATATATATATATATATATATATATATATATATATTCTCCTGTACTGGAACTTTTAGAGAGAGATGTATGTTGTGTCATTTATTTGATCAGGCAACATGCACGTCACAGGCCCAGTCGAAAAAAAAAAACATTTTAATTATGTCTGTTCTGCGCTGAAATAATACATTTTCTTAATTACTGCTTAGTGTGTGTGTGTTTTTTGTTTTTATTGTAATGAGCTACAACCTTATGCCTAGCATTGTAACAGTCAACGTATACAGTTTTAGAACTCCGAGTGGCACCAAATGAATGTGCTCATGTATTATTTATACCAAGACAAATGACTGCCTGAATCTCACACACCTAATACACAAACTATGCAACTTTTCCTCAGCCAGGCTTGTCTCGGCACAAATATTGTAAGTGCCTGTGCCTACATGACTGACTGTCTGGAATCCACAGATTTAAACATCGCTTTTAAATAACAAAGTATCATCACCCTTTACCAAACATTTCATCACCACCATACAGCATCTCTCATTGCTTTTACTAAAGGAACCTTGTCCATCTTTCTCATGTGGTGGCTTATATACTGTATGTTACTTTCACAATATTCTGGTAGCATTTTATCTTAGACCCCTTTCACACTGAAATGTTTTTACAGCGTTTGAGCATTAAAAATAGCGCTATTAAAACGCTCAAAACGCTCGCCATACATCTCAATGGACCCTTTCACACCGAGTCCTGCAAGCAGCATCTTTGAAGCAGCTTTTGGGCGGTGAAAAAAACGCTCCAAAACCGACCCTCTCCATTGAAATGAATTGAAAAGCGCTGTAAAAACGCCTTACCCGTTTACACTGAGGCACTGCAAAAACGCCATAAAACGTTAGGGTCTTAACGGTGCTTTACCAGCGTTTTTCGGGTGCTGGCAGTGTGAAAGGGCTCTGAAAGCACTCAGGCTTTCACATTGGGTTTGCAGATGAGGCTTCGCTCGAATAACGCCCGAAAAACGCCGAGTGTGAAAGGGCCCTTAAGCTAGCCACACACTAGTAGGATTTTTTTTTTATCAAACTTGTTCGATTTAGGAAAACGTTAATTTTTTTTGATTGTGGTGTTCATTTAGAGCGGGGGTCAGCAACCAAAATATCGTGGACAGGTGACTGGTAGATCTCGGTCTGGGTTTGCTGACCCTCCATTCCAAAGCATCAAACAGAGTGTAATGCAGAGGAACTACTTGTATAGGGAGCAAGAGCCGCATAAGCCGATGCCTCCTCTGTAGTGCCAACTCCTGTCCCATGTGGAGTGATACCAACTGCACTCTATCTCTTATTCCAGGTAGTGGTCTCCAGAGTGGTGCCAGCGCAGGAAATAAAATATCTTCAGGTTAGTGTCAAGCAATACACTGGGCTTAATAGTATAAGGCTGCTTTCAAACTGATGTACTGCGGTTTACCCACACCATGGGTGCAGTGCAGTGTACCTGCAGCTTTCCTGCTGGTTTGCTGCGCTTAGCCATAGACTTCTATCATATCCTGCTGTTTTACTACCCCCAATTTTATATGTGAACTAGCCCTAAGGTGCCGCTACTGAATGCAATCCTCTGAAAAGTTATCCAAGTGTGTGTTGATAGGTGGTGAGAAGGTGATATGTTGCCTTCTCACCACCTGATTTAAACCCATGAATGACGTGCAATGCATATGTTTGTGACATGGTAGTACTGCAATTAGAAGTTTAAATCGGGTGTGAGGTTGCGACACTGTGCTCGGAGATCCTTGATTTCTCCCGTGCAGTCCTGGTAGATCTCCATCTCTCTAAGGTTACATTTAATTAGAATTCTGTGCTTAGGTGTGTACTAAGTTGCTGCCTCCCTATAATAGACCCCACAATAGTGAAGTCCAGAAAATGTTTGAAAAGAGAAAGGGAAATTGGTGCTGCTTTAGAATAAATTTTGAATCCCTATGATCCCATGAAATAGTGATACACCTCAATTCATTTATATAAAGTTGAAAAATGAATTGGTGATTATTAACCACTTCCCGACGGCCGTACGACTTTGTACGGCCGCAGGGTGGCTCTACTTCTCTGGGAGGCCGTGTTTTTACGGCCGCCCCTTTTCGCGTTCCCCGCGCGCGCTCCCGAGCGCGCAGCGGGGAACTGCTGTGCTGGCCGTGTCCCTTGGACACAGCCAGTCACAGATCGCCGTGAACGGCCAATCGGAGCGGCCGTTTCCTAGGCGATCTGTGCGGCCAATGAGAGACGATCTCATATGTTTACATATGAGATCATCTCTCATTCCCGGCTCTCGCAGACAGCGGTGCTGTCAGGGGAGAGAGGAGACGGATCTGTGTCTCTTGTACATAGAGACACAGATCGGTCACCCCCCCCCAGTCACCCCCCTTCCCCCACAGTTAGAACACACCCAGGATACACATTTAACCCCTTCCTCACCCCCTAGTGTTAACCCCTTCCCTGCCAGTCACATTTATACAGTAATTAGTGCATATTTATAGCACTGATTGCAGTATAAATGTGAATGGCGCCAAAAATGTGTCAAAAGTGTCCGATGTGTCCGCCATAACGTCGCAGTCCCAATAAAAATCGCAGATCGCCGCCATTTCTAGTAAAAAAAAAAATTTATACAGTAATTAGTGCATATTTATAGCACTGATTGCAGTATAAATGTGAATGGCGCCAAAAATGTGTCAAAAGTGTCCGATGTGTCCGCCATAACGTTGCAGTCCCAATAAAAATCGCAGATCGCCGCCATTTCTAGTAAAAAAAAAATGTATACAGTAATTAGTGCATATTTATAGCACTGATTGCAGTATAAATGTGAATGGCGCCAAAAATGTGTCAAAAGTGTCCGATGTGTCCGCCATAACGTCGCAGTCCCAATAAAAATCGCAGATCGCCGCCATTTCTAGTAAAAAAAAAAAAATAATAATAATAATTCTGTCCCTTATTTTGTAGGCGCTATAACTTTTGCGCAAACCAGTCGCTTATTGCGATATTTTTTTTTTTTTTTACTAAAAATATGTAGAATACGTATCGGCCTAGACTGAGGATAAAAAAAAAACGTAAAAAAAAAAAATTGAGCTATTTATTATAGCAACAAGTAAAAATAATTTTTTTTTTTCAAAATTGTCGCTCTATTTTTGTTTATAGCGCAAAAAATAAAAACCGCAGAGGTGATCAAATACCACCAAAAGAAAGCTCTATTTGTGGGGAAAAAAGGACGTTAATTTTGTTTGGGAGCCACATCGCACGACCGCGCAATTGTCAGTTAAAGCGACGCAGTGCCGAATCGCAAAAAGTCCTCTGGTCAGGAAGGGGTTTAAGTGCCCAGTAAGGAAGTGGTTAAAATTTGTGAATTTTTCTTTTCTAAACCGTGCTGTGAACACAAATCCAAGTCGCATATAAAATACGAAATATGCAAACCAAATTAAGTGATTTGAAAAATCTGTATACTGTATATAATAAAAAAAAAAATATATATATATATATATATATATATATATATATATATATATATATATATATATATATATATATATATATATAAATTAAAGTCCATAATCCAGATATCTCCCAAAAGTTACTTTGGCAAAATCCCAAATGACGGTCTATCATGATTTCTGTGCGGATTAAAGGTGACTTTTCCATGCTCCCCTCTTGTATATGCACTCGCCAGAAAGCCTGAAGAGCGTGTAATAAGGTATATCCCCACTCCTGATGTTTCACCGATCGGGGTATCCTCCTCCGTAGGGTTGTTAGGGTATCCACATGTAATTTAATTAAAAAAAATGTGGATACTCCATATAGCGTAAATCCGTTTAAAAATGTATTTTTTTTATTGATAAACATAGAAAAATCCTTTTAAAAAAAATGGTGCCCCAGCTTCACATAGAAGAACAAGCAGTTTCAAGGGTCTGGACAGCGTGCGTTCTACATCCGAAAAAAACGGAAGTGACGTAATGCATACCAGGTCCCCACGTACGCGTTTCATCACTAGACATTGTCTGAGGCCTCGCTGTGGTCTGTGGAACGCACGCCGTCTAGACCCTTAAAACTGCTTGCTCTTCTATGTGAAGCTGGGGCAATTGGAGTTCCATTTTTTTTTTTAAGGATTTTTCTATTTTTATTAATAAAAGTATACATTTTTAAACCGATTTACGCTATGAGTATCCACATTTTTTTATTAAATTACATGTGGATACCCTAACAATGCTACAGAGGAGAAGGATACTCCGATCGGTGGAACATTAGAAGTGATATACCTTATTTCACGCTCTTCATCCCTGCAAGGGGTAAGGCTTTCTGGTGAGTGCATATACAAGAGGGGAGCACAGAATACATGATAGACTGTTATCATTGGATTTTGCACACGTCACTTTTGGGAGATATAGATTATGGACGTTTATTACCAATAGTGTATATTTTTCAAATTTGATTCGTGCAGTGCACAAGAAAGCAATCCAGATGTTCCATGTGGCAATATAATTACCATACCTGACATCTTGTTGGGACATCAGTCTCTAGGTGTTGTTAACTCCTTCATGGTATGGTGGGAATGGTAGTAGATGTCCCATATCTCAGGATCCATTCTGGCAGCCAGAAGAGAAAAAAAAAGTAGGCCCATTTGTGCAGCACAGACAGGGCCGGGAAGAATATAAAAAAATGACAAGAGAGATACAGGAGTCTGTGTGTCCATGTACTTGAAAGACACAAGATCAAAAGACATGTAGCAATGAGTACAACCACCAAATGTGTAGCATAGCTTCAGACTGTTGGAGGAGCGCAAGGTCTCTAACATCCACCAGCTCCGTAATGTCATCATGGAAGAGTGGAAGAGGACTCCAGTGGCAACCTGTGAAGCTCTGGTGAACTCCATGCCCAAGAGGGTTAAGGCAGTGCCGAAAAGTAATGGTGGCCACACAAAATATTAACACTTTGGGCCCAATTTCAACATTTTCACTTAGGGGTGTACTCACTTTTGTTGCCAGCAGTTTAGACATTAATGGCTGTGTGTTGAGTTATTTTGAGGGGACAGAAAATGTACACTGTTATACAAGCTGTACACTCACTACTTTACATTGTAACAAAGTGTCATCTCTTCAGTGTTGTCACATGAAAAGATATAATAAAATATTTACAGAAATGTGTGGGGTTTACTCACTTTTGTGAGACACTGTATGTTATAACATAATAATGTATTATTTATCTATTTATTGTGAAATTACTGGTTGAAAGTTATAACTTCAAACTTCAGTAATATGTCCATTAAGCCACCTGCTTGAGTTCAGTTTTTGAAAATATAGTAAATTACCTTAAAACTTATATATAATAATTATTTGTATATTACTTATGGTAATTAACCACTTGCCATCCAGGCCAATTCTGACACTTCCCCCCTACATGTAAAAGTCATAATTTTTTTGGTTTAGAAAATTACTCAGGACCCCCAAACATTATTTTTATATATATAGTTTTAGCAGAGACTTTATGGAATAAAATGGCGGTCATTGCAACTTTTTATGGTATTTGCGTAGCAATTTTTCAAACGCGTTTTTAAAATAAAAACAGTTTCATGAATGAAAAAAAAAATCACTTAAAGCGGGAGTTCAACCATTTTTTTTTTTTTTTTTTCTCCCCTTAGCTTCCTGCTCGTTTGGTCTAGGGGAATCGGCTATTTGTATTAAAATATGATCCGTACTTACCCGTTTTCGAGCTGCATCTTCTTCCGTCGCTTCCGGGTATGGGTCTTCGGGAGCGGGCGTTCCTTCTTGAGTGACAGTCTTTCGAGAGGCTTCCGACGGTCGCATCCATCGCGTCACTCGTAGCCGAAAGAAGCCGAACGTCGGTGCGGCTCTATACTGCGCCTGCGCACCGACGTTCGGCTTCTTTCGGAAAATCGTGACGCGATGGATGCGACCGTCGGAAGCCTCTCGGAAGACTGTCAATCAAGAAGGAGCGCCCATTCCCGCAGCCCATACCCGGAAGCGACAGAGAGGATGCATCTCGTAAACAGGTAAGTAATGCTCATATTTTAAAACAAATAGCCGATTCCCCTAGTAAAAACGAGCAGGAATCTAAGCATAAAAAATGCCCTCTAAGGGTGAACCACCGCTTTAAGTAAGTCTGATTTTTTTTTTTTTTTTGTATAGATGATGTTACATTAAGTAAATGGATACCTAACATGTCACACTTTAAAATTGCACACACTTGTGGAATGGTGTCAAACTTCAGTACTTAAAAATCTCCATAGACGACGCTTTCAATTTTTACTTTAAAAGTGAGTTGACAAACCCACAAAGCTGCATGTGAGCAATGTGCAGCATTGTGTGGCGGGCAACAAGCACACAGAGTCCCAGTTAGACAATAGCAATATATTGTAGAAAGCTCCAACAACATACAGCTACTGTAGGCCTGTAGACACAACCATCCAAAGCCAGGTATGAACTGTAACAGCAGTCTGAAGACAACAAGGAGTGGAATGCAGCCTGGCTAGTTCACACCCAAAAGAGAGGCTTCCTAAAGCGAGTTGGACGGAGTCCATGCACTGTCCATTCTCCTCCAGATCCTTTCCCTACCACTAAGCAGGGAACTTGCCCCCACACTAGCCAAAACATGCTGAACCCAAGAGCCAGATGGTTAAATAGACTCTGCCTGACCCAAAATGGCCACTGAAGTCACATGGGGCCCCAGTGTCAAATCGGACACCTGCCTTCTTGTGACCACAGGAAGTCTTAGAGGAACCAAGTTCCTCACAACTTCCTTCCCTTTCTGCACTGCCCCTTTGGTTGACCGCCACCTGCATCTGCCTAGAAGTGGGTATTGCAACCAACCCCCTGTAAAGAGGTAAGTCAGATATAAGGGTGATAAATGGCTGTAGATGGCCATCCAATACATTATTTAAATAACCAATTATTTACCCTTCCAAGTATGTCATCTTAATTGTAGACATGTCAATGTAACATGCAAGTGACTAAAGAAAAACAACTTAAAATACTTTTTGCTACAAAAAAGTGAAAAGAAAACAATAGTTTGAAAAGCAAATTATTCAGAGCATGTCTAGTCTCTAAATCTTGCACAAATTTTACAATAGCTTTTACTAGGCAATGACTTTCTTTGTGTAAAAAGTGTGCAATGCAACTTATTCTACTAATGTGATGGGCATAGAGTTTAGCTAATGAACCATGAAATGGATTATACATGGACAAATGAAGGCATGAGTCTGGATGTGGTCCACTTTGCTGTCTTGCATATGAATTAACGGCAATGAGATTTACTTGTCCACATTGGTAGTTTTGTTTCTCTATATTATATTGACACAGAGCTGGGCATTTTGACTGTATATTACTGTACTTACTACAATTTCTAGAAGTAATTATTTATACACATAATATAAATAGAATATTGTATGAATATTATTTTCTGTTCAATATTTTTTTTTATATCATTTTTAAAACTGCAAATACAGAGCTGTTATGCTAAATAATAGATATAAGTATGGCGTTGCCAACGAACATGACAGAATGATCTTTCCAACAGTTCCAGATGTCACCATGGGGTTAATTTACTAAAACTGGAGTGCGCAAAATCTGGTGCAGCGGTGCATGGTAGCCAATCAGCTTTTAACTCCAGCTTGTTCAATTAAGCTGTGAAAAAAAATAATCTGAAAACTGATTTCTATGCAGAACTAAAACGGAACTTTTCAGTTTTAGTAAATTAAACTCAGTGGGGTAGATTCAGATAGATTACACGGATCTAAAGATGCGCAAATCTATCTGATTTACGATCCGCTGGCGCAAGTTTTTGAGGCTAGTGCTGTATTCAGAAAGCACTTACCTCAAAACTTGCGGCGGCGTATCGTAAATCCCCCGGCGGAATTCAAATTCCGCAGCTAGGGGGCGTCTACAATTTAAATCAGGCGCGTCCCCGCACAGATCCAACAGCGCATGCGCCTTCCGCAATTTTTCCCAGCGTGCATTGCTCCAAATGATGTCACTAGGACATCATTCGTTTCGGCGTGAGCGAAACTTGCGTCCGGCCGTATTCTGAATCGACTTAAAATTCAAAACTCGGCGTGGGAACGATGTCCATACTTAACATAGGATACCCCTCACATAGCAGGGGTAACTATATGCCAGAAAAAGCCGAACGCAAGCGACGTAAAAAAAAAGCGACTCCTCATTTGCATATTCGTCGCGTACAAAAAACGAAACGCCACCTAGCGGCCAGCGGGAGATTGCAGCCTAAGATCCGACGGTGTAAGTCACTTACACCTGTCGGATCTTAGGGAGATATTAATGCGGAACCTGATTCTATGAATCAGCCGCATAGATCCGACCGTCGGAACTCGGAGATACGACGGCGTATCAGGAGATATACGCCGTCGTATCTCTATCTGAATCCGGGCCAGTGTGTTAATAAGAGAACAATACTGTATATGAGCTTGAGGCTCTTGCATGTTTTCAACAATATAAGTCTGCAGAAGAGACATTATAAAAGCAAAGCGAAGGGGGTGGAGGGGAAGTAGGAAAGGGAGGAAAAGTTGAAAGGCAAAGAGGAGCATCGCAGAAATGGTGAAGGTGTCGTCTTGGTGGCAAATGAGGAAAGTTGCTTCTCATAAAGCAAGTAGTTGATGGTAAAAAACAGTTAGAATGAAGCTTGAGACCCATGGATCCCAGGTTTTGTGGAATGTTATCACTTGTAAGGCTTCATGCACACTAGTAAGCTAGAAAAAGTGGATAAGTAACCCAATTTTTTTACAGTTTTATTGCCTGCGTTTAGCAGTGTTTAGCCTAGTGTGCAAGCTACATTTAGTAGCTGTAGCGTTAAGGAAGGGGGCCGCCAGCGTCATTCACAACCAGTGAATAGCTGATTGTTAAGGACCAGGCAGGGAAGCCAGCCACTGCATCCTTAACAACAAATGAGTCATCAACTGTCAACAGGGTTCCCCGCTGACAGCTGAATGTAAAAAAACACAGCAATAAAAACATTGTAAAAAAAAACGATGTGGGGGTCCCCCCCAATCCATATCAGACCCTTTGAGTCTGATATGGATTTTAAAGGGGAACCCTACGCCAATTTATAAAAAAAAAAAACAGCAGGCAACCCCAAATCTGCCAGGGTTGTGGGGAAGAGGCCCTTGTCGACATGGGGACAAGGTGCTATGGAGCCCCCCTCTCCCGAAGCACCCCTCGGGTCTGGTATGGTTCAGGAGGGGGATGGGGCATTCGCTCATCCCCTCTTTTCCTGGCCTGCCGCCAGGCTGCATGCTCGAATAAATATCTGGTATGGATTTTGGGTGGTTCCACGCCATTTTTTTTTATATTTTGGCACAAGGGTTCCCCTCAAAACCTTTGCCAGACCTAAGGGTCTGGTATGGAATTGGGAGGGGGAACCTGACGCCATTTTATCTTTTAATTTTGGTGTGGTATGGATTGGGGGGCCCCCACGCCTTTTTTTTCATAATGTTTTATTGCTGCCAATGAGTCTTTGTACATTTCCTCTGACATTCCTCGCTGACAGCTGATGACTCATCCGTTGTTAAGGACGTGGAGGTCAGCTTCCCGGCCCTCTCCTTAACAACCAGCTATTCACTGTTTAGAGGCAGTTAAAAAAAATAAACGGCTGATGTGCAAAACAACAGCTGTAGAAACGCCCAATGCGTGTTCATGAAGCCTTAAAGGGGAAAACAGGTATTTATAATGTTTTTTTTATATCTATTCACAAATGTTTGACTTTAATTTCAAACTGAATGGGTTGTTTTATAAGGTAAAGGTTTATATACACTTTAAGTCAAACCTATGCATAAATAGCTATTATATATCCGTTTGGGTTTCATGCTCTGCACAGTACATCATAGTTTTAGGAGCTTTTAGGAATGGTCTTTAAACAACCCATGGTAACCCTGCCTAAAATCATACTGTTGTATATGAGGTACAACCCACCCTTGATGTTGCAGACTGGAGTATTAATTCAGAAGAACCAAATGCATTCTCAATTAAAATGGCTTCATTGTATGCAGAGATACTATGTGCTTTGGAAAGCCTGGTACTACTAAAGGAATTGGAATAAAAAGAAACATTGTGTGATGTAGTCTTTAAATAGAGAAGAGGACATGAGCAGTATGGTTACACCTGGGGTCATCTGTTAGCCATGGAATGTATTTTTCCTCCTCTGATGAGTATTTTTTAGCTTTGAAGGGTAGAGGGTGGTAGGTAGAACATATAGGCATAACATTGGAATGGGAAACATCTGGCAGGTATACTTGAAAAGTGGTAATATGTAGTGATGAAATCCTGAGCAGATCAAAGACAGAAGTGGAGAACAATGTACCGTAAGTGTAGATAAAAAGCACTACTCTTACCAAAGTCAGACCATTCTAAAAAATTTAAAGTCACTGTAACCACAAGTGTATCATTTTTTTCAACAATCTTATAAATAAATCATAGGGCCAGATTCATGTAGAATTACGGCGACGTAACGTATCCCGTTTACGTTACTCCGCCGCAAGTTTTCAGCGTAAGTGCTTGATTCACAAAGCACTTACCTGTAAACTTGCAGCGGCGTAGCGTAAAGCCGTCCGGTGCAAGCCGGCCTAATTCAAATGGGGCGTGTACCATTTAAATTAGGCGCGTTCCCGCGCCGAACGTACTGCGCATGCTCTGTTTTAAAATTTCCCGCCGTGCTTTGCGCGAAATGACGTCACCCGACGTAATGTTTTGAACGGCGACGTGCGTTACGTACTTTCGTATTCCCGGACGACTTACGCAAAAAAAAAAAATGAAATTCGACGTGGGAACGACGGCCATACTTTAACATGGGCTGTCTAATTTTACACCACCTAAATAGCAATCGCAACTTTACGACGGGAAAAGCCGACTAGCGATGACGTAAGAGAATGCGACGAACGCGCGTACCTTCGTGGATCGCTGTAAACAGCTTATTAGCATACCCGACGCGGAAAACGACGCAAACTCCACCCAGCGGGCGCCGAAGTATTGCATCCTAAGATCCGAAGGCGTAAGAAGCCGTACGCCTGTCGGATCTTAGCCAAATGCCGTCGTATCTTTGTTTGTGAATTACAAAACGCAACAAATTGCGGGAAATTACAAAATGGAGCATGCGCAGTACGTTCGGAGCGGGAACGCGCCTAATTTAAATGATACACGCCCCATTTGAATTAGGCGGGCTTGCGCCGGACGGATTTACGCTACGCCGCCGCAAGTTTACAGGCAAGTGCTTTGTGAATCAAGCACTTGCGCTGAAAACTTGCGACGGTGTAACGTAAATGGGATACGTTACGCCGCCGGAATTGTACATGAATCTGGCCCCTTGTTTTAAAAAGCATGCACTGCAAAGACTGTTTGCGTTCAGGCTGCCTCTCTAATGTAAACTCTATATGACTCCTATGATCAAAGCAGAAGGGGGAAGGGGGATAACTTCACTGCGTTATCCTGCTGTGTGTAAAGCCGAGGTTCAGCTTATAAACCTTGTAAACCACATCAAGGTTTCAGCACAGAGGCTAAGATTAGCCTGACAAACATGCAAAAAGATGTCTGAAGCTCTACACCAGTATTTCTCAACTCCAGTCCTCAAGGCGCCCCAACAGGTCATGTTTTCAGGATTTCCCTCAGATGACACGGCTGTGGTAATTACTAAGGCAGTGAAACTGATCAAACCACTTGTGCAAAATAATGGAAAGCCTGAAAACATGACCTGTTGGGGTGCCTTGAGGACTGGAGTTGAGAAACACTGATCTACACTAATGGTGTACAACCCTGTCCTCAGGTACCGCCAACAGGCAATGTTTTGGGAATTTCTCTTAGATAAAATAGCTGTCCAAAATACCAAGCCATTGACTCTGTGCAAGATAAAGAAAAACCTGCAAACATGGCCTGTTGGGGGTACTTAAGGACCGGGTTCAAAGTCATTGCTCTACACGCTGGCAGGAAATATATAACTGAAAAATACAAGAGTTATGATGGTATATGAGTTATGAGGGTATAAAGGATAAACGGGTTCTCATCAAGCTGTACTGTGGACAAAACGTAACATTCAACTTGCAGGTATCAAAATAGCTTAAAGGGTCAAAAGGGAGTAAAAGTAGGAAGCTATCCAATGGCGAAAGGCCTTAGGAGATTACAATCCAGGCGGAAAAGAAGGGATAAGGATGATTGAGAGAAGCAAAAGGTGAAGGGATGAAAAAATCACCAGAGTATTTATAGCTGTCCCAAAAACATGGGGAGGGCTGAGTGATGGAGTTAGATAGAATTCCTGTCTTTAGGTGGAATCCAAAAAAGGCTGTGGATGGATAAGTCAGTAGCTTCTATGTCAATCAATGACAGTATTTCCTGTGGTCAATTGAGCAATTTGGGCCGCACAGTGATATTTTGATAGGCATGGGACACCTAGGTCTGGTACATAACATGCATCAAAATTCTCAGTTTATGGTTATTCCATATGAAGCACATCCCCCACTCTTGGGTCGAGTGCATCACAGACACTGGAATTACTATTAAAACAATATAAAAAGCCGCGCGGCTTTTTATATTGTTTTATTTTTCTTGTCATCACACGCTAGCCGCTGCCTGAATTTACTGTGTTGTGATAGCGCGTTTTTTTGGTGTATATGTATACTGGAATTACTATTGTTAGGAGTCTAAACAGGTTTGGCAGTTTGGGTAGGTAGGCAATTAGGTTGGTTGTAAGGAGGCTCTGTAATTTCTGGAGAAGGGGCATGCAGTTTGACTCAAAAAGAAATACGTAATCTCTAGTTAAGTAGACTCCGAGGTAAGGCAATTCGTGGTGTTCCCATTGATATGAAAAGGTTTGTTGGAGGGTTTGGAGTAGTGGAGGGGATACCGTGTTTCCCCGAAAATAAGCCCGGGTCTTATATTAATTTAGGCAACAAAAGACCCAGTAGGGCTTATTTTTGGGGTAGGTCTTAATATATTCGCTCTCTCCCTGCCTGTGAGGAATCCCCAGTTTGAACAAACTTAAAATGCCCAAATTCTTTCTTTTACAGTAGCACACAATGCAGAATGTGTGTGCCCCTGCAATCCAACAGTGCTAAACACCTTAGCCTTCCTCCACCTCTCCCAGCCCCCCTCACTCTGCAATGCTCGAAGCAGGGAAGAGGGCACGCCAGCATGTGAGGAAAAAAAAAACTGTAAACCTGTAAATACCTTGTGGAGATGGGAGTATCCATGCTGCATAACACACGCATGTTAATTGGAGAGGCTCTGCACCGTAGATTCAGTGACCCGCCAAAGCTCTGTGAAGGGAGGGGGACCAAGCTCCCCGCAGACATGCAGGAGAAGAGACCGGAGTATCCATGCTACATACCACAAACGTTGACTGTAGAGGCACCGTGCGCTACTTTTAGTGACCCGCCGAAGCTCTGTGAAGGGAGGGGGGGCCCAAGATCCCACGCAAACAGGCGGGAGAAGAGGAGACCAGCGGGGAGATCAGCTGAGAGACGCTCTGTATCAAAGGCACCTGACACCGCTAGAGACACACAGCACACTGCACACCGCCGTAACAGGATTATACCGCGTTACCACAAAAATCACACAATTACCTCGAACTAGGGCTTATTTTCGGGGTAGGGCTTATATTGCAGCCCTCCTGGAAAATAGCGCTAGGTCTTATTTTCGGGGTAGGTCTTATTTTCGGGGAAACACGGTAGATATTTCATTGGGTTTACTTGTAATTCTGCCTTAACTGAGATAAAATGCTCTACATTTTGGGCAGAGAAATTAAGGGGTTTGTGATTGTTAAGATGACGTCATCCGCAAAGATACTCATTCTAAAATCAGGGAAAATAACAGGGGGAAGTGGACAGCTTTGCCTTGTGCCCCACCTATTAGGGAAAAATGGGGATTTGAAGTCTGCATTAAGATAAAAAAAACTATGTGTAGCAGCCTCTCAGCACCCCCCGTTAACCTACCTGAGCTCCTTCTCTCTCCAGCGATGTCCATGATCCCCTAAGCCATCTCCTCCCTGATTGGCTGAGAAGAAGCAGTGGTGCTATTGGCTCCCGTGGCTGTCAATCAATGTCAGTAAGCCAATCAGGGGAGAGAGGGGGTGGGCCAGGTCAGGGCTCTGTGTCTGAATTGATACGCGGAGCTTCAACTCAGCTTGGGTGACCTTGGTAGCAAGCTGCTGGCTGAGGGGCACTTAAAGGAAGGAGGGACTAGGAGCAGCAAAAAGGAGGATATAGGCTGCTCTGTGTAAAACCAGAAGAGGCAATTATAATATCTTTGTTTTTTTTTTGTTTTTTTTTAACAAGCCTTTACAATAACTTTAAGTGATAACAAGCGAAGGTCAGGCATTATGTTGAGAGAAAGGAGGATGCGAAAGGGGACCAAAATGGCTGAGGTAAGGCTGTACCCCGAGGCACAGCCCTAGCTAGCCCTGGGGAAGGGGGTGGGAGGTCAGGGAGGGGGAGTAGAAAAAAACAAAAGAAAAAAGAGGGCTAAAGCATGTCAGTGGACTGAAGCATCTGAAGGACTATCGGTAGCATGAAAGGTGGCTCTGGGAGTTTGGTCCCAAAGCGACAGACATGGCCAATAGAAGAAGTAGGCATAGTGCGAGTAGGGTTGTAAACAATTAGGTGGGGGGGGGGTAGAGACATGGTGGCTAGAATAGAGTCAGAGAGCCAAACCTAATCGGGGTCCTCCAAGTTTAAATATCCATCTGCAGTGAAATGACTTTGCCTTCCATGTGACATTGCAAAGTCTGATGCACATTTTTATTTTACTGACACAGATCCTCTTAATCTAATTAACTGTATTCCTTCTCCTTAGATATGCGTGTAAATGTGAATCATTATTGCCTGGATGTCATATAACGTACTGGAGAGTCATCTCAGCTGTCAACACTGGATTGTTACATTCTGATACAAAGGTTTTGCAACCACTGCTATGTTGGTAAATTGTAAGGGCTCAAAGGATACTTTTGGTTGTTAAGCCCGATTCAGAACAACATATACAAATTTCAGCAGGTGGCCAATTGGTATTTAAAATAAATGTATTCATTATGTTTAGTGATTTAGAAATATCCGAGATGTGTCTGCAAGGTTTTCATTTATCAAGGTCATGGTGCACCCAAACGTAGTTAGTCACATTTAGCTGGACTTGTATCATAATGCTGAATACACGATGACAACGTGTTATAAAGTGGAAGCCACTTCAAATACTGGTGACGTGTCTTCTCTTCAGCATTAGAAGTTCAGATATATGACAGATCCCTACATCAACACAAGAGATGTTAATGCAAGGATCTCTCCCACACTTCTACTGTATTCTGACTCAGGGCTGTCTTAACCACTTCCCGACGGCCGTACGACTTTGTACGGCCGCAGGGTGGCTCTACATCTCTGGGAGGCCGTGTTTTTACGGCCTGCACGCGCGTCCGGCGGAGGCGCGCGCGCGCTCGCCGCATCGCTGAGATGCCGATGCGAGTGCCTGGCGGCCGCGATGTCCGCCAGGGACTCGCGATCGGCGGCTACAGGGACAAGACGTGGAGCTCTGTGTGTAAACACAGAGCTCCACGTCCTGTCAGGGGAGAGAGGAGACCGATCTGTGTCCCTTGTACATAGGGACACAGCATCGGTCACCTCCCCCAGTCACCCCCCTTCCCCCACAGTCACCCCCCTTCCCCCACAGTTAGTAACACAATTTAGGGTACACATTAACCCCTTCCTCACCCCCTAGTGTTAACCCCTTCAATGCCAGTCACATTTATACAGTAATTAGTGCATATTTATTGCACTGATCGCTGTATAAATGTGAATGGCGCCAAAAATGTGTCAAAAGTGTCCGATGTCTCCGCCATAATGTCGCAGTCACGAAAAAAAATGCTGATCGCCGCCATTAGTAGTAAAAAAAAATAATAAAAAATAATAATTCTGTCCCCTATTTTGTAAGCGCAATAACTTTTGCGCAAACCAGACACTTCTTGCGATTTTTTTTTTTTAACAAAAATATGTAGAATAATACGTATCGCCTAGACTGAGAAAAAATTATTTTTTTTTAAAAAATTGGGCAATTTATTATAGTAACAAGTAAAAAATATTGGTTTTTTTTCAAAATTGTCGCTCTATTTTTGTTTATAGCGCAAAAAATAAAAACCGCAGAGGTGATCAAATACCACCAAAATAAAGCTCTATTTGTGGGGAAAAAAGGACGTCAATTTTGTTTGGGAGCCACGTCGCATGACCGCGCAATTGTCAGTTAAAGCGACGCAGTGCCGGAAGCTGAAATTTCACCTGGTCAGGAAGGGGTATATGTGCCCAGTAAGGAAGTGGTTAATGAGAGGGCACACCTGGGCACTGCCCAGGGGCCCCAGGTGCATGGGGGGCTCCTGCACTTTCCTCAAAGCAGCTGGTCCTTGAGCCACGCTGCCCTAAAATTGGGGGCCCCATGATGGCACTGAGAGAGATAGATGCAAAGGGAAGGAAGTCTGCCCCCTACCCACTTAATGTCTGTTTACCTGCACTGTCATCATTGTAGGGGCCCCAGAGCATTACTTTGCCCAGGGGCCCATGATGCTATTAAGACGGCCCTGTTCTGACTTGTCAGAATATGCAGATCAGCCCTTATTGAATGCTGGTTTTCACATTTGGTCATTACACCAACTTCTGTCGAACAGTCAGCAGTACACATGTACACTACAATTCAGCTCCTGCGGAACCGGATACAATTTGGTACGTGTGTAATGGGCTTATCTCTGCTGGCGCCTTGTCTAAGATCAAAGATCCGGCCTTATCTTTTTGTTTGTATCTTGCCTTGCAATTTGGTTTAAGGTAGAAAGCCTCCAATTTCACCAATGTTTATATTATTAGCTTTAATTGATTAATAGTCCAAACCTCTTCCACCCCACCTAAGGCTGGCCATACGCGATTCGATTCATTAATGGGCAGGCTGAATGTACCAAGTGGATCAATCTATCTACTTGGGTACAACCAGCCTGACAGATTTTCTTACAATTATTGCTAGCAGCTGCTATAGCCGCTAGCAATAATTACTGTCTTTTCCAGGCGAGAGTAAAACAGCTGATGCGTTTCACACTATAAATTAGTGCTTAATCATGATTAAGCACTAATTTATAGTGCAAAACGCGTCAGTGTTTTACTCCCGTGTAGTGTGCTGTGACTTGTAGTGCATTTTTCCTTTTTTAAATAAAGACAACCATCAAGGTTTTTTGGAGTGGGCTGTCCATATTTTCTTTTTCCATTTGTTGCCTTGTGCATTGCCAGCACCCTTGATCTCCTGAGACTACACTAATCATCCTAACACAATCTACCTGGAGCGGTATGTTTCTTTCTTTTCCGGGCGAGAATGGCTTCCCGGGGGGGGGGGGGGGGAGATTGCGGAGTGCAGGCATGACCATTTTTGCATAAGGTGTAATTTATTGCTTTAAGTACATTATTATTATTATTATTGTTATACAGGATTTAAGTATATGTAAATCTTAACATGCCACTTTAACTAAGGCACAACAGGAGAAGTGCAAACATCAGTGATCCACTACGGTCTGTGGGTGAACTTTTGCAGGGTCTTAGTTTTACGCCATAGTCACTTAAGAGCACAGCTGTGTCTCTTGAGATTTCTAGAATGAAAAAGTTGAAGAGGAAAAGGTAGTTGACAGAAGGCAGTTTGTTAGAGACTAAGGGCCAGATTCAGAGAGATCGGCGTATCTTTAGAGCGGCGTAGCACATCTGATATGCGCTACGCCGACGTAACATAGAGAGGCTCGTACTGTATTCACAAAGCACTTGCTCCCTTTCTTGCGCCGGCGTAACTTAAAATGGCAGGTGTAAGCCCGCCTAATTCAAAGTAGCAAGCCAGTGGGCGTGTAGTATTATAATGAAGCGTGACCCCATGTAAATGCATGGCCGAACGAACGCCTCACGCGCGCATGCTCAGAATCACGTTGAATTTCCTCCCTAAGATACGCCGGCTCCATTCATTTGAAGTGAACGTAACCTACGCCCAGCCCCATTCACGTACGACTTACGTAAACTACGTAAAAAACGACGGCTGTTCCGACGTCTATACCTTTGCATGGGCTGCGCCTGCTTTTTGGTGGAATAACTATACGCCAGACGTACCCCTTACGTAAACGGCGTAGCTTACTGCGACGGGCGTACGTACGTTTGTGAATTGGCGTATCTTGCTCATTTACATATTCGACGCGTAAATCAACGGAAGCGCCCCTAGCGGCCAGCGTAAATATGCACCCAAGATACGACGGTGTAGGAGACTTACGTCGGTCGTATCTTGGCAAAATTCAGGCGTATCTCATTTAAAGAATCAACGCATAGATACGACGGCGCACATTTGGACACGATTGACACAATTCGTGGTAAGATCTCTACTGCCCAGCTTTCTCCTCCAACCAGCATACCAGGACAACCACCACACTCAATATTTTCCTCCTTCAACCCTGTTACCACTGAGGAATTTGAGGCCTGAGCACCAACCTGTGCCCTAGACCCTGTCCCTTCGCAGTTACCATGGCCCCCCACCTGCTCTATTATACACTCTCAAACTTAGATTTCAACCACTACCTCTCCATTGGCACCTTTCCTTCCCCTCTCAAACATGCACTGGTTCCCTTCATATCTAACACGCCCTCGACCCCACCTAACATCCATCTCTTTGCTCTCGTTTGCCTCTAAACTTCTTGAACGCCTTGTTCACAACCACATGAGTTGCTACCTCACTGATAACAACCTTCTTTACCCCTTACAGTCTAGCTTTCTCCAATAACATTCCCTACTAAAACTCACTAATAACTTACTAACTTAAAACCAATAACCACTACTCCATACTCATACTTTTAGACCTTTCTGCTGCTTTCAATACAGTCAACCACCTGTTGGTGCTATACAAAATTATATATAATAATAATAATTATAAAAATACTATGGTAGTTTACCTGGATTTGATCCCTCCAAGTATATTCCCAGGTTTCAATTTTCTTTGGGTACTCTATTTTCCTCATATATCCCCGAAACATGCTGGTATATTAAAGGAAGGTGGACACTGCTGACCACCAGGGATAAAACTCACCTCTAATGTACAGCTGTGGCCAAAATTTTTGAGAATGACACAAATATTAATTTTCACAAAGTCTACTGCCTAAGTGTTTATGATGGCAATTTGCATATACTCCGGAATATTATGAATAGTGATCAGATTAATTGCAATTAATTGTAAAGTCCTTCTTTGCAATGAAAATGAACTTAATCCCATAAAAAAACATTTCCACTGCATTTGTGAAGGCTTCAGGGCGCCCAAGAAAGTCCAGCAAGTGCCAGGACCGTCTCTTGCAGTTCATTCAGCTGCGGGATCGGGGCACCACCAGTGCAGAGCTTGCTCAGGAATGGCAGCAGGCAGGTGTGAGTACATCTGCACGCACAGTGAGGCAAATACTTTTGGAGGATGGCCTGATGTCAAGAAGGGCAGCAAAGAAGCCACTTCTCTCCAGGAACATCAGGGACAGACTGATATTCTGCAAAAGGTACAGGGATTGGACAGTCCCTGCTGAGGACTGGGTAAAGTCATTTTTTCTGAGGAATGCCCTTTCATCCCTTGCATCTGTAAAAAAAAATCCTTGTCTGGAGAAGGAAAAGTGAGCGCAATCATCAGTTGTGTGTCATGCCAACAGTAAAGTGTCCTGAGACCATTTATGTGCGGGGGTTGCTTCTCAGCCAAGGGGGTGAGCTCACTCACAATTTGCCTAAGAGATAAGCCATGAATAAAGAATGGTACAAAAACATCCTCAGAGAGCAACATCTCCGAACCATCCAAGAACAGTTTGGTGATGAACAATGCCTTTTCTAGCATGATAGTTATCACTTTTGCCTTATGGCAAGGTGCTCCAAGTGGCTTGGGGAACAAAACATTGAAGTGTTGGGTCCATGACCAGGAAACTCCCCAGACCTTAATCCCATTGATAACTTGTGGCCAATCCTCACTCCTCAACAACCCCCCCCCCCCCCCCACACACACACACAAATTCTGACAAACTCCAAGCACTGCTCATGCAAGAATGGGCTGCCATCAGTCAGGATGTGGCCCAGAAGTTGATTGTCAACATGCCAGGGGGAATTGCAAAGGCCTTCAAAAAGAAGGGTCAACACGGCAAATATTGACTCTGCATAAACTTAATGTAATTGTCAATAAAAGCCTTTGACACTTATGAAATGCTTGTAATTATACTTCACTATACCATAGTAACATCTGACAAAAAGATAGAAAATCACTAAGGCAGCAGACTTTGTGAAAATTAATATTTGTGTCATTCTCAAAACTTTTGACCATGGCTGTAGGGTATACTGTGTAGTGTATACTATGCTGCTGCATAGTATATAAATTACCTCCCCACTGCCACTAGGTCTTTCCCACAGAGAAAATCTTTTGCTACTGCAGGAAATTGGAAGAAATTGCACCTCTCGCATATCCCTTCCACCTACCTTCTCTATTCATAGAACTCGTACTATTCTTTCCCAAACTACAAAATGGTGGAGGTGGGTGGAGGGGGCGGGTAAGCAGCACAACTCTTTCAAACTCACAGCGACTGATGTTAGCCCCAACTGCAGCAGAAGATCAGTGCAGTGGGGTTGAAGTGACTTCTACACTATGCAGTAGCCATCCAGACGTTGGACAATATTCAACAAATCTTCAACTTTAACTGGCTTCTAGCTACATTGGCACTACTGCAAGTAAGGTGTAAGGACATTAGACTGAAGGGGGAAAAAGTAAAACTATATCTTTCTATCCTTTACAGCCAAGGAATCTGCCATCATAGAATCTGTTTGATCTGCAGTTACCATGGTGTTGCACATTTCAACAGTTATGACAGCAGCTATTTGGTAGTTTGGCAGTTCGGTTCAAAGCACAAGAAAATGTAACATTTATCACTCAAGGCCAACGACGTGCAGTCAGAGGAGACAGGTGAGGCAGAGCCTTACTTGCCATGAACATAAAAAAATTGCAAAAAAAATAATGGCCAAGCTTGGGGGGTAGTCCTATCCCACTACTGGTCAAAATTTCGGTCTCCTATGACTTATGGTTCTGGAGACACAGAGATCCTTGCGCAGCCTGTCAGAAGCTACATACAGAGCGGCCAGTTTAAATACAAGCTGGCACACTCTTTTTGCAGCAGACTGAGAGGATGAGCTCACAGTGCCTCTCCTCATTTCTTATGAGAGGCACTGAGCTCAATGGACAGCTTGGAGTCTTGGACCAATGGTAAAGTACCATTGGCCCAAGCTGTCCAATAAAAATGCTGCAGTGGAGGCACGCCTCTCACTGCAGTGTCATAGAAGGAGGCATGCGTCTAAAAGTTAAATGCTCCCTTTTAGCCCAGCTCTCTTAACTAGAAAAAAAAACATGGGTTTATGGGTATAACATTTGCCCATAATTCCATGTTTTTCTCACACTGTTAAGAGGGAGAATGAGAATCTGCTGCTGTTTAAAAGGTACTGTTTTAATCAAGCTAAATCATATATTTATATGCTATATGATATAAGATAATCATTTATTATTTATCTATTTACTGTGAAATTACTGGTTGGAAGTTATAACTTCAAACTTCAGTAATTTGTCCGATAAGCCACCTGCTTGTGTAAATTGAACAAAGAAGGACAAAGGTGGGACTTTAATCGAGGCATGCACCCCAGGAGATTAACAATGACAATTGAATATGGCAGGTAACTGATCCAGTAGAACTGCTGTTCACAAACGCTCTCCATTCACACCAGCGGTACATTATAACGCAATGAGGTGGTGTAAACTGGCCACGTAGTAGGCAAGGCATTTTGCCTTGTTGTGGGAGTGCAGTAGGACTGTGCTGGAATAGCTGCCCAATGCAATCTCAGCACGCCTGGTGTGAATGGGTCCCGAATGTAATTGTTTACAAGGTATGTCAAAACGCAAATGGGGTTACATGGCAAATAGGGATTTTGCTATGAAGGGATACATAATTTCATAAATCGTAGAGGCTTTCATTTAAATCCTGCAGGTCCTTTGTTACATGTCAGGGCTACATATAAAAATAGGTTGCAGGCAGGCCAAAAGCTTTCCCTCCAATGTTTTTACTAAGACCAGATGTAGCTGTGAAGAATGATCAGGCTTCCAAGGAGGTAATCTGAGAGGGCCAGTTGCCACGATAGTGCAGAGTGGGGGATGATCATGTGCTGAGCTGAGAAATCCTCTATTATCAGGACATGTTTCTTTTCTGTCTAATCACTGCCAGTATTTGTAATAATAAAAAAAGCCTTGCTCATTTTAAGTTTCTTTTTTTTTTTTTTGCAAGTTCCGGTAATCGTTTTGCATTACAAGCAGTGTGTTTCTTTTACCAATAGTCACACTGTAAGAGGCAGCTTCACTGGGGTTTTTAAAGCTGAACTCCAGGCATACATAAATTAATACAGTTCTGTATTTATTAATACATCATTAAAGAAGTTGTAAAGTCAGAAGTTTTTTTTTATCTAATATGCATTAAAATAAAAAGCCTTCTGGTCGCATCAGCCGCCCTAATACTTACCTGAGCCACATCTCTATCCAGCAATGTCCACCAGTGTCTCGGCCGTCCAAGACTCTCCCTTCTGATTGGCTGAGACACAGCAGTGGTGCCATTGGCTTCCGCTGCTGTCAATCAAAGTCAGTCAGACAATCAGGAGAGAGAGGGGGTGGGGCTGGGCCAGGGGTCAGTGTCTAAATGGACACACAGACCTGTGACTCAGCTTGGGTGCCCCCATAGAAAGCACTTGCTGTAGGAGCACTCGACAGGAGGGAGGGGCCAGGAGCACAGAAGAGGGACCCAAAAAGAGGAGAATCTGAACTGCATTTTGCGGCTTCACTGCCCGATTCCCTACTGCGCATGTGCGAGGATCGCGGCGCGCCATCAATGGTCCCCGCTCTATCCTGGGAACAGTGTTTCCCAGAAGACAGCGGGTGGGGGTGACGTGCCAGGCTGGATTCCCTGCGGGCATCCGAACCCGGAAGTGGTGCAAATACCTGTCTCAGACATGTATCTGCACCCCCCTCCCCCCTGAAAGGTGTCAAATGTGACACTGGAGGGGGGAGGGATCCCCCCTCCGCTTTAACAAAGAACATGCTGTTAGCGGGAGAGTAGAGGCCCTTCACCCCTTTCTCTTCTGTTGCAGTGAGTTATTGTGTATTGTGGGCCACTCGCAACTCCTCCTTCCAGGGGAGCAGCACCTGGATCATATTGGTGTTGCCAAACCAAATGAAATAGCATCAACCCCTAGCATAGAAAAGTTAGAGCGAACATGTTCAACAATTAGGACAAGGCCTATAAGTATTTTATACTTCTGTCAAGCATGTAGTAATTTGTATTTGTAGTAACAAGTATTAATTGCATACGAGAGATAGTGTAGCTCAGGTACTTTGAGGATACACGTATAATACATAAGTTGTACTGGCAACTAATAGAAAGGTATGAGAGGCAATATAGCTCAGGTACTTTGAGAGTACATATAGTATTAGTAGTAACAAGTATTAATTGCATATGAGAGGCAATATAGCTCAGGTAATTTGAGAGTACATAAAGTATTAGTAGTAACAAGTATTAATTGCATATGAAACGCAATAAAGCTCAGGTACTTTGAGAGTACATATAGTATTAGTAGTAACAAGTATTAATTGCATATGAGAGGCAATATAGCTCAGGTACTTTGAGAGTACATATAGTATGAGTAGTAACAAGTATTAATTGCATATGAGAGGCAATATAGCTCAGGTACTTTGACAGTACATATAGTATTTGCAGTAATGAGTATTAATTGCGTATGAGAGGCAATATAGCTCAGGTACTTTGAGAGTACATATAGTATTAGCCCACGGCCACAGGCATTCACCTGACAGCAAACAACTTTGTATTCCGTGGCTGGTGGTACAATAGGCATTCACCGGATACAGAAGTAAGTGCCGCCCATTACATGCCCCAAAAATTAGCCCAAAGGCGTTCACTGGATAGCAAACAACTTTGTATTCTGTGGCTGGTGGTACATTAGGCAGTCACCGGATACAGAAGTAAGTGTCGGCCATTACAGGCCCCAAAAATTAGCCCACGGCCACAGGCGTTCACTGGACAGCAAACAATTTTGTATTCTGTGGCTGGTGGTACATTAGGCATTCACTCGGCCATTACAGGCCTCAAAAATTAGCCCACGGCCACAGGTGTTCACCTGACAGCAAAAAAACTTGTATTCTGTGGCTGGTGGTACATTAGGCATTCACCAGATACAGAAAAAAGTGTCAGCCAGTACAGGCCCAAAAAATTAGCCCACAGGCGTTCACCTGAATTTGAATGAAACATGGTCTACTGGTCACATGTGCTCAATTCCTCCGAGATCCATGCTTCATTCATTTTTATAAATGTGAGGTAGTCAACACTGTTGTGAGCTAGACAAGTGTGCTTATCGGTCACGACCCCCCCTGTAGTGACACAAATCCTTACCTAACAGGTCCACAAAAATCCTTTCAAGCACTGGTATAGGTGTGCTACTTGCTCTGCAGTACATAGGTGTGTAATACATTCATATACTTTTTGTCAGTGTAGGGCCTCCACTTGAGATCCCCAGGAGGGTATCTCTTAAGAGGGGGGTACTGTAACAGGCGCTCTGCGCGCCTGTTACTTTCTGTTGTGACAGACGCTTTCGGCGCCGTAATGCGTTTCATGCTGGAACGCATACGGTGCGCGCGCAATGACGTCATTGCCCGGCGCCATGGTGCGTTCCAGCGTGGAACGCGGAAGTGCGCCGCGAATCGCCGCTTCTCTTGGATTCACTGCTGATGCACTGCAGCTGCCATACGCCCCTCTCCAGCCTATAAAGGCATACATTTTAAACACAAACGTTCTATTATTGTCAGCCGTTCCGGCCAGGCTACAAAGAGGCAACACAATGGCCAGCTAGCAGAGACCTTCCTACGTCCAGGCTGCCATCATTGCAGACAACCTTTGAGACCTTCTTGGACATCCTACACTACGGAATCCCTTGTTACTACACAGAAGCCCTGCAAACGGATAAGTAGCAATTGTGTCACTTGTAGTTCTACTGAAAGATCTGCTGTATACTTCCACCTAAAACAATTGCTCTTATTTATTATGGCTTGTGACTATTAAGATACTATATGGGATATACTGTTGTGCCTATGGCTCATTGCTAAGGAATATCTTAAAGGGACATTTACTTCCAAATTATCTCAGCTATAATTGCCTCTGAAATGCAACTATTGTTACCTCAGCTATATTTGCCTCTCAAATGCAATTATAATTACCTGAGCTATAATTGCCACTCTTATGTAAGTATTTAGTTGTCGCTACAACTCCTATTTACTACGTGTACTCTCAAAGTACCTGAGCTATGTTGCCTTCCAGATGCAACTTTTAGTTGTCGCTACAACTCCTATTTACTACGTGTACTCTCAAAGTACCTGAGTTATAATTGCTTCTCATGGTAATTATTAGTTGTCTCAACAACGCCTATTTACTACGAGCTTGACATAAGTACTACCTATTTAGGGGCTTATGCCCAAAGTTGCAAAACATGTTCGCCAAAACTTTCTATGCTGAGGATTGACGTATTTCATACCTTCTGCCTTGCTGGCCTAATGCACGACGCTATGTAATACTAATAATTACTTGCATACAGTTGTGCATTCATATCTTTTAGTGCAAATTCTAATTTTAAACGCTAAGCTCTGGTCGCATGCCTTTCTTTATGTGAGAGAGAGATGATGTAGAGATCACCCAAACTCCTGTTTGTGTGGAGTTAGGCCTGGGGCCAATACTGAGTTCTCACATAGAGAAGCGCATTGAAATCCTTGCTACCGCAGTTGTGGTTCATCCCTGTTCACAGACTCACGCCCTTTATCCCGAAAGAGGACATTGCAGTCGTGGTGGGAACAATCATCAATTCCAGACTCGACTACGCAAATGCCCTCTATCTAGGACTTCCCAAATACCAAATCACTCGTCTGCAAGTCGTTCAAAATACGGCCGCTCGACTAGTGACTGGGAAAAAAACATGGGAATCAATCTCACCTTCACTGAGATCCCTTCATTGGTTGCCAGTAAAAGACAGAATCACTTTCAAGGCACTCTGCCTAATACATAAGTGTATTCAAGGCAACGCCCCCCAATATCTATGCGAAAAAATAAAAGCCCATAACCCCAATCGCATTCTGCGATCCACCAATCAAAACCTCCTCCAGATACCCAAGGCCAGATACAAGTCCAAAGGAGATCGAAGATTTGCACTCCAGGGACCTCGCCTGTGGAATGCACTACCAATCACCATCCGACTGGAGTCGGACCACTTGGCCTTCAGGAGAAAGATTAAAACCCATCTCTTCTGAGGTCAAGGGGTTCCTTACCCATTAAATGGATACAGCGCCCAGAGGCGATTCAGTTCGCATGTGTTGCGCTTTACAAGTCTCTCTCTCTCTCACCAGTGCTGTTACAATAGTAAAGCCAGTAGTAAGATGGCAACACCAGGTCCTGCATCTTTAAAGCTGGACCCCCTTCTTGTTTGCCACCTCACCCATAGGAACACCCACAGAAAAAATGTCTGTACAGGGGGTCCCCGAATTAAGAAACGCAATAAGGACTGTAGGTTTGTTCATAAGTGAAATCTATTTGTAAGTCGGAACACTGCTTGTAAGTGTAACTTCTGCATGTGGCATGTTCTGGGCGTTTCTGGGACTCTTCTGGCCATCCAGTACATGAAGTACTGCAGTGTAAAATGTGTGGAATGTGGCAAGATAGCTGCTCGGACCATCGTGGAGCACAAGCAGCTGCCATTGAGGTCCGTTCGTAAGTAGGAGTCGTTTGTAAGTCGGGCGTTCGTAAGTCGGGGACCCCCTGTATACGGACTGCACAGGTCTTCTTCACCTTCTTCCTCCTGCAGTCAGCAAATCCTAAATGTATCAGAGAGCTGTGCAACATAATAATGTGGTGCCATTCTTAGCAGCATTCTACTGTAAGTCCAGAGAAGGGGCAGAACCTTAATATAGAAATTGGGTTGAATGATGCTGGGACTCATTCAACCTGGAAAAAGATCAATGATGGATCAGTGACTGTTAATATTATTATTATACACGATTTATATAGTGGTAACAGTTTACACAGCGCTTTACAATGTATAGGGGGGGCAGCACAATTACAATACAGTTCAATACAGAAGGGAGGAAGTTGGTGGTACAAAAGGTAAAAGCAGTAAAAAAGGTAATAGACTAGTGAGTTAGTAGTAAAACGGGTATTCTATTGTAATGTGATATACAACAATATAGCTGAAGTGTTTTGTATGTTCATTTAATTTCAAGGGGTATTACATAGAAATAAAAAAATATGCAGCTTTTCAAATTAAGTTAAGTTAAATAATAACGTATACAGTAACTACTAACAGTACCCCCTTAATAAAATAAATAAATAAATACAAATATTTAGTAAACCTTTTCTGATAGATTGATATTTTTACATATAGAGATACATACATTACACATGCATATCCAGTAGAAGAATTTGGTAAAGACAATCATGGATTATGAGCTAGGGATGCCTATGGTGGTGATGCAAGAAATGGGTGAAGCACAGCCACACATTGTCAGAATTATCATTCTCTGTTCCTTTCTGCTAACCAGTGCCACCTAAAAGTGCATGCCCAGCACTAAGCAGGCTAGTCCTTTTTTTTTTTTTATAAAGTCTTTTTTGTAGTAAAGGATGATAATATTTTATTGGTTGAACTAGATGGACTTGTGTCTTTTTTTCAAGCAGACTAACTATATATAGTACAATATATAACAACAAATGTTAGAGTTACACAGCATTTGGTTGACAATAGCAAAAATGCTAATCACATATTAAAGTTGTATTCCATTCATGGTTTAGCAAGGTGAACCATAACATGAATGACATTCAAGATGTAACTACTGGCCTAATATGAGAATTTTAGTAGGTCAATTTGTACATATATGCCAATTTTTTTTTTTTTAAGCCCATGGCGTGTGTAACACACCCAAAAATTCCACCCGGTGCCAAAAAAGTGCACACACATAAAGAGTGACACAAATCGTGCAATGGGCGTTTACACTTGTCCTCCACTAGGAAGGACCTTAACCTGATCCCCCGGGGCGTTAGGCTCCAGACGGGGACTGAGGTACTTCACTTGGTCCATCTGGCCGAAACCAGATAGACCCCGTTCTCTGGAAGGTCTGCCGAAACAGACCCACCCAAGTACCAGGTGGGGCTCCCCCGAAGGGAGATCCCATGAGAGCAGGCAAACTAAGCCAGAAGGCCATGCCCACTACCAAGACGTTCAGGGCAGGCCCGAGGACCCACACCCTACTAATCACACAGTGACAAAACGTGTAAGACAACCAACAAAGAAATACAATAAAAAGACACACACAGGGATAAATAAAAAGAAAGTGGGGAGAAGGAAGATGAGGAAGAGTGAAAAGTGACCATCGTGCAATACGATGGCCGGCCCTCTGGCCGGGAATCAAAAATTCCTCTGGTCCCAGCCAAAAGGCCCAGCCCTAGAGGCAGGTGCGAAAAAAGTGTGTTGTGGTGACGTGACCAAGGTGCCAATACTCAAAGTGCCCTCTCAAACACTTGTGCAAGTACGGCACCCCTGGACTGCCACTCCAGGGGCACAATCAAAACAGGCTTTTCTCTCAACCCTGACCAACAGCCTGGACAGTCACAGCCCCCTTCCCTACCAGGAAGGAACGAGAGCTCCGGAAGCTCAGGGAGAGAGCCAAGGCGTGAAAGCTCCCCCCATCGACTCTTTCGCTCCCTACCTAATTATATTTGGGAGGTACTAGCTAAGATTCTGACCCCCCCCTTAACAGTAGGGTGGAGTCAACGTTCCCTCCCGAAAAACTGGCAAGGTTAGGAACTGCATCAAATCCAGGCCAGAAGGGGAATGGCAACACAGCTTCTAAATTATAATTAATTTTTCTTTTAGTTAATGAATTCGGTATAGGTTAAACATGGTGCATAGTAAAAAATCCTCTTTAATGTACCTCTATATTAAAATGTTTGTAAACCTCAGACATGAAATATGAAGAAAGCACATCCCTCTATAATGTGTACTTGTCTCATGTAGGTGTCATTTCTGTCTGCTGCTTCATTCCTCTGCTATCTACATTAATCACTTCTGACAAGTTTTCCTGACACCAAGAGAAAGAAGGTGACATGGGAAGACACTCCAGCTGATTGACAGTCTCAGCTCTGTTCCTGTGTACTGTAAAAAGGGGGGTGGGTCATTTCCCTCCAATCAGCTCTTCTCACTGAGCTCTGCAGACTGTTAATTCAGTTCCTCGCCTCTTTTTTTTTTTCTGACAAGCTTTATAAATTCTCCACTTTGAACAGATGTAGAGAAGAGAAGACTGCAAATAGACAGGTACAACTTATGTAAAAGGATATGTTTCATCTGTGTATCACCTGAGGCCAGTACTTCACTCGGTAAATGTAGGGGTTTACAACCACTTTAAGTTTACCTTAACTCACCCTCCCAACCTCAATAAGCTAAATTACACTAACCACACCCTCACAGTAGCTTACCTATCTTTGATCCAGGGCCCCGGTCTGCTCTGGTGCTTACGTTCCTTATGATGATAATCTGCCAAGTGCTTGCAGCACCTGCCCCTGTGTACTCATATACAATATGGCAATAAGGCTACAATAAGGCTACAGTATGCAGGCAGCCCTGAATAAGTTTCTGTTGGAAGGGATGTAAATGTCGGAGAAGGCTGCAGACCTGCTTTGGAGGTAAGAAATTGTGGAGGGGGAGGGTGGGGATAAGTGTTATGTGGCTTTGTGGGTAGGAGGGAGGTTCATTTATGCTAGATTTAATATAAAGATATAGCTATAATAATACAGTAGGATATATTTAATGACTTCATCAGATACATATTTAAAACAATATCCCACTTTTAGACTGGAATTCTTCAAACATATTTGGAAAGTTTGTAGAGAAGCTAGATGCCATAAAGCCGTTAACATTTTAAAATCTTGTAAAACTGTAAGACAATGTACCCGTGCATTAAGCAATTCATGTGAGATGCCAGTATACACAGTCCATGGAAACTGGCAAAGAGACAGCAGTAGAATGCTGACTGGGCATAGATCCAATGAAGCACATTCTAAAAAAGAACTACATCATTGACTTCTTGAAATGTTCCTGCAATAATAACTAAATTGCAGCATTGAATTAGATCACCATATTTCCCCTGCATTTGATTCGTTTTTCTAAATCCTCTTTTTTTTTTAAGAAAGTGTTCAAAAAAAAATCAAAACAACAGGATCTCATTAATCTTGGAATAAAAAGAGACCTACCTATAATGTCGAAAGGCTTCCATAAGTGTATTTTCAAATTTTACAGTACAAAACAGTTGGAGGGACAATATCATTGACAGGTAGATATAACCGCTACATCTCACACAAAACAGGAAACAGCAGAAACAGTTCTACAGTAAGAGCCGGTTCACACAGCGGCAACCCGACTTACAGAGCGACTTCGCAAGGCAAATTCAGCGCGACTTGGAGCAACTTACAACGCGACTTAAAGTTGCCTCCAGGCCAGGCGACTTTGGCTGTGGCCAATCACAGAATAATCAGCTCTGTGGAAGGGAGGGGTTTGTCTTCCTGTAAAGTTGCTTCAGTTAAAGGGGTTGTAAAGACAAAAATATTTTCCTCTTAAATTAAAGTCTGACAGTAGCTGATAAAGTAAAACATAATGTTTTGCATTATAACTAGTTTGATACCTGTTGAAATCGAGCTGTTTTATTCACCTCCATCACTCCTGAATCATTATTCTCACTGACTTCCTGGTTTGCGTTGCGCATTCATTCTTGCTACATCACGGCCTAATGGGAACTACAGTTCCCATTAGGCTTAGCCCCCATGCATGTGAGGGATAAGAGAGCATCTTCACGCAGGGCTGTAGTCATAGGGAGGGGGTGAGCACATTCTGCTTTCCACCATGACAAACAGCTCAGATGCTGGTGGAAAGCAAGAAGAGGAGAGACAGGAAATGGCATTTTCAAACCTGGATTACTGTATTTTGGAGGTCAAAAGGAAAAACGAGGTAAGTGATATTTAAATGCTCTAGCTTACAGCAATCAATTGATCTAATAAAAAACAAACCTTTAGTGTTCCTTTAAGACAGTGATCCGACTTTGGAGACAACTTCCATTGAAATCAATGGGTACAAGTTGCCTACAAGTAGCCTTGAAGTAGTACAGGAACCTTTTCTGAAGTTGGAGCGACTTCAGTAGTGTTCATTAAGACGGCTCTCATTCACTTCAATGGAATTTCTCATGTCGTGCAACTTGGGGCGACACAAGTCGGATCCCAAGTCGCTGTAGTGTCGCTGTAGTGTGAACCGGCACTCATGCATGTTGAACCAGGGTGGTGAGAAAAATGTACCATGTTGGTTACATCTTAGACTAAGTTCAACACATCTGATGCAAGTAATGAGTATATTGTTAATAAAAGGAACATTACTCTATTCAGAGATTAAAGGAGTTCTCCAAGCTAAAACTTTTAACCCCCGCTGTGCCCGGGCTGTAAAACTATACAAAATAAACTTTCACTTACCTGCCTACGATCCCCCGTTGTTCCGATATCGCCGTCCCATTCTCCGGTCCCGGTCTCTTCCACTTCCTGCGGGTCGGTGACTCACAGTGCGCTCAGCCTATCAGCGGCCGCAGCAATGTCCCGCCGCGGCCGCTGATAGGCTGAGCGCAGAGTGAAGTCACCGACCCGCAGGAAGAGGAAGCTGACAGGGACCGGAGCACGGGCGGCGATATCGGAACAACGGGGGATCGTTGTACTGCCTGACTCCAGGCAGTACAATTGGTGGTTTCCAGTGGCAAAAAGGCAGTTAGAAGTGCCAACATACAGTAGATCAGTAAGTTAAAAGTTCCCAAGAGAAACCAAGTCTGGTTTATATATACTTACACAGTCTCTTATCTCTACCCTGGCAATAGGTCATTGACTCTCAGATTTCAGGGGCCTTTCTGGTCACGTTCCTCTTTCCACTGATAAAAGAAGTTGCCCCAGATCTTGGAGGCAGAGTTTACTTCACAGGTTGCAGTTCCATTCAGAAACTCCTTTGGTCTGCATTAGGGTTGTCCCGATACCACTTTTTTAGGACCGAGTACAAGTACCGATACTTTTTTTCATGTAGTCGCCGATACCGAATACCGATACTTTTTTTAAATGTCATGTGACAGTTTTCAAACCACAATACAGACTAAGGATATTTTCTTTAGAATTATGAAGAACTCTAACTCAAGACATTATAAAAGAATAAAAATGAGTAAAAATGAATAAAAATGTTTTATTTGCTTGTCACGCAGTAGTAAAAAACTCAAAGAATTTTCATAGAACATGTTGATAAATACAAAAAAAGTATTCTATTTAGGTATCGGGAGCATTTGCGCGAGTACGAGTACTCCCGCAAATACTCGGTATCGGTCCCGATACCGATACTAGTATCGGTATCTGGACAACCCTAGTCTGCATGCCAATGGTACTCACATAGTTAATCTGGTGGGGAACCTCATCACAAATAATAGGCCTCTTCGTAACCATCTGGAGGTGGCGAAACACATCACCTTTTAATGTTCCTATCATAACTGTAAGAGCTGTGAACATGTGGAACATACTCCCTTCAGACGTGGTTCTGGCCAGCTCAGTAGGTTACTTTAAGAAAGGCCTGGATTCTTTCCTAAATGTACAGAATATAACTGAGTACTAAGATTTGTAGGTAAAGTTGATCCAGGGTCAATCCGATTGCCTCTCGGGGGATCAGGAAGGAATTTTCTCCCCTGCTGTAGCAAATTGGATCATGCTCTGCTGGGGTTTTTTGCCTTCCTCTGGATCAACTGTGGGTATGGAGTTGGGTATATGGGATTGTATTGTGTTTTTTATTTTGTTTGTTTATTTTTTTTGTGGTTGAACTGGATGGACTTGTGTCTTTTTTCAACCTGACTAACAATGTAACTGTGATGTCTTTTTTTATTGAAAAATTTCCAGAACAATACATATCAAACAGTATTTTGAAATGCCAATTAGGAAGATAGGCAGGTGAAGATTATACAGCCATGGTGTTGAACATAGTATAAACGAAAACAGTTAAAATAAAATAAATAGAATAATTAAAAATAAAACCATATATAAAGGAATCAGCATAGGTTGTTTATCAAACAGAAAAAAACAACATACATTAAGAGGCTATGTCCAACTTTGAAGGAGTGGGGTTTGGATAGGTATCAGTAGGTGAGGATAAGGGGGTAAAAAAGAGGGGAGAAGAAGGCTATAAGTGGCGTACAAAAACCATAACAAAACCACAGGGGGCTTTGAAGGAAATACCTTCACGAATTAAATAAAAATGAGTGCAATGCGCTAGTAGAGGAATCAATGCGAAGAGCCGTATATGGAGTGTGGTGGATTAGGGAAAAATTCCTATTTGATAAGTTGAGCTTATTCTTTTATTAGAACCACTAAATGTTTCTCGGTTTATATTCCTTTAATTTCTTTTTATATTTCCATATTTCTTTTTATATATGCATATGTATGTATGAGAATGATCAATACTGCTTATTTTCCTTGATAAATCTTATCAGATATTGTTTTAAAGTAATGAACTCAGCATTGAAAATACAAAGGATTATTATTGAGAGGAGCAGTCCCAGGATTCCCATATTTTGTCAAATCTCTCCACGGCATTCTCTACCATGGCTGTCATACGCTCCATTCTGCGGATATCATTTATAGTTTGCAAAAACTGAGCCTGAGTTGGAGGAGAGGTGGACAGCCAACATTCTGGAATAACTCTTTTTGCCACTAGTAAGACATAAAAGGCCAGTTTATTTGAGGTTTTTCCCAAAGCAGGAACAGGAAGACCTAGTAGAAGGTGCACCGGATCTAAAGGGACAGGGGAATCTAAAATCTGCTGAAGTAAGGACACGACCATGGACCAGAAAGGAGTAATCACTGTGATGTCTTTTTAATGCTTCAATAAAGATACCAAGGAGTGCAGCAATATTCTGGGCTTGTGCATATTACTGAACCCTCCTGAAGATCTTTACCTGACACTCTGTTTCTTTCCCCTATCACCATTTAGAGCAGCAAGAAGCCACTTAGCAAAATCCCAGCACCAGTTAGTTGGAAGGCAATAATATACAACTGTGTGGACAGACATTAAAAAGTACCGCTCTAAAGCTCCTATCACCGATATCAATAAACATGACATTTAATGAACTGGAACAAATTGTATAAAACAGCTTGTCAGGCTACAATGTGCTACAGAAAAATGACCTGATACAGTAACACCTCCTTATTATTTATCAGAGATAAGAAAGGGCCATCAGTACTTGAATCATGCCAAGATTGAAAAGGGCCCAATTTGTGGACTGAAATTATGTATAAAAAAAAGTATAAAATTGATGAGCTAATAAAATATATACAAAAAGAATATATATGTGCTGTTGACAAGTCTGCTGGTTGAGCCCCTTAAAAAATTAGACTAGGATTTGTGGGGATGAAACGCTGGTCTATATAGTCCCGTGAACAGTACTGTTACTTCTACATATAGACAGAATGAGAATTTTATGAGCTTTGTATTCTATATGTTTTCAGCAGCATACAGCATATCTTCTCTCTGATATGGGCTTCTGCTGACAAAATAGATGATAACCTCTACTCTGCTCATCCTGTTTATCCTCTTTTACCTTTTTTTTTTTTTTTTGCAAGATCTGTTCTCTGTCTTACCCAAAGCAACACAGAGCTTTATGGTGCTTATGTACTAACGTAAACAATTTTAGCAGAGAACTGGCAGCATATTATTAATAATCCTATTCATACTTGTATACAATTATATGACTTAGGTTTCAACTACACCCACTGGAGAAAAGTCTCCATCTAAGAGGATCACCTGCTTCAGCACAATATCCTCTTTATGTTATGTGACTGTTCACTCTAATTGTAATATGGTGTCAGCCTGTTAATAGGGAAGGTCTTTTTTTGGGGCAAACCTCACATAACACTCACAGACAAAAGGCATTACATACATTCTTTAAAAAAAAAAAAATCTTCAAAGTAAAAGGCTTTGCTATAAGGTCATGCCTACATAATTGGATTAATATCAGATTTATCAATTATATTTCCAACATCCACATGTGACTAATTCTAAATTACAGGTGTCAACTCCTCTCTCTTTTTTGATCTCAGCTATGACGCTATTGTAATCCGGCACAGTGGTAACTATTGTTGGTATTTAAAACTTCCAGAAACCGAATTCTGTGCTGGACAAGCAATCCTATAGGTGCACCTTACCTTGTAAATGACCCAGGACCATACAGCTTGCATCGTCGAATAATCTTCAAAGCATACTAAAATGTTTAAACCCTTGAGAATCCTGGTATACAAAATATCATAGAAAGTTTGGTCCTTGGCGCTATCAAGTGAATCAATCTAATCTAAATAATAATGTGGAAAATTGCTGCTAGACCTAAAGGGCCAGGTTGAGAGAGAGATACGACGGTGTATCTCCTGATACACCATCGTATCTCAGAGTTAGGCCCGTCGTATCTATGCGGCTGATTCATAGAATCAGTTACGCATAGATATGCCTAAGATCCGACAGGTGTAACTGTGTTACACCGTCGGATCTTAACTGCATTTTAAAAATGGCTGCGGGGGGCGTTCTCGCTGATTTACATTGAGAAATATGTAAATCAGCGAGATACGGCAATTCACGAACGTACGCGGACCCGACGCAGTGTTGTTACGACGTTTCCGTATCGGTTTTCCCGGCGTATACTTACCCCTGCTTCTATGAGGCGCAGCCAATGTTAAGTATAGCCGTCGTTCCTGCGTCGATTTTGAATTTTTTTACGTCGTTTACGTAAGTCGTTCTCGAATACGGATGGACGTCATTTACGTAAGCGTCGAAACCACTGACGTCCTAGCGACGTCAGTGGGAGCAATGCACGCCGGGAAATTTCGCGGACGGCGCATGCTCATTTAAATCGGCGCGGGAACGCGCCTGATTTAAATAGTACACTCCCCCTAGCCGCGGAATTTGAATTCCGCCGGGGGATTTACGATCCGCCGCCGCAAGTTTGGAGGTAAGTGTGTTGTGAATTACCCACTTGCCTCTCAAACTTGCGGCTGCCGCTGATCTATGTGAATCTAGCCCAAAGTGTACACAGTGCACAAAAATTGGTAATGAATAAAAAAGTGATCAGCGCAACTAATAGTAAAAAATCACATGTATTTGCTAAACTGACTAATAAATCATATGCAAATATCTACTGTGCAAAATAAGCAATATATCAAACTGTGCAAAATAAACAAAATGTCAAAATGACTGTACAAATAAGCAATAAAAAGTCCAGAATAACTCTGATAAGAAAAGTGCTGAAATAACATCCACAATATGTAAACAAATAAATAAAGTGCTGAAGTGAAGGGAGTCCCCTGATGAAGTCACGTGTCGTGATGTAATGCATAGGGAGTGGCCGGATATTGAACGAACAGGAAGTGAAATGTAGCACTACCCCCGAAGGAGCTGCTGGTTTGATTTGGGTGGCACATTACCTCTATCTTCCCGCCGTCTAAGGTACTGGATGAGAGCTGCAATAAAGTCAATGTTCACAATGTCTTTTCTGTGCTTTTATTACCCAACGGGACAAAAATGGTAAATAGTAGAAAAGGTGAAGGGATAGAAGAAATTGAAGGTGACGGATTCAGGTGTAACTGGTTACTGGAAACAGTCCTGCTTCCAGTGACAACTTTCTTTGCCACTCTAGCCAGATTGGGTATAGTGCATCTGGATAGGCCTCTCTCACCAGCCTAGCAGCGTGTCACGTTAGGGTGAAGTCTCTGCCACAGACCCTCCTAAAGGTGGAGATAGTTTCGGTCCAAAATCCTTCTCAACTGGATTCAGCACCCGGATCTCCTTCAAACAGCTTTAGTTTGGTCAGGAACTGATAGGCGACATCGTCCAGCCTCTCAGAAACGAAGTGTCCTTCGATGAGCAAATAGGCCTCTCCTGAGACACCAGCCTCGTGCTCGGTATCCCCCAGACATGTTCTCCATCGATCGGCTTCCTCCCACGGGACAGACAGCCCAGGATCACTTGTAAATTGCAGACTCAGTCTACCTACTGAGTCTACGAGGTAGATTGATGCTCCGGACCAACGTGGTCCCGGAGCCAGGAACACTGCAACACACACACCCCGGCCAGGAGGGCCACACACTGGGGTGGTGGGACGACTGCCCAGGTGGATGGCTGCAAGGCGACGACGCAAAACCAATGGCGTCTGCCCCCTAAATACCCCTCCCCAGCATGCACAGCGAGGCTATCAACTCTCCTGATTGGCTGCCGAAGAGAAGAATCCACACGACCCTGACCTTACTGCTGCCACCTAGCAGTCTGGGGGTGCCTGAAAGTCCCCAAACAGCAAGCATGGACACACAGCACAGCCAGAGCTGGAACAGGCCTCAAATTTAGCCAAATAAACATGGTCAGAGGCAACTAACTCTCTGACCCACCTCTAAATTTACAGCAGCACCTGCTATGAAAGTAGCCAGGCACTACAGAAGTAAAAGGTGTCTGCAATGCCATAGTTTGTACTTCTCTGCTGTTTTTTTACTTTTTCCTTGTAAGTGCCCATTTGGCTGTTTAAATAACCTACTTTATTATACGTTTTGCACTATGGGAGGTTTTTCTTTATCCCCTTTATATGCCTGACTCACGCGAATAAATCACGCTGGGGAGTTTGGAAGCCATCATCTTTATTTGGAACACATAACCTGGAGAGACACCACCTACCATTACTGAATTCAAAGACCAGGAGATCTACCCCATCCCCCCCAGTTAAGGAAATCGTCAAGGCTATATATACTCCTTACAATTTTGCAGAGTCATTTTGATATTTTGTTTATTTTGCACAGTATGATTTTTGCTAATTTTGCACAGTAGATATTTGCATATGATTTATTAGTCAGTTTAGCACATACATGTGATTTTTTACTATTAGAAAGTTGCGCTGATCACTTTTTTATTCATATACAAAATATCAACCACAGCTTTCATGGTTCAGCTCCTGTCAACCTCCTTGAACCCTCTGTGACTTCATAGTGGCTTGTGAGGATGTATTTTGGATTATGAGGCCGAGAGGAATGGGTGACGAGCTAGAGGGGCAGACCAGATTCTGTGGCTCTATATCTGGGCTCTGTGCGGTTGGGTATCCTCGGGTTCTCTAAAGATAATCCGAGCATGCAAGAATGCACCAGTAGGCATCTGCTTTATGAAACAGCTGCCACTTTGCAAGATACGATAAGCGTGTAGGCAGGTGCCTAAAGAGAAGGTTCTGCTTTAGCAAGGTTAGTTAGCCGGCCAATGTTGGAAATGAGTTAATTGGGTCTGGACTCCTTTCCCGAGACTTTTGGACCCTTCCCTCCTTCCCTGTGCATATTTAAAGAGGGGGAAGGCCAGGGGCGGCCTGACAACTCATGGGGCCCTGGGCAATAGGAGATTATGGGGCCCCCAGGCAATAGGAGATTATGGGGCCCCTGGGCAATAGGCGATTACGGAGCCCCTCAGCATTTGGAGATTATGGTGCCCCCAGGCAATAGATATGGGGCCATGCAATATACACACACACATACAGTATGCATACACAGTATACACACACAGTATACATACACACAGAATACACATACACACACTGAAAAGGCACTGGAGAAGTGGGGCAGCTATAATCTTGGGATTTTTAGACCAAAAGGATGTTGGTAAGGGACATTTCAGGGACAGGTGTAAAAACACAGATTTTTACATACTGTCCCTGGTTTTACTGAGGCTGGCAACCCTGATGGGGCCCCATAGTGGCATGGGGCCCTCGGGCAGTGCACAGTTCCAAGCCAAGCGTTGCAGCCATATTTTTTACTGACAATCTTTTCCTGTCACTGGCATGTACTGGCAGGAGAAAAGTGCCAGTTTTTTACTGGCTGCCAGTAAAAATACTGATGATCGGAAACACTGCATAGGACTGATCTGCATAGGTTAGCATTCTTTTTTTTTTTTTAACCTGCCCTTCTCTTTTAAAAGGGGTTGTAAAGCCTGGTGTTGTTTCACCTTAATGCATCCTGTGCATTAAGGTGAAAAAACACATTGCACTGTCCGGCCCCACCGAGCCCCCGCTTTACTTACCTGAGCCCTGAACTTCCGTGAGCGCGATACCGCGTTGTTCTTCCCACAGCTTATCGGCTCTTCACTGGATAGATTGATAGCGCAGCCATTGTCTCCCACTGCTGTAAATCAAATCCAATGATGCGGCCAAGTCATATACCCGGCGTACATAGCCGCCGAGTGTATGACTCGGCCCCGCCCCCCGGCGGCCACGTCATTGGATTTGATTGACAGCAGCGAGAGCAAATGGCTCAATCTATCCAATGAAGAGCCGAGAAGCTGTGGAGAGAACAACACGGGCCCGCAAGGTAACCCCCTCGGGAGAGAGCTTCCCAGAGGGGGTTATCTTTTGCAGGGAGGAGCCGCCGCGGACCCCAGAAGAGGACGATCGGGGCCACTCTGTGCAAAATGAGCTGCACAGTGGAGGTAAGTATAACATGTTTGTTATTTTATTTATTTTTTTGAAACGTGAACCTATAAGGCCAGATTCTCAAAAGAGATATGACGGCGTATCTCCAGATACGCCGTCGTATCTCTGAGTCTGGCCGGTCGTATCTATGCGCCTGATTCTTAGAATCAGTTACGCATAGATTTCTCTTAGATCCGACTGGCGTAAGTCTCTTACGCCGTCGGATCGTAACTGCATATTTACGCTGGCCGCTAGGGGCGTGTACGCTGATTTACCCGTCGAAATATGTAAATCAGCTAGATACGCGAATTCACGAACGTACGCCCGGCCGACGCAGTACAGATACGCCGTTTACGTTAGGCTTTTCCCGCCGTAAAGTTACCCCTGCTATATGGTGGCATAAGTGCGGCGTACCAATGTTAAATATGGCCGCCGTTCCCGCGTCAAATTTTAAATTTTTTACGTCATTTGAGTAACTCGTCCGTGAATGGGGCTGGACGTAATTTACGTTCACGTCAAAACCAATACGTCCTTGCGGCGTATTAGGAGCAATGCACACTGGATAGATTTCCACGGACGGCGCATGCGCCGTTAGTGAAAAACGTCAATCACGTCGGGTCACAAGTTATTAACATAAAACACGCCCCCCTGTTCCAAATTTGAATTAGGCGGGCTTACGCCGGCCTTTTTACGCTACGCCGCCGCAACTTACGGAGCAAGTGCTTTGAGAATACAGCACTTGCCCTTCTAAGTTGCGGAGGCGTAACGTAAATCGGATACGTTACGCCCGCGCAAAGATACGTGGATGTACGAGAATCTGGCCCAACCTTAAGTAGTGGAAGTCAGTATATGGATGATGTTTGGAGAATAAGGATATGTTTAGTGTGACTTTAGCGCTAATATTAGCATGCATTATTCACAAGCATACTAAGTTCTCTGTAGAAGAAGAGTCAGTAGGGAAGTATGTGATGAGCCAGCCATCATCTGATGTTCCAGGGTTCAATCCCCCATATGTGGGGTGTGGAGGTGCATCTCTCAGCCAAAGTATACTATGTAGATGGGTGTGTATTCTGTGTATATTGAATCCTTCAGAGATCAGAGATTGTAGAAAGCTGGAAGTGTAGATGATGTGGAATGTAGACTGATTCTATGATCTGCAGCCCTGCCCACTGCTGTGACTCAGCCATCTCCAGCCCAGTGTAGGCTGCTCCCAGGGACTGTGCCTGTCCTCCCAATTGTAGGGAGGATCAGACTGAAGGCAGCCACACATCTCCTGTATACAGTGTAATAACGGTGCAGGACTCACACCAGGAGCACACCATGAGGGAGATCGTGCACATCCAGGCTGGCCAATGTGGAAACCAGATCGGAACCAAGGTAAACAAGGCATGATCTGTCACTGGGTTCCATGACAGGTCCCTGATCACCTTTTATTTCAGTGATCAGCTGACTGTAAAGTATCCCAGGCTCTGATGGGTGATACTCTCAGATCAGTACTGGGGGGGGGGGGGGTAGAAAAGTTTTCACATTTTTCTTGGGTGTGTCATTCAGATCTGCTCTCCATTTCTCAGCCAAAAAGTATGTTTCCTGTTCTTCCATAGAGAAGTCAGCGAGCTGTGTCCATACAAGGATTCCATTCTCATGTGTTTACATAGAACTGATCCTGTATTCTAATGTATCATCACACTGATACTAATTATTACTCCGATCTCTAGGACTTCCCTTAGTAATAGTCCATCCAGGGTCCAGAGATCTTTAGGTTGCAAAGTGTGGTGGCCATACAGCACTTCGATTTTATCATCTGATCAATGTGCGATTCCATCAAAATGATCGACTCTGAAAACAAACAGCCATCACTTCACTTCTGTTCAATTTTTAAATCTGATTCAATCAAAATAATCGATCGTTTAGCATTAGTTGGAAGCACCAAGATACTTTGTTCATAAATACGATTGTATTTTGATAGATCAGATTATATAATGACATGCTGGAAACAGAAAGAGATACGATCAATCACTTGCTATTGTGATTTACGATCGTATCCTATCAATCAATCAAATCTGTTGCTTAGCAATAGAATCGTTTTCAATTATAGATCAGTTATTTCTTTTGAAAGAGATTGAAAATTGATCATTTATCGAAGCGTCTACGATAAGGGTCTCAAACTGGCGGCCCTTCAGCCAGGGGTGGACTGACAACTGATGGGGCCCCCGGGCAATAGAAGATTATGGGGCCCCTGGGCTTACAGATGGCCACCATGCCAGGAGGCAGGGCAGCTAAAATTTCAGGATTTTCACATCAAAAGCATGTCGCTTTCGGACATATCAAGGACAGATTTAAAAAAAAAACACAGATTTTTACATACTGTCCCTGGTATTATTGAGCCTGGCAACCCTGATGGGGCCCCCTGGCAGTGCCCGAGAGTCCCAATGGTCAGTCCGCCCCTGCCTCCAGCTGTTGCGAAACTACAAGTCCCATGAGGCATTGCAAGGCTGACAGTTAGAAGCATGACTCCCACAGGCAGAGGCATGATGGGACTTGTAGCTCCGCAACAGCTGGAGGGCCGCCAGTTTGAGACCCCTGGCTATGGCCACCATAAAACATAACCTTGAGTTGGTAGGATGCAGAAAATCTGCCTTTAAAAGTCACATAAAGGGTCGGTTCACATTGGGAATCACACAGCATTACGCTGCGTGATTCACATGCGGTGCGACTTGAGCCCATTCATTTTGATAGGCTGAATCACATCGGACTGTAGCAAAAGTAGTGCATGCACTACTTTAAAAAAAAAAACGCACTGAAACTGGATTGCATGGTACTTCTGTACCATTGGAATCGGGGAAGGCAAATGCACTGTGTTTGGGACCTGCGTTTGGGGTGTTAATTTAACATTGAAACTCACTGCAGATCGCCAACTGCAGTGGTTTTTACACAGCACCTTCTGGTGTGAACGGGCCCGCAATCCAACAGACTCTTGACTTTACAGACTAACATAAGCCCCCGCTCACGTAGGTGCGACTTGCCATGCGATTTGACAGTTACAAATCGCACCCCATTGCCAGCAATGGAACCGTTCATATCGCAGCGACTCATGTCGCAATTATGAAAAAGGTTCCTGCGCTACTTTTTCCTGATTTGATTGCGACTTGCACAGACTTCTGTTAAATGAAGCCGCAATGAAATCGGCAGTGCAAATTGCACTGATGTGCAGCTTTAAAATCGCGCTGAAGTAGTGCGTTTTCAAAGCCGCACAGGTGTGAACCAGGGCTTAGTAGCAAAATGTGTCTCATGTATAAACAAATAAATGCAACTAGAGGCAAAAGGAGCAAAGACAGAGGCCCGGATTCAGAAAGCCCGGCGTAACTTTGTGCGGGCGTAGCGTATCTCAGATACGCTACGCCGCCGTCACTTAGTGAGGCAGGTTCTGTATTCAGAAAGAACCTGCGCCCTAAGTTACGGCGGCGTAGTGTATGTGGTCCGGCGTAAGCCCGCGTAATACAAATTATCCAGGCAGTGGGCGTGTTGTATGTTAATGAATGGTGACCCCACGTAAATTACGTCTTTTACTAACGGCGCATGCGCCGTCCGTGGACGTATCCAAGTGCGCATGCTCCAAATTACGCCGCAAAGCCTCATTGGTTTCAAAGTGAATGTAACTTACGCCCAGCCCCATTCACGGACGACTTACGCAAACAACGTAAACGACGCAAAATTCTACGCTGGCCCGACGTCCATACCTAACATTGGCTACGCCTCATATAGCAGGGGTAACTTTACGCCGGAAAAAGCCTTACGTAAACAACGTAAAAAAATGCGCCGGGCGCACGTACGTTTCTGAATCGGCGTATCTACCTAATTTACATATTCTATGCGTAAATCTACAGAAGCGCCACCTAGCGGCCAGCGTAAATATGCAACTAAGATACGACGGCGTAAGAGACTTACGTCAGTCGTATCTTAGGCAAATTTCGGCGTATCTTGCTTTCTGAATACAGAAAGAAGATACGCCGGCGCATCCTAGAATTTACGCGGCGTATCAATAGATACACCAACGTAAATCCTTTCTGAATCCGGGCCAGAGTTGTTGGACTGAACAATTCGATTCCTTGATTCATTTTACCTATGGAAGAAAAGATGAAACTTGATCAGCCACTATGGACAATCATTCCATATTGTTGTGTTTCCTTTCCTATTTGGAGAGGGGATAGCACAATGGCTTCGGCTTGGTTCACACCTATGTGGGCTGCGAATGATGCGTCTTCCCAGTGTTTTTTTTTTTTTTTTTTACACACATTCTTAATGTGTTTTATGATGCGTCTTGCATTTTTGGGAAGTTTCTGTTGTCATGCGGGAAAAACCTGCAAAAACGCAGTGGAGATGCATCAAAAACGCAACCACTGTGTTTTTGATGCATTTTTTATGTGTTTCTGCTGCGTTTCCATTGACCCTTTCCAAAATAATGCACTGGTTGAAAGCGCACAGATGTGAATGTGTCCCATAGGAAATAATGTTCAATGGACTGTACTGAAAATGCACTGCAAAACGCAATGGTGTGAACCTAGCCGTAGTGCTTACTACTTATTCCTTGCGGCACTGCGGCCTTTTTGTTTGATTCTTGGCCAGGAAACACTCAGGCCCCGTACACACGACCAGTTTCCTCGGCAGAATTCAGCTTCCGACCGAGTTTCTGGCTGAATTCTGCCGAGGAAACTGGTCGTGTGTACACTTTCGGCCGAGGAAGCCGACGAGGAGCTCGACGAGGAAATAGAGAACATGTTCTCTATTTCCTCGTTGTTCTATGGGAGCTCTCGTCCCGCCGAGCTCCTCGGCGGCTTCAGGGCTGAACTGGCCGAGGAACTCGATGTGTTTGGCACGTCGAGTTCCTCGGCCGTGTGTACGAGGCCTCAGCCCCTTTTCACAATAGCAGCAGTGCTTACTGCCCCCTAAGCCCTGCTTTACACTGATGCCATTTCTGATGCGTTCCAGAATGTATGGAATCACAGGACAAATGAAATAACACGAGTTTCAGTGGAGACCATTCACATATGCAGTGCAAATCCGATGCGATTTTTAAAAATGCTTCTGTGTGAGTTTAGTACAGTCCAATCTTTAGCTCCATAGAAGTAAATGGAAACTGCACGCAGAACGCTTATCTGCCCTAAAGTAATATGATTCCAGCACATTTTCTGCAGGTCTTTGCTTTCTACCTCACCTCCCATCCTAGTGGAGAGAGAGCGACTAAATCACATATAAAATGCATTACAAACGCATCTGAACCACATCAACTTGCACTGCGGCTGCTTCTTGAAATCGCAGCACAAAACAGCTTCAAGATTTAACTTAGTCTAAATGTCTGGGGGGGGGGGGGGGGGGTTGTGTTTTTACTGCAAAATGGTGATTAGACAATGTGGGACAGCGCTGCAATTGCAAGGCAAGCATTTGGCTCATGGCTGCAATATAGTCCTATTCACTTACATGGGAGAGTTTGCGGTGTCACCTGTCAAATTCAGCATGTCATGCTAAAATTGCTTCACAACGCAGCTGCAGCAGGGTGTACCCACAAAAGTGGCACCATATCCGCTTGTAAAGGGTTGTAAAAACATGGATCAAATGCCTGTTTTTACCACCCCCTAGTGGCCTATGTGAAAGGAGCCTATCTGCATGGAGTTTGCATGGTCTCCATGTGTTTCTGGTTTCCTCCCACACTCCAAAGACATGCTGGCAGGCCAATTGGCTTCTATCTAAATTTCGCCCTCGCATATGTGTACATGTGTTATCACATTCTGCATGCCAGTCCCAATTTGCGGGATTGGGTTGGGGAAAGACCTGGCACCCTATCTTGCAAAAATTTGTTGAAAAAAGTCTATCAGATATGATGCCTATAGAACGTCTGACAGTTGGATATGACATCCATAATACACACATTATTATTATTAGTATACAAGATTTACATAGAGCCAACCATTTGTGCAGTTTTACAATATAAAGGGTAGAGATTGAAAATACAATTTAATACATGTCGGTAAGTCATAAAAAATCCACCAAGCTTTGATTTGCATTTAAAACCAGCGTAATTATATTGTGCGATTTATAACACAAATAAAACAAGGCGAAAACAGGAACAATGTCAGGGTTGTTGTGGAGAGTCACAAATTAGATTCCTTGTTTAATTTTCTTATAGAAGAAAAGATATATAAATCCTGTATAATAATAATAATAATAAAACCTGACTGGTCACTACAGGCAACCATTCCATGTTTTTGGATTTCCTTTGCTATGGGGAATGTGTGTGTGTTTGTGTGTGTGTGGGGGGGTCTGGGGTTTGGGGCACAATAGTTATGCCATGCACCACCGGGGTCCCCAGTTTTAGTCTCAGCCAAAGCATTATCTGCATGGAGTTTGCCTGTTACTGGATTTGTGTCAGTTCCCTCACATATGTGATATCTGTGTCTGTCTGTGGAGGAAGAACGGATCTGTGCAATCCCTATGAGTGGCTGAATGTAAACCAATGTGTAACTGCCTATATCCACCTACATCCAGTCAGGCCCACAAAAGCAAGCTTTGACACAAACTTATTGGGCCGGATTCAGAAAGAAGATACGACGGCGTATCTCCTGATACGCCGTCGTATCTCTGAGTCCGGCCGGCGTATCTATGCGCCTGATTCATAGATATGCCTAAGATGCGACAGGTGTAAGTGACTTACACCGTCGGATCTTAGGCTGCAATTCCAGGCCGGACGCTAGGTGGCACTTCCATATCTTTTACGCGTCGAATATGCAAATGAGCATTTACGCCGATTCAGAAACGAACGACCGCCCAGTGCTTTTTTTTTACGTCGTTTGCGTTCGGCTTTTTCCAGCGGAAAGTTACCCCTGCTATAGATATTAGGCTTCTCTTGTCAATAACTGGGTAAAGTACAAATGCCACTTGTGTCCTAAGAACACATTTCATTTTTTTTAAGCAAAAGGTTAAGTGAAACCAAAAGATCTTGTATGACAACCAGCACTCCTAGAACCCTTCCCCCTTTCCTCGACCATTGCTCAGGATTGTACGGATTTCACTTGAGTTTTAGGTTTAGAGATCTGTTCTGGGCAGGCAGTATACGTGTAGCAAGTGTCCCTCGTCTCATCCTCTTGGAATTCTGAAAAGCCCCCACAATCTCCCCATCCGGCAGCAGTCAGAACAAGGAGTGTCCTGGGTGCCTCTGCTATGCCAGGAATGCCACCAGCTGCTGTGCACCCACCTCTCACTAACTGTTATGCTATGGCCCAGCCGCCACATTTGTCAGAGCTGCAAAATCTCACATTCCTCTAGTGACTAAAGCCAGGCATAAAAATACCATCTGACAGATTTCAGTTACTTGTTTTGGTTTTGATTAGTAAGTATTAGACCCCTTTCACACTGGGGCTGCGGCCGTGGCTGCGTCAGCGCTAAAGCGATGCTTGTTTTAGCGGTGCTTTAGCGCTGTTTAAAGCGGGGGTTCACCTGATTTTTTTTTAAAAAAGCCACCAGCTACAAATACAGCAGCTGCTAACTTTTAAAAAATTAACACTTACCTGTCCAAGTCGCCGGCGACTTCGGCAGCCATTCCCCGGCCGCCATCCTCGGTAAGTGAAGCGATGCGGCTTCACTGCCTGGTTCCTTACTGCGCATGCGCGAGTCGCGCTGTGCAGTTCCCACTGGTCCCCGTTGTGTTCTGGGAGCCGAGTGTTTCCCAGAACACAACAGGGAGTCTATTCCCGGAAGTGGTGCAAATACCTGTTTTATACAGGTATCTGCACCCCCTCCCCCTGAAAGGTGTCAAATGTGGAGGGGGGGAGGGTTTCGAAAAGCGGAGGTTCACTTTTGGGTGAACCTCCGCTTTAAGCGGCGCTTTTCGGCTGTTTTTAACCACAAAGAAGGGGCAGGGCATTTGGGAGTGCTGTATACATAAAGAATTTACTTATACAGGCCAATCAGGTTTGAGCTACTATTCACTGGGAAAATGAACCAAGGAGCCTGATTGGTGACTAAGGGCAAGTTCTTTCATTTTTATATTCATGGTAATATGCCCCATATAATGTTTCTATCTACCAATATTTTCTAGGCTGCCCCCTCAGCAAATTTAGTATACTTCTGTGATTCTTCCTCATGACAAAGTGCATTAGGCATGTAAAGGTCCATACGTTCCCGAAAGCTCAGATTTATCTGATTAAATAATGCTACTTGCTGTATATAAATGAAAAACACAGTGTTTTAGCACACCAAAAATAAATATAAATGTAGGACAATCTTACTAATCAAGGTCATGTTCTGTCTGTAAAGCTGGACTTGACCCCCTTTCCCTCCTCCCACCAGAGGTACCACAGTTCTGTCATAGCTGTTCTCACCTGGAGGGCTCACATGTAAATAAACACCAATATTCATTCTAAACCACACAGATACATAAAAGAATACATTGTACATGTAGCCAAGTCCCGGGCATCTCCAGTTCTAATGGTGACCTCCAGAGTTAGGGACAGCTGACGTCCTTCTGTGTAGAGTGGGTTACGAGGCATGGTGGGTGCAATGTAGGTTAGATTAATGGGCACCAGACACTTCTTGAAGGCAAAGATATTTATTGTGTCTTCAACAGATTTGTGGGAGAGAAGGTTAGGGCCAGGACACCCTTTAGTAGTTGCAGTGTTAATTTAGCAGACTCCGACACTTCTATAGCCATGCAGGGAAAGGCATCCAGCAAGACACCACTACTTGGTCCTACTCTGCATGAGTAAGACCGCTGTCTCCTATGGCAACAATCTTGAAACAAAGGTGGTAATGAACTTTTTCACTTTTTCTACAATCTCCTATTCTAGATCTTCACTCAACTGAACTCCCAGTCTTCCACTAGATTCGCTGATCCACTGCCACAGGATCCCCTGAGCTCTTCCAATCTTCTCATTCAGTATCTTCCTCAAGCGTCACCCCCACGTCCCTGCTGGGTCCCTAGCTTGGCACTCACAGATACTCCTCAAGCATCACCCCACTGGCCTGCTCGGTCCCTGGCTTGGCACGCAATATTGCTCTGCAAGCGTCACCTTCACTGGCTGGGTCCCTGGCTTTACATCTGCTGAGGTTTCTCAATTCCTCACCGTCCCCGGCTGGTGAAAATACTGCTCTGGTACTTGCTTTAGCTACTCATAGTGGCCCCTTGTAGTAAGGTAGTAAGGTGGATGGTCCCTTAGTGGCGACAGACTTGTCACTTCTGGTTGGACTGTAAGCCGCAATCCCAACCCTACGCTGCTCTCTTGCTTCTGGATCGGCCCTAAGACAGCCTAGCAGCCAGATGTTCCTGGGGTAGACCTCAGGCTCTGGCCTAGCAACCTGGGGCAGCACAACACCCATCTACCCAGACAGCCATCCAGGTGGTACAGAAACCCGATCACCTGACCTCACCCAAATAAATAGGCACTCCCAGCAGGCCAAGAGACCCTACCCATTGGCTGAGACACCCCATCTATTCCTAATCTGTCCTTGCAATGCCCTTGTCTTATTTAATGCCACCAGATACCCAGCCATCTAGTGACAAAAGAGAGAAGTGCAGCCATTCCAGAATTAGGGTGAAATCCATTTTCAGTGGCTGTCAACTTATGAGGCAAAGGGGGCCTCAAATGTGGCCCCTAACATCGCCAAAAGGGCCACACATAATGTTCAATATATTTAATGCTTGAGAGGACTGTCAGAAGCTGCAGACCTAATAGAGGAAATGAGGGTCAGGCTACATTTTTGGCTGGGAACATGTTCCATGAGGCTAGTAAAGATCAATCAATGTTCCAACCACAGACTACTGAGGTCCGAGGGCCATATATCACATATCAAAAGGCCGCATGCCACCCTTGGGCTGCAGGTTGGGCACCAGGGCTCTAAACCCATGAAAATACATGTTCACTTAAATTTTAAATGCAGGAGAAAGTAATTTGAGAAGTAGTGCTTGCTTAGACCAACAGTCTGCGTTATACTGTGGTTGCTGGTGTGTGCTGTAGAGGGAACAGGGTGATGTGCTGATTACAACGCATCACACTATTAACTTTTTTTTTATTTTTTTTGTAACTTTATTGAACTGACATTTCATTCAACTTGATGAGGTGTAATGCATCGCAACCCACTGTGTGGAATAAATTGCAGTATGTCATACTTTTTTTCAGTGCATACCACATGATCAGGAGCCTGTCCTGTCACCTACCAATCTTTGGCCGAGAGCTGTCTGTGACAGCTCAGTCAGTGTGCTAGGAGCTCTCCCAGCTGGTATTTTTTTGTTTTAAATCATACTTACCTAGGTGGATGCTGCATCTGTCCTCAGCCGGCTCTAAGGGTGAGGACCGAGTGATTAAACACAGCCGATCACTCAGTTCTCAGTGCTCCATGAGCAGAGAGCTGGTGACTGCAGTTCCTTGCCACAGCATATATGCATTACATGGTTGGCTAAAGATGAAATAAAACAAACACAGGAGGCTAGTGTGAATATAGCCCAACTGCTCATGTATTTTTTTTTTTCACCTCTGAAATTCATTTTTTTTCCAGCAACTATAAAAGTTTCTGTTTGTGTCAGCATGTTTCCTTTAGTCTTTAGTCCTATTCCCACTGCAACCTAAATGTATGTAGCAATAAATAGACTCGACTTCTCCTATATTGTAATCATTAGTTACAGTAAATATAAAACATAATAACATACATGGGGAACAGGGTACATCCTTGCCATGTGGCTATTACAGGCCGAAGCCTGTACTTCAGAAATATAGGCCTACATTTTACAGTTACTAGATTATTAGAACTGGATAGGAAATCATCAGTTGTGATTTTATGTACAATGTATTATTTTATGTACTGTATCTGTGTGGTTTAGAATGAATATTGGTGTTTATTTACATGTGAGCCCTCCAGGTGAGAACAGCTATGACAGAACTTTGGTACCTCTGGTGGGAGGAGGGAAAGGGGGTCAAGCCCAGCTTTACAGACAGAACGTGACCTTGATTAGTAAGCTCATCCTACATTTATATTTATTTTTGGTGTGCTAAAACACTGCGTTCTCCATTTATGTACAGCAAGTAGCATTGTTTAATCAGAGAAATCTGAGCTTTCTGGAACTTATGGATCTTTACATAGTGCCTATTGCCTAATGTACTTTGTCATGAGGAAGAATCACAGAAGTATTCTAAAATTTCTGAGGGGGCAGCATAGAAAATATTGGTAGTTAAAAACATTATATGGGGCATATTACTATGAATAAAAAAATGAAAGAACTTGCCCTTAGTCACCAATCAGACTCCTTGGTTAATTTTCCTAGTAAATAGTAGCTCAAACCTGATTGGCCTGCATAAGTAAATTCTTCATTTTTGTTTTTAATAGCTATTCTTTTCTCCAGAATTTTTAAGTAGACCCCAACAAACACACACGAAAGGACACATCAATGTGCATTTGCATGCATTGACCCCCATTATCATATATGTTTCAATGCAGCATGTGTAGTATGCCATTACATGTAAAAATGTGTGTCAACATGCACTGGCATGCGTCTTCATGCATTTCCTTAAAGCACATGTGCATTTAATCAGAGGTATGAATTTGCACAAAGTGTACATGATTTTCCAAGGTTCCTGCTTTAACCTTATTAACTTCTTGCCGCCCATGTAATGCATATGTATCATGGCAAAAAGGGTGGGCTTTAATACCCTCACGCCGCACATATGAGTCTCTGGGGTTGATTTACTAAAACTAGAGAGTGAAAAATCTGGTTTACCTGTGCATGGTACCAAATCAGCTTCTAACTTCAGCTTTCTCAATTAAGCTTTGACAATAAGCCCACGTTCACATTGGGCCAATTTTGGCATGCGATTGGACATGTCAAATCGCATGCCAAATGTTTCTGTGCTGAGAGTGTGCTCACTCTGCCCTCCCAGCCCAGTGATAAACTGCCATAGACAGCTCCCGGTCATCAGTAATAATCAGGAGCCAGCGGGTTCAACTGTCAATCAGGAGGCCACTATGACAGCCAATCACAGTGGTCACATGATCGAACAGTTCTTCCCACCCCCCTGGCGTAAATACCCTGATAAAGACACAAACTGCAAAATATATCCTCCCTGCAACAAAAACAACAACTCACCTCTCTTGCTGCCCATGCTGGCAAATTAAATCTCTGAGTGGGGTATCAGAAATCTGATACTTTTGGCAGCATTGAATTCCTTGTCCCTTGTTGCACTTAGTAGTTCGATCCACTGGCCCCTAGGGGAGGAGCAACTGTAGTGGGGACCAGAAAACTGACACTTCCATAAGTGTCAGATTTTGCTGGATCTTCAGGCACTAGTTTCTCTTCACTATTGGAAAGATTGGTGGCATGGACAGAAGAAGAGATGAGTATTCTATGTGCCATTTAGAGGGCAGGCTTTATTGTAAGGTTTTATTTTAGCCACAGAATTCATTTAAAACACTGGCACTGTTAGCGTGTAGCAAATAAAATAAGCCACACATCGCTGTAAAAGAATATGTGGCAGTCTCAGCCCGGGCTCCTGCCAGGCCATGCTCTCAACGCGTTTTGCTCTGCCCCCTGGTACTTTATCATCGTCCCCATGATTAAACTCTGGGGGCAGAGCGATACCCATTGGGAGTGTGGCCTGGCCGGAGCCTGCTGCGAATTTGTAGTGATGTGCGGCATTGTTTCTTCATGCTGATGTTTGTAGCCGAGACACGCTCCATTCCCAGCTCCATTCCCAGCATGCACTCCCAGCAGTTGGCGATGGACTAGGATGCTCTGGAGTCTAAGTGGCACCTACATTTTTACATTGGCTCACACTGGCACTGTTACCCTTACATAGCATACAAGGTACTTTGTAAAAGATCTATTTCATAGATCTTACATGGGCTTGATTATGATTAAAAACTTTTAATAAAAGGATATATTTTCTGTATGTACTGTTTTAATATTTTGACTTAAAATATTTCTTACCTTACAAAATAATTTCAGAAAATGTGATTTAGTTGTGTAACTATCAAAGATGATCTTAACTGTTGTTGAAGTTGTTTTCTCAAGTTCTAACCTGGATTTGTTTCCTCTCTGTCCTTATTCTTCTTTCCAAGTTTTGGGAGGTGATCAGTGACGAGCATGGCATCGATCCAGCAGGAAGTTACGTCGGAGATTCAGCCCTGCAGCTTGAGAGGATCAATGTGTACTACAATGAATCATCCTGTGAGTGTCTCATAAGCAGTGCTAGGAAGTCATGACATGGGCTGGGCACATGTGTTGGGAGGATCTGTATTGTCTTGTACTTACATCAAGAGGAGCTTACATTTCTGCACAAAGAGCTGTAAAGGAGAGTAACAAATGATGTATCCTGGGGAATTATAGCATGTCATCAGAAGATTATCACTTTACAGATGATACCCAGAATGTACTGTTAGAAGCAGAATGCTGCCTGGGTTATGTTCAGAACAAGCACTGAGTTGTAGTTTTATAAAATAAAGAAAAATAAAGACCTTGCATGCCACCTGAACTGCAAAGAATTTTCTAATGCCTCGTACATATGACCGGTTTTCCCGTCGGGAAAACTGCCGGGGAAAAAAAAAGAGAACCAGCTTTCTTTTTTGCCGTCGGGATTCCCAGTGGACTTTATCCCGTCGGGAAAACCAGTCGTGTATATGCTTTTCCGAGGGGAAAAAAAACACACATGCTCAGAATCAAGTATGAGACGTGAGCGCTCGTTCTGGTAAAACTAGCGTTCGTAATGGAGATAGCACATTCGTCACGCTGTAACGGACTGAAAAGCACGAAGACTGAAAAGCGCGAATCGTCCCTCACCAAACTTTTACTAACATAAGGATCAGCAAAAGCAGCCCAAAAGGTGACGCCGTTTGAATAGAACTTCCCCTTTATAGTCCTGTCGAGAAACAAAAGGGAGATTCCCCTAGTGGACTTTAAAGGCACCAAAATATATATATATATATATATATATATATATATATATATATATACATAAACAAACTCAAAAAGTAAGGTATAAATATAATTTATTGTGCATATATCAAAAAGTTTGTTTATACAATAAAATAGAATCGTATATGGAACAGTTTATAGTCCCGTCGTACGTGTTGTACGTCACCGCGCTTTGGACGGGCGGTATTTGGCCTGAACGTGACACAGAGTTAGGCTAATATTCATTACCTACTGGGATGATCCGGAGCAATAGTTTTGAGAGGAGGGAGAGACCCTGCCAAACAATAGCCATCAGACCTCATACGGCAGCCCGAAGTACAATGCGGCCGAAAGCCAAATCCTCGGCTGCTCGAACATCCACGTGATAACATTTTGTGAACGTATGCACTGAAGACCAGGTAGCAGCCTTACAAATCTGAGCCACAGATACCTTATGACGAAAAGCCCAGGTGGTTCCTACACCCATGGTAGAATGAGCTCTCACCCTGAAGGGAGGAGCCTTTGGTTTCAGACCATAGGCCTGAATGACCAATTGATGGACCAAATGGGCAATGGAAGCCTTGGAAGCTGCCTGCCCCTTCTTGGGTCCTTCTGGTAAAATAAAAAAAAAGGAAAAACTTAGTTTTTTTTCTGCCGAGAAAAATGGTCGTGTATACGAGGCATAACTCAGCGTTTCTCAAATCCAGTCCTCAAGGCGCTACAACAGGTTATGTTTTCAGGCTTTCCATTATTTTGCACGTGATTTGATCAGTTTCACTGCCTTAGTAATTAGCAAAGCTTTTCCAGGAAATACTGAAATCATGACCTGTTGGGGTGCCTTGAATACTGGAGTTGAGAAACACTGCTCTAACTCCTTAGCAAACCAGTCCCTAAGGCTGAACAAATAAAAAACGTACAGCTTTCTCCAGCCACGCTATACATACTGTTGTATTCTGACAGCTGACACTGGCAGCTGTCAGAATACCTAAACAGCTGTTTGGCTGACTATTTTTCTTCCAGCTCCTTTGTTGTTTTTAATCGAAGGATGTCAGCTGGGAGGATGCCAAGAGGGCCACCCATGAAGCAAATTTTGATGGTTAATCAGGAACCGGCTAAAATATGATAAGTGTATGGCCAGCTCTAATTTATCCAGAGAGTAAAAAATAAACTTATAGACAAATAGTAAATAATGTTGTCTGGTGCTTTCCCCTTACATTGCAGCACTCTGGGCACAGATGATAGCTCTGTTCATCAACCATCTATTTTGGTGGGTGATTTTCAAGAACTCGTACTGCAACTTCAATAACTAACATAGAGAAGATGTGCTAACCATTGTAGTCCTGTTACAATAATTAGTGAGTGACAAACATGTCTATTTGTTATTAAAGCCGAGGTCCACACAAAAATGGAACCTCTGCTTTTCAGAACTCCCCCCCCCCTCAGGTGTCACATTTGGCACCTTTCAGGGGGGGGGTCCAGATACCTGTATAATACAGATATTTGCACCCACTTCCGGGCATAGACCCCTGCATAATCTGCAGGGGTCTACGTCACTTCCCGCCCCCCTTCCCCGTCTTCTGGGAAACACAGAGGTCCCAGAAGACAGCGGGGACCAGTGAGGACTCGTGCATGCGCAGTATTGTTTATTGTTTATTGCTTATTGCTTGTATAGCGTAGAATCACCCGAAGGTATCGAAACGCTTCCAGACATTAACAATTCACAGCAAGACCGAGTGTTACAAGCATAAATTAACATAGTAACAATATAAAATATGTACCACAATTAAAATCAACTAATAAAACAACAATATCACACCATAAAACCAAAACAGTACAAAAACCATAGAAATGACATAAGAACAAAGGAGAGACAACACACAATTCCCCACACAAACAGATCTAGCAGTGCTTCCCTCTAGAATGACCCTAACCTCACTCTTCCTATCAATCTGCCTCTGCCCACAGATAGGTTTTTAGATCCCTCCTGAATGTGGGTAGGTCAGGACTCTGTCTAAGACTTAGGGGAAGTAGATTCCATTCTCTCGGGCCAAGGATAGAAAAAGCCCTGCCCCCCCATTTTTTCAGCCGACTCTTTGGCTGTTCTAAAACGGAATTGGGAGCTCCATCTAAGGGAGCGGCCAGTAACATGTCTATTCAATTTCTCACATAGATAGGCGGGTCCTAGCCCGTGAAACGCTTTAAAAACAAGTGTTAGAATTTTAAAACGCACCCTCTGACCAACTGGCAGCCAATGCAGGGCAGCCTGATGTCTCGCGGTGGGGCAGTGGCCTCTGAGATTTAATGCAAGCCTTACCGCCTGATTCTGGACTTTTTGAAGTCTCCTAATCTGGACTTGAGGTAGTCCAGCCAGGAGACCATTACAATAGTCCAGATGTGGAAGGACCAGAGCGCGCACTACCGAGATCCTCTCCAGATCTGACAGAAAAGGCAAAATGCGGTAAAGAAGCCGCATCTTAAAATGGCAGGTCTTGACAACCTGACCGACATAGGGGATTAGCGTCAAGTCGCTGTCAATTAGGACCCCTAGTGTCCCCACCGCAGTAGGGACCGCAGCGCTTCACTTCCTGATTCCCTCACACAGGATGGCGGCGGGGGCAGCTGAAATACAAAGCTAAGGGTGGCCCTGCAGACACCACCTGCCTCAGCAAACTTTTACAAATCAGAAACGGCAGAAAAACAAGTAGATTTCCAGATCTTTCTTCCAAGCAGGATTCAAACTAGGGGGATTTTAGTCAGACACCAGTTACCCTCCATGCAAACATGGGGAGAACATACAAACTCCAGGTAGACCATGTCCTGGGAACTGGTGAAAAGCTGCTGCTACTAATATGAACTGGACATTGGCAGCCAAACAGCTGATATAAGTAAGATGGTGTCACACTATACTGCATGTTGATTGGATTTCTCTTGTAATCCAGATATAAAAACATCTCTATACACCCAAATCTGTTAATTAGTCATCCATTTAGAGGGTGAGCAGCAGTACACTCTGTGTGTTTTTTTGAAAAATGTTCTCCGTCTCACACTGTTTTTAAACTGGATACTGTTACTCTCATCACTGTTTATTTTGGCTGTTTTCCTACATCTCTTTTTTTCTTGGCATCTTTCTTCCCCTCATCTGCTTTATATGAAACAAACTGTTTTTTTTTTAGTGTCACAGCTAAAATAAACCTTTCCAACATATTTCAGATCCCTCTGTAAATGTTTAAGACTGCTTGGATCATAAAATCAACACATCTTATACATAATTTTGTTATGCAGAGACCTAAAACCCTAACCTTAGATAGCACCCATGGACTCCTGCCTTTTAGGCCTTATTTACAGGGGCAACTACATACATATTAATATATGTATAGGTGTTAACATTAAATGAGAAGTATGGGTTTACTTATTTCTTTGATTCGTACTTACCTTGGTGGATGGAGAATCAGACTGCAGCTGTCCCCCGCCGTCTTTGCACTGAGAACCGAGCCACCAAACACCGCCGATGGCTCGGTTCTCACAGATCCCTGAGAGAAAAGCTGCTGACTGTCAGTCAGCGTCTTTCCTCTCTGCTTCTCCACGCTCATTGGAGCGCTAAGCTGCAGAGGGGCGGGGAGAGGCTGTCTCAGAGGCTCGCTGAGACTGCCATCAATCAAGGCAGCTGGCGGATCCCGACTTGGAAGTCGTGATGAAACGCTGCCCCGACTAATGGCAGTGACGTCAGCGGAGAGCGGACTTCAGACTGCCCTCCACTGAAAATGGGTCACAAGAGTGCAAAACTAATTGCACTCCTGTGACCCAGAGGAGAAGCCCAGCCTAAAAAGCTCAGGCTGGACTTCTCTATTAAGGGATCCTTAAGGCTTCATTCTCATCTATGCATTTTTAGTGCTTTTTGCATTTTTCAGATTTGCACTACAGCCCATTTAACATGGTTTCCTATGGAACACATTCTGTTAAGCAAATCTGCAAAATGCAAAAAGCACTAAAAGTGCATAGATGAGAATCAAGCCTAAGGCCTTGTTTACACCTATGCATTTTTTAGTGCGTTTTCAGTTTTGCCGACTACAGTCCATTTAACATGGTTTCCCATGGGTCATCTGCGCATTTTATGGAAAGGGTTAGGGACTTTTTTTCCTTTTTTGGTTCCATAGACTTCAATGGATCAAAAAATAGGATTCTTTTCGTCACACTTACCTCTAAAAATCCTTTTCTTTGAGTACATCACGTGACACAGAGTTAGGCTAATATTCATTACCTACTGGGTTATACGTCATCTCCAGGTGAATTGACACTGGTAGACCAAAGGTCTTTAGACAGGAAGTGATCCCCTATATAACCCCTCCCATACAGGAAGTACTTCAGTTTTGTAGCAAGCACTTAATCCTCAAAAAGAGGGGAGGGACCTCTGTGTCCTGTGATGAACTCAAAGAAAAGGATTTTTACAGGTAAGTATAACAAAAAAAAAATACTATTTTCTTTATCATACATCATGGGACACAGAGTTAGGCTAATATTCATTACCTACTGGGATGATCCGGAGCAATAGTTTTGAGAGGAGGGAGACACCCTGCCAAACAATAGCCATCAGACCTCATACGGCAGCCTGAAGTACAATGCGGCTGAAAGCTGCTCGAACATCCACGTGATAACATTTTGTGAACGTATGCTCTAAACACCAGGTAGAAGCCTTACAAATCTGAGCCACAGATACCCGAAGGCGAAAAGCCCAGGTGGTTCCTACACCCATGGTAGAATGCGCTCTCACCCTGAAGGGAGGAGCCTTTGGTTTCAGACCATAGGCCTGAATGACCAATTGACGGACCCAATGGGCAATGGAAGCCTTGGAAGCTGCCTGCCCCTTCTTGGGTCCTTCTGGTAAAACAAAAAAGGAGTCTGATCCTCGGATCTCTGTAGATCCAGAAAAATAAACTCTGACTGCTCGCACTACATCCAAGGAGTGCAGTCGTTTCTGTTTCGCCGAACGAGGCTGAGAGAAAAAAGTATGGAAAATTATCAAGTATGGTTCCCTGCACAAAAGGGCTGCCAGCTCTGATACCCTTCTAGCCGAGGTGAAAACCATGTGACTGCAACTCAAATGGAATTTTCTTGATAGGCTCAAATGGTTGTTTCTGTAACACATAAAGCACCAAATTTAAGTCCCAAGGACACATGGGTGACCTGAGGGGAAGCAACAAATTACCCCCTGGATCAGTGAATGGGAGGCTAAGGCCTCATACACACGACCGAGTTTCTCGGCAAAAACCAGCAAGAAATTTGCTGTGATTTTTTTTTTGCCGAGGAAACCGGTCGTATGTACATTTTTCGACAAGGAAACTGTCGAGGATCCCGTCGAGCCAAAAAGAGAGCATGTCTTCTTTTTCCTCGACGGGAATGGAGAAACTTGCCTTGTCGAGTTCCTCGACAGCCTAACAAGGAACTCGACGAGGAAAACAATGTGTTTCGCCCGTCGAGTTTCTCGGTCGTGTGTACGAGGCTTTAGGGCCTTTGGAAGAATACTGACAAGGCTGAAATCTGAGCCCTGTTTGTACTCAAAGCCAATATGATTTCCACAGCCAACTGTAGAAAAGAGAGAATTCTCCCAATTATTTATAAGCAAGCAATATAAGTCTTCCAGACTCTACAATAGATTGTCCTAGTGACTGTTTTTCTGGCATTCACTAGGGTAGACACCACCAGTCCCGAGATGCCCCGATCCTTTAACACCCTGGCTTCAATAGCCATGCCGTCAAATTTACAGACTGTAAATTGAGGTGGAATATAAGACCTTGAGACAGTAGATGAAACTGATAGAAGTCACAAGACTGCTAAATACTGCTGATGAGAAGGTATTTATCAGTTATATTTAATAAAATAATTGCATTTCCATGTTCTGTGTACTGTGGGAGACCAGATATAGTGAATGCAGGGTACTGGGTTTAGTAACACTTTTACCACTTAAGGACCGCCTAATGCTGATATACGTCGGCAGAATGGCACGGCTGGGCACAGGCACGTACAGGTACGGCTGGGCACAGGCACAACGACCCGATCGCCGCCGGTGTCCCGTGATCGGTCACAGGAGCTGAAGAACGGGGAGAGGTGTGTGTAAACACACCTTCCCCATTCTTCACTGTGGCAATGTCAGTGATCGTCTGTTCCCTGATATAGGGAACGACGATCACTGACGTCACACGTCCAGCCCCACCCCCCTACAGTTAGAAACACACATGAGGTCACACTTAACCCCTTCAGCGCCCCTAGTGGTTAACTCCTAAACTACAATTGTCATTTTCACAGTTATCAGTGCATTTTTATAGCACTTTTCGCTGTGAAAATGACAATGGTCCCAAAAATGTGTCAAAATTGTCCGATGTGTCTGCTATAATGTCGCAGTCACAAAAAAAAATCACTGATCGCCGCCATTAGTAGCAAAAAAAAAAATTATTAATAAAGATGCAATAAAACTATCCCCTATTTTGTAAACGCTATAAATTTTGCGCAAACCAATCGATAAACGCTTATTGCGATTTTTTTTTACCAAAAATATGTAGAAGAATACGTATTGGCCTAAACTGAGAAAAAAAATCGTGGTTACTTACCGGTAACATCCCTTTTTCAGGAGTCTTTCAGGAAAGCCACCGTAGAGAGACACAGGCTCCTCCCCTCTTAGGAAACACTGTCTTCCAATCAAATATTTATATTTTTTCGGGTTGTAAAAAATTATCGTGTGTGGGCTAAAACGACTTTAAAAACCCACGCATGCTCAGAAGCAAGTTATGAGACGGGAGCGCTCGTTCTGGTAAAACTACCGTTCGTAATGGAGTAAGCACATTCATCACGCTGTAACAGACAGCGCGAATCGTCTTTTACTAACACGAAATCAGCTAAAGGGTGACGTCATCCGAATGGAACTTCCCCTTTATAGCGCCGTCGTACGTGTTGTACGTCACCACGCTTTGCTAGAGCATTTATTTTTGTGTGGGCAACGCCGTTTTAATGATGAAGTTGGAAAAAACGTTGTTTTATAAATGACGAAAAATGATCGTGTGTACGCGGCATAACAATAGAATTGCTATTTGTATTTACCACTGCATAGAGATATTTAAGAATAAATTGCCTTTTTTTAAACTTTACATTTTAAGTAAATTATACACACTTTTTTTTTTTTTTAATCGAAACAATATTCCGCCAACGAATCGATTATGAAAATAATCGTTAGTTGCAGCCCTACACTAAAGGTAACCTATGCTCACTTTCAATTGCTCAGTCGCATGACAGATTTTATTTAGTATTACTAATGACATTATTATGATACTCATTAACCTTTGGAGCAGCTAAGGAACTTTGGGCCAGATTCACAGAAAAAGTATGCCGGAGTATCTGCTGATACTCCGGCGTACTTTCAAATTTGCCGCGTCGTATCTTTATTTTGAATTCTCAAACAAAGATACGACGGCATTTGGCTAAGATCCGACAGGCGTACGGCTTCGTACGCCTTCGGATCTTAGGATGCAATACTTTGCGCGCCCGCTGGGTGGAGTTGGCGTAGTTTTCCGCGTCGGGTATGCTAATTAGCTTTTTACGGCGATCCACGAAGGTACGCGCGTTCGTCGCATTTTCTTACGTCGTCGCTAGTCGGCTTTTCCCGTCGTAAAGTTGCGAGTGCTATTTCAATGGCTTATATTTAGACCAGCCATGTTAAAGCATAGCCGTCGTTTCCGCGTCGAATTTTGAATTTTTGCGTAAGTCGTCCGGGAATAGGAAAGGATGTAACGCACGTCGCCGTTCAAAAAATTACGTCGGTGCGACGTCATTTCGCGCAAAGCACGGCGGGAAATTTCAAAACGGAGCATGCGCAGTACGTTCGGCGCGGGAACGCGCCTAATTTAAATGATACACGCCCCATTTGAATTAGGCGGGCTTGCGCCGGACGGCTTTACGCTACGCCGCCGCAAGTTTACAGGCAAGTGCTTTGTGAATCAAGCACTTGCGCTGAAAACTTGCGGCGGTGTAACGTAAATGACATACGTTACGCCGCCGCAAATGTATGTGAATCTGGCCCTTTATTTTTAAAAAAAATACATCCATTATGACCAGCAAAAAAAGACAAGCAGACAAAATATGAACACCTGACAGACAAATACGCACTATAAGCTGTACTCTTTTATGTAATACTTCTATACTCTTCATCTGAAGTTTGGTAAAGGTCTGGAGAGTGTTACGCTAGCTCCATTCCCTTGTAGGTGGCAATGCTTTGTAGTATCATAAACCTCTCATAAATCACAGGCCAAGGTCAGCCTCTGTAGAGAGCTTCTAATATGTAGGAGATAGTCCGATCTACGCTGATACTCATTCCTGTGATGTTTTATTCACGTTAAAGTGTCTTCTGCACGTATACATTACCTCCATTCTAGTAAAACAGTTCTGTTTACATGTAACCGATGGGTATGCTGGTATGATCAAAATGTCAGTTTCAAGACTAAAAATGGAGCTGTTTGTGTTCTCACAGAGCAGGTCTGTGCAAGGATTTCAGCAACACCATAAACTCAATATGTCATCATCCTGAAAGAGACAATAATGTTTAAAAGAAGAAACTGCAATCTCCAAATAATGTTGTAAAAAGACGGATCTGCCGAAAGCGTGAAATACGGTGGTGGTATATGTGGTGTCATTTGTTATTGTATGCACTGGACAATGTCACACAGACGGTAAATACTGGACAGTTCAGTAAAAGGATGCTTTGCACTGTTCTTGTGACAAAATGTATACACTTTGTGCAGTGCTTTATAAAATAAAGGTTTTCATGGGTCCCTCAGCGGCAGTCTCGGCTCCTCCCCCCAAGAAATAACCCCTTTCATGAGAGTTCTCTCCCATGGGGGTTAGTTGTTGCGGACGCACTCCCGTGATACAGCCTGCGGCCATAGCCACCAACTGTATCACTCTGCCCCCCCCGACGCACCACTGATTTGATTGACAGCAGCGGGAGCCAATGGCTGTGCTGCTACCGTGTTTCACCGAAAATAAGCCCGGGTCTTATATTAATTATGCCAACAAAAGACACAGTAGGGCTTATTTTCAGGACATTTTATGTAATTTGATGTCTTCTCTCCCCCTCTCCCTCCCTGCCTGTCAGGAATCCCCAGTGTGAACGGAGTTAAAATGCTTGTAAAATCCTATAATCCACTATATTACAATAGTGTATATAATGTACAATGTGTGTGTTTCTGTAATATAATTGTGCCAAATACCTTTGTTATAGAGCCACTCTGTGCTTCTGTTACCCGCCGCAGCTCTCTTCCCCGGCAATTATATTACAGAAACACACACATTGTACATTATATAATACTATAATAGAGTGGATTAGCATTTTTAACTAGGGCTTATTTTCAGGGTAGGGCTTATATTGCAGCCCTCCTGGAAAATAACGCTAGGTCTTATTTTCAGGGTAGGTCTTATTTTTGGGGAAACAGGGTATCAATCAACCAATGAATGAGCCGAGAAGCCCGGCTGAAAAGCCAGTGCGTTCACGGCGTGGGACTTTCGAGGGGTGAAAAAACATGAACCTTTACAACCCCTTTAATCAAATATTCACAGAGAAGACCTTTCAAACCTAAACAGAACCGTGTAGGTCAGGAGCAAAGATGGAAGCAAAATCAAACCTGCTGGAAACAGGATTTCTGTTCAATAAAGGTTATTCTTTATTTTAAAAATGTTCATAGGTGGCAGGAAAAAAAATGTGCATAATATTTAATTGCAACAAATGTAAAACTTTTTTCATTATACTTTAAAGCGATTTTAAAGTCTTGTTTTTTTTCCATATACAAATAACAAACATGTTATACTTACCTATTCTGTTGTAGGGATTTGCGCAGAGCAGCCCAGATTCTCCTCTTCTTGGGTCCCTCTTCTGTGATCCTGGCACCTCCCTCGTGTTGAGTGCCCCCACAGCAAGCAGCTTGCTATGGGGACACCCGATCCAAATCACAGCTCCCTGTGTCCATTCTGACAAGGATCCCTGTCCCTGCCTCATCTCTATCCTGATTGGCTAGCTGACTTTGATTGACAGCAGCGGGAGTCAATGGCACCGCTGCCACGTCTCAGCCAATCAGGAGGGAGAATCTCGGATGGCTGAGACACTCGTGGACATTGATGGACAGAGTGGGACATCAGGTAATTATTAGGTGGGCTAAGGGGAGGCTGCTGCACACAGAGGGCCAGATTCTCATACAGCGGCATATCTATAGGCGGGCGTAACGTATCCGATTTACGTTACGCCTCCGCAACTTAGACGGGCAAGTGCAGTATTCTCAAAGCACTTGCTCCGTAAGTTGCGGCGGCGTAGTGTAAATCGGTCGGCGTAAGCCCACCTAATTCAAATGTGGAACAGGGGGGCGTGTTTTATGTAAAATAACCATGACCCGACGTGATTGACGTTTTTCACGAACGGCGCATGTGCAGTCCGTGGACATATCCCAGTGTGCATTGCTCCAAATACGCCGCGAGGACGTATTGATTTTGACGTGAACGTAAATTACGTCCAGCCCCATTCACGACGACTTACGCAAACGACGTAAAATATTCAAAAATTCGACGCGGGAACGACGTCAATACTTAACATTGGTACGCCGCATGTACGCCACCATATAGCAGGGGTAACTTTACGCCGGGAAGACGTAAACGGCGTATCTGTACTGCGTCGGCCGGCGTACGTTCGTGAATTTGCGTATCTAGTTGATTTACATATTTCTAGGCATAAATCAGCGTACACGCCCCTAGCGGCCAGTGTAAATATGCAGTTACGATCCGCCGGTCGGATCTAATAGAAATCTATTCGTAACTGATTCTAAGAATCAGGCGCATAGATATGATGGAACAACTCAGAGATAAGTAGGCGTATCTGGAGATACGCCGTCGTATCTCCTTTGTGAATCTGGGCCAGAGTGTTTTTTATCTTCATGTATAGAATGCATTAAGATAAAAAAAAACTGCTGCCTTTACAACTCCTTTAAGAAGTATAAACAATACCAAAATGGAAAACATATTATACGTATCAAAACTGCTCTTACAACAGACCTCCAAATGTCAATTTGCCATTGCTTATGCCTAGTACACACGGTGAGAAAACCAGACGAAAAAATACCGCTTTTGGAGCCATCATACGATAATCTTTAGTACACAGATTTTGAGAGTTGATCACGACAGTTAATGCAAAATAATCTGAAGGGGCAAGCACAAAAATGTTTCTAGTACGATAACAGAACAAATTATTTTCGTATAATTAGTATGGTAATTTGTACGAAAAAAAATTGTGTGACCAAGACCACGCATGCTCAGAAACTAAAGACCAATACAATACAATATATTACATCACTTCCGAAGTTGTATTCTGTCTTACAAGAATTTTTGTAACCTATTGGTTTTCAATATTAGACTAGCATACAAAAAATAAATAAACGGACGATCATTCCTCCATTATTCTTATCGTGTGTACGAGGCATTAGGACCTAGTAAAGTCTAGGCTAAATTAAAGAGCTAATAATGATAATAATTATGCACCTTCAAAAAAGAAAATAATAATAAAAAAAGTATCACATGTATTGCATAAGAATACTATTTGCATATGTGAATATACATGAATAGCTTATTTTCCTCTTTGTTTTTACAGCTCAGAAATATGTACCAAGAGCCGTGCTTGTTGATCTTGAACCTGGGACTATGGACAGTGTACGGTCCGGCCCATTTGGACAACTTTTCAGACCAGATAATTTTATCTTTGGTACGTCCAACATTGTGTAAAAACGTAATCGCAAAGTAACAAGTGTAAAGAATACATGTTGATTCTGCCAGAAATTCAGCTAGCATGTACTGTATGTTCCTGTGCACGCTATGTTTCGACAGCTATCAGTGGTCACATATCTCACTGTGAACTATAGAAAATATCCCCCTATGTTATGGAGATAAAGAAAAAAAAAAGATATGCTTTGTACTACTAACACACTTCCTGTGCTAGGGTGACGGCGCTTCTTGTCCATAGTAGTACAGTGAATAAGCATTGTGAACCTAGGATAGGAAGTGTGCTACTGGCAGGAATACTGGAAATAGGGGGAAAAGGACTGGTAAGCTGCAGTATATAAAATTAAAGTTTGGGTTGAGATACACTTTAAACTTACTACAGTACACGTGCAATGTTTTTCTATGGCTTTGTTGCAGGTGGAATGTGATGAGTCTTTGCACCAGCTTAACCACTTCAGCCCTGGAAGAATTGGCTGCAAAATGACCGGGCCATTTTTTGTGATTTGGCATTGCGTCGCTTTAGCTGACAATTGTGCGGTCATGCGATGCTGTACCCAAACAAAATTGGTGTCCTTTTTTCCCCCACAAAAAGAGCTTTCTTTTGGTGGTATTTGATCACCTCTGCGGTTTTTATTTTTTGTGCTATAAACAAAAGAAGAGCATCAATTTTGAAAAAAACAACACAATATCTTTTACTTTTTGCTATAATCATTTTTTTTTTATCGCAATAAGCATATATTGATTGGTTTGCATTATGGCGGACACATCGGACACTTTTGACACATTTTTGGGACCATTGTCATTTATACAGCGAACAGCGCTATAAAAATGCACTGTTACTGTGTAAATGACACTGGCAGGGAAGGGGTAACCACTAGGGGCACTGAATGGGTTAAGTGTGTCCTAGGGATGTGTTCCAACTGTGGGGGGGGGTGGGCTACCAGTAACACAACAGTGATCACTGCTCCCGATGACAGGGAGCAGTAGATCACGGTCCTGTCTCTAGGCAGAACAGGGAAATGCCTTGTTTACATAGGTATCTCCCCGATCTGCCTCTCTTGACCTCAATTGCAGGCCGCCGGCGAACATCGAGTTTCCGGGACCCGCGAGCACACTCCCGAGGCACGCAGCGGGCGGGCGCCCGCTGGGCGGCAAATTCAAAAGGACGCACAGGTACGCCCATTTGCCTGCCTGTGCCATTCTGCCGACGTATATCGGCGTGTGGCGGTCGGGAACTGGTTAAATTAAATGATCCAGATGTTTTTTTTGTATTGTACTGTACTTTGAAAATGCAGATGTAGCTAAATAATGACTTTGCTTTGATTGCAGGTCAAACTGGAGCAGGGAATAATTGGGCCAAGGGACATTATACAGAAGGGGCAGAGCTGGTAGATTCTGTTCTGGATATAGTCAGAAAGGAATGTGAACATTGTGACTGTCTGCAAGGCTTCCAGCTCACTCACTCTCTTGGAGGAGGAACAGGTTCTGGAATGGGGACACTGCTCATAAGCAAGATCAGAGAAGAATTCCCAGATAGAATTATGAACACCTTCAGTGTGATGCCTTCACCTAAAGTTTCTGACACAGTTGTAGAGCCATACAATGCCACTTTGTCTGTACACCAGTTGGTTGAAAATACAGATGAGACCTACTGCATTGATAATGAAGCTTTGTATGACATTTGCTTTCGCACCCTGAAACTCACCACACCTACCTATGGAGATCTAAATCACCTGGTGTCTTCCACAATGAGCGGAGTAACCACCTCTCTGCGCTTTCCAGGCCAGCTTAATGCAGATCTTCGAAAGCTAGCTGTAAACATGGTTCCATTTCCACGTCTTCATTTCTTTATGCCTGGCTTTGCACCCCTAACTGCCAGAGGAAGCCAGCAATATCGAGCGCTCACTGTACCTGAACTTACCCAACAGATGTTTGATGCCAAGAACATGATGGCAGCATGTGACCCACGGCATGGACGCTATCTAACAGTGGCTACAGTCTTTAGAGGGCCCATGTCCATGAAGGAGGTTGACGAGCAAATGCTGGCAGTCCAAAACAAAAACAGTAGTTACTTTGTAGAATGGATCCCCAATAATGTGAAGGTGGCAGTGTGTGACATACCACCAAGAGGTCTGAAAATGGCCTCCACATTTATTGGCAACAGTACAGCTATTCAAGAGTTATTTAAAAGAATCTCAGAACAGTTTTCTGCGATGTTCAGAAGAAAGGCTTTCTTGCACTGGTTTACCGGGGAAGGAATGGATGAGATGGAATTTACAGAAGCGGAGAGCAACATGAATGACCTTGTCTCAGAATACCAACAATATCAAGAAGCTACTGCAAATGATGGGGAGGAAACTTTTGAAGAGGATGAGGAAATCATCCAGGAGTAAAAGAGGGTCCCCTAAAAATCCCAGCAAGTGGAACAAAAGATTCGAGAATTTAAATGTCTTTTAAAATTGTTGGAGGATAGCAAATGTTATGCTTGTAGGATATTATATTTGTATGAGAATGTTTTTATTTTACTGCTATTTTTAGAAAAAAAATTCCATACTTTCCCTGAACTTATGTATTTAATGTGGATACATTGATGTCCCTTGCAAATGTGATCTGGTTTAATAAAAAAAAATACACTTACATCAAAGTGTGAATTTATACACATTGACATTGCATAATTTAAATGGACAAGACTGTAGTCTTATTTCTAAATAGTGAAAAAAAAAAAAAAGCGATAATGTTTTTTTCCACTTGAAAGAAAAAGAAGGACCTGGTCCAAATATGTTTGTGGCCATTATGTGAGATGAATAGTACATTACATTCTGACCTAATGAATACGTAAAAAAATCATGAAGGTCAATCAAAATCAGCCTTTTAAAGTCAAATTTACTGTATATCTGCAGTTACATACAGTTTTAATCCTCAGGAAAAGACAAAGCTCTTGGAGCAACTGTTGCTATGTTGTTTTTGGTATTTTTACCTCATGTGGTAAAGCGATCCACAGCCTAACCACTCTTATTAACCACTTGCCCACCGGGTTAATTCTGGCACTTCTCTCCTTCATGTAAACATCACAATTTTTTTGCTAGAAAATTAATCAGAACCCCCAAACATTATATATATTTTTTAAGCAGACACCCTAGGGAATAAAATGGCGGTCATTGCAACTTTTTTTCTCGCACGGTATTTGCGCAATCATTTTTCAAACGCCTTTTTTGGGGAAAAAAACAGTTTCATGAATTAAAAAATAACAAAACAGTAAAGTTAGCCCAATTTTTTTGTATAATGTGAAAGATTATGTTACGCCGAGTAAATAGATACCTAACATGTCACGCTTTAAAATTGTGCACATTCATGGAATGGCGCCAAACTTCGGTACTTAAAAATCTCCATAGGTGACGCTTTAACATTTTTTACAGGTTACTATTTTCGAGTTTTAGAGTAGGTCTAGTGCTAGAATTGTTGCACACGCTCTAACGCACGCAACGATACCTCACATGTGGGGTTTTAAGTGTTTACATATGTGGGCGGGACCTGCATGCGTGTTCGCTTCTGTGCGCAAGATATCGAGGACAGGGGCGTTTTGAAAAAAACTTTTTTTTATTTTATTTTTATTTTACTTAATTCTTTTTATTTTTACACTTTAAAAAAAAAAATATTTGGATCCTTTTTATTCCTATTACAAGGAATGTAAACATCCCTTGTAATAGGAATCAGTGTGACAGGTCCTCTTTATGGAGAGATATGGGGTCAATAAGACCCCACATCTCTCCTCCAGGCTTACAAGCATGAAATCGGTGAAAAAAGAATCACCGATCAAATGCCGACAGCCGCGATTGCGGCTTTGTTTACTTCCGGGTAACGGGCGTGACGTCATAACGTCGCGCCCGGTCCTCCGACGGTAATAGAGATGACTGTGACCGTCTGGTCACCAGTCATCTCTATGGTTCTGCAGCGGACGCCGACTGATTCGCTCTCCGGGCCCCCGATGGCACGGGAGAGCCCCGGAGAAGCACCGGATGGCGGCGGGAGGGGGGCGTCCCCTCCCTCTGCCTATAAGAACGATCAAGCGGCGGAACCGCCGCTTTGATCGTTCTTATGGTGCAGAGAATCGACGGCTGAAGACGGGGATATCTGAATGATGCCTGCAGCTGCAGGCATCATTGAGATATCACCGCTCAAAGTGGAGGATGTCCCAGGGGCGTCCTTGGTGGTAAAGAGGTTAAAAAGAACCCTCTCCTAAACTGTTGGTAAAATCAGCTTTTCTCTATCCAATTCTAACACGCCTCTCTGTTCTTTTTATCAAGACTTGGAATAAATTGGGATATTCGATTTTGCACCTATACATTTTTATGTCTTTTGGTAGAATATTTTCCAAAAAGTTACACAATAGGAGTCGGGCCTACTAATCTATAAGGAATTGATTGACGCTCTTCAACCTTCTAAAATAATGTTACAACATTTGCTGTACACCAATTTCATGGCTTTATCCCAAGTAAAAAGGAAGTCTAGCAAACAGAAGATACAGTGGCCTATCAGTTAATGAGATGAATGCTATTAACTCATGGAAAAAGATGAAATATGGGCCAGGCGAGTTATTGATCTTCATTTTGGTTGGATATGAAGTGCGCCTGCTCCTGTGTTATGCCTTGTACACACGACCGGTTTTCCCGTCGGGAAAACTGCCATGAGAGCTTTTGGCCGGGAAAACCGGCCGTGTGCATGCTCCATCGCAGTTTTCCCGACGAGAAAACTGCCGGGAAAAAAAGCGAACCCGCTTTCTTTTTTCCCATTAGGATCCCGGCGGACTTTTTCCCAATGGGAAAACCGGTCGTGTGTATGCTTTTCCGAGGGGGAAAAAAAACTTGCATGCTCAGAATCAAGTATGAGACGGGAGAGCTTGTTCTGGTAAAATTAGCGTTCGTAATGGAGATAGCACATTCGTCACGCTGTAACGGACTGAAAGGCACAAAGACTGAAAAGCGCGAATCGTCTCTCACTAAACTTTTACTAACACAAGGATCAGCAAAAGCAGCCCAAAGGGTGGCCCCATTTGAATGGAACTTCCCCTTTACGGTCCCATCGAATGTGTTGTACGTCACCGCCAGGGCTTTTTTTCAGGGGGAACTTGGGGGAACTCAGTTCTACCACCTCTGGCTCAGACCCTTTGGTGCCTGCTCACCACAATCACTTGTAAACACAGAAGTCTGGTTTCTGTGTTTACAAGTGACAGCTCTGCACTCTGTGTGTAACCCCTGAACTCTGCACTCTGTATGTAATGCAATCCTGGTATTTAATGCCCCTTTAAGACCCTTCTACTGTTTTTGAAATCTGAACAGGGTCGTGGTTGAGTTCCTGCACCTATTTTCTGAGAAAAAAAGCTCTGGTCACCGCGCTTTGGACGGGCGGTATTTGTCCTGAACGTGTGTATGCAAGGCAGGCTTGAGAAGAATCCTGTCGTGAAAAACTTTGTGTGTACGAGGCATTAGATCACCAACATTAAATAGGGGTGTTCTCTCCACAATATTGCCTGGCATTGCTCACTTGGAAAATATAGGATTATTGCACTTACTGTAAAATAATATTTTTGCAGTCTGTGGATGTGTTTTACCTTCAGGTTAGGCTGCCACCTACAAGAGGATTGGACACCAACAAACAAAAAATCTGTAGGCCAGCCCACGATAACCCTTCCAACTATCAGCATGCCTTCGTTTTGCAGCAAAGCAGTACATAGAGGCTGATCATAAACACAGAGTCAGAGCATGTGTCCCTTAATTACTGGGTTTTACGGAGAGTATAAAAATCTAATTTTCTTTCTTGTTTAATGAGGGACACAGGAAGTTGTTCACCTTTGGGATGTCCGAAAGCAGTTCACCTTGGGGGTAGTCAGTACAGCAAGTAAACAATCTGAGATAACTGGGAACTGCCTGAAGGACTTCATGCTCAAAGCAGGCAACAGATGAGGCTGCAACATCCACTTGGTAGAATAAAATAAATAAAAATATAATAAATAAAAACCAAAGCAGCAGCATGCAGCCAACAGCCCATCCAAAATGTAAATTTACAAGTGCCGCACTATAAAATATTAATGATCCATTCAAAATAAATGAATTAAATAAACAAAACTGTTTCTAAAAAAGTGGATAGAGTGTTCTGTTTTACTGATATTGTGAGTGCCTTTTAAGCAGAGAATAAAGTGATTTCTCAACTTTTTAAACAGAGAGCATTAGTTGTGTTTCTTCTTAGGCCCCTTTAACACGATCGGCCCGCTCTGATCCACCTGTCTGTTTTTCAGGCGGATCCGAGCGGGCCACCCATTGACTTTTATGAGCAGGCTGATATCAGTAAAGATGAATCCGCTGACATACAATCCGATAAGATCCCCTCAAAACAGACGGATGGGGATATGTTCGCCACCCGTCCAGTGGATCAGCTGAAAACTGACAGGCTGTCCGTTTTCATCCGATCTCGCCATAGAGAACAGTGGGGCTCTGACAGGTCTGTCTCTGCACAGTTAGCAGAGACGGACCAGTCATCTGCCTGCATGTATCTCCGTATACGCCGTTGTAACTCTGAGTTGCGGGGTCGTATCTATGCGACTGATTCATAGAATCAGTTACGCATAGATTTCCCTAAGATCCGACCGGCGTAAGTCTCTTACACCGTCGTATCTTAGGCTGCATATTTACGCTGGCTGATAGGTGACGCTTCCGTAGATTTACGCGAGGAATATGCAAATTAGGTAGATACGCCGATTCAGAAACGTACGTCCGCCCGGCGCATTTTTTGACGTCGTTTACATTAGGCTTTTTCCGGCGTAAAGTTACCCCTGCTATATGAGGGGTATCCTATGTTAAGTATGGACGTCGTTCCCGCGTCGAATTTTGAAAATGTTACGTCGTTCGCGAATAGGGCTGTACGTAAGTTACGTTCACGTCTAAAGCATTGACGATTTCATGACACTCTTATAGACATTATTTATTTAATTTACTTCGCATGGATTTTTAATATTTGATAGTGCGACACTATTGTAAACTAAGCTTGGATGATGGTCTGTCTGAGCCACCTAGAGATAGCAAAATTAGAAAATGGCGCACCCTTACAGGGGATCATTTGGAATGACAAAAAGCAAATCAGTCTTTTTAAAAGAAGCAGTGGCTGAGAGACTCTCATAGCCCAAAGCACCCAGGCAATGGAGGGACATTTCCTAATGGTGAACTGGAGCCAGACAGAGGGGGAAAAAAGAACAATGTCCTAGTTGAAGTCAAAGGCAGAACCTACCTTAGGCAGGAAGGAGGTCCTGAACATAAACCTTGTCCCGATGCAAATCCAGGAAAAGGCCACACTTGCCTCATAGAGGTGATGACTACAAGAAACACCACCTTGTGGGGATGAGAGTAGAGCGAGGGGTGTCTTTAATAGGTTCAAATGGATGTTTCTGAAGTGCAAAGAGAACCAGATTCAAATGCCACAGACTCATAGGGGAAACTACATATGCGACTCTGCACAAAAGTCTTAATCTAGGAATGAAAGGTCAACAGTCTCTGAAAAAAGTTAGGAATGGCAGAAATCTAACCTTTGATAGTACTAAGGGCCAGATCGAGCTGTAGAAAGGAAGGGATTCGTCCAATGGAGAAACTTCTAGGGTGGAAGCCTGGAGTATCACATCAATGTATGCATCCATGTCCAATGATAGACCCTGCTAGAAACAGACTTTCTAGCTTTTAACATTGTAGTCACCAACTGAAAGATACCCCTGTCTCCTAGAACCTGGGCTTTAACAGCCAGGCTGTTAAAGCCAGTGACCGATGGTAAATTGGTTCTTGAGACAGAAGGTCAAAACAATCTGGTAGAGTCCATGGATCATCCACCTGAAGTCTTAATAGGTTAGCATACCACATCTGCCTGAGACAATCTGGAGCTATAAGGATCACTAGAATGCAAAGCAGATGAGGAAGAAGTTTTAGGGGGAAATGGATCTAAAGATGGCGACCTATTCCCTTTCAATAGGCTCCCCAAAGTAAGAAGGGAAGAGCAGAGTGAGGAAGGGAGAGTGGAGAGATTTAAGCGAATAGTTGGGGTAGTGTAAGGGGAGGAGGGAGTATTGTGAAGACCACAGCTTACATCAGGATCCATTACTTCTCATTGCAGCAGTCGGCTACAGGATAGTTGGAAGCTGGGAACTGGGACCGGATAGGTTAGGAGGAGGAACTTCCTCCTCCTCCCAATGCCAGGGCTTGAGGGAGGGGCAAGCAAGTGATTGGTTGCTAGGAGGCTGTCCTTGCAACCAAACACTAGCTCTGAGAACAGCAAGTGGCATGGTATGCTGTCAAATGCTGTACATTCAGGGATGGCACCGATTGCTGCACATCCTGTACTGTTGCTGAGCACCGTGGCTGTGGCAGCAGGGACGCTAACTGGGTATTTGGGCAGGACGCTTTGATGGGGGGTTTGGAGCCAGCAACAACTGGTTAGTTGGAGCCTAAGGACCTCTACATGTGTATGGGCTGCCCCCCTGATGGCGGCTCTGCATGTGCCACAGAATGTACACCATGCAGCTCAGTGCACATTCTGCATAAGAACGCTAATATGTTTATTTTATTAGAAGACAAGCAAGGGAGACACTACTCCAAACAGCCTGTGGCTGCATGCACATCCACATCCGTCAAGATGCACCTGGGTGCCAGCACGGTCCGCAGCCATATTCAATGTAGATAGAAAATGGAGATGATGGCACTCCAAAACAGGTGAAGTAAAATATATAGTGGTGAAAATAATTATTTGATCCCCTGCAGATTTTGTAAGTTTTCCCACTTACAAAGAAGGGAAGGAGACAGAAAACCATCCAGAAAGAAAACACATGATACAAATGTTATAAATTGAGATTCAGCAGTTCAGCGAGTTTAATAAAAATTTGATCCCCAAGCAAAACATGACTTAGTACTTGTTGGCAATCATAGAGGCAAGACATTTATTGTAGTTAGTGACCAGGTTTGCACACATCTCAGGAGGGATTTTGGTCCACTCTTTCTTTCAGATCTTCTCTAAATCCTTAAGGTTAATTGGCTGTCGCTTGGCAACTCAAAGTTTCAGCTCCATCCATAAATGTTCGATAGGATTAAGGTCTGGAGATTGGCTAGGCTACTCCATGACCTTAATGTGCTTCTTCTTGAGCTACTCCTCTGTTGCCTTGGCGATATGTTTTGGGTCATTGTCATGCTGAAAGATCCATCCATGACCCATCTTCAGTGTTCTGGCTGAGGGAAGAAAAGTTCTCATCCAAGATTTTACAATACATGGCCCCATCCATCCCCTCATTGCGACAAAGTCGGCCTGTACCTTTAGCAGAGAAACAGCCCCAAAGCTTCCACCTCCATGTTAGACTGTAGGAATGGTGTTCTTAGGGTCATAGTCAGAATTTTTCTTCCTCCAAATACAATGAATCTCCCTTCTCAAGAAGGCATATGTATAGTCATGCCAATGAACATCTAAATGATTCAGAGAAGGATTGGGAGAAAGTGTTGTGGTCAGATGAGATCAAAATTGAGCTCTTTGGCAGTAAATAGACTCACTATGTTTGGAGGGAAAAATGCTGACTGACTATGATCCCAAGAACACCATTCCTACAGTGAAGCATGATGCTTTAGGGCTGAATCTCTGCTAAAGGTACAGGCCGACTTTGTCACATTGAGGGGCCAATGGATGGGGTGCTGATATGTGTGCCCATCAGTGCGGCCTCATCAGTGAAGGAGAAAAATTACTTATTTACGTGCTGTGCACTGTATATAGAAAAATAGATGGTATAGGTGGGCCCTGGAATTGGGGGGGGGGGTTTCTTTAACACAATTGCATGTGGTATGTGAGTGCAGTTGCGTATTTTAGACAACATTGTCTTAACCACAACGGCAGTGGAGGTGATGGTGGATTTTTTTAGCCTTGTTTTTGTTACTAATATTTCTCAATAAAGCTTCCAGTGATTAAAGGCACATCTTTAAAAAACAAAAAACAAACATGTTATATCCTCTGCAGTTGGTTTTGCACAGAGCAGCCTGGATCCTCCTCTTCTTCTCAGGTCCCTCTTTGCTGCTCCTGGCCCCTCCCTCATTTGAGTGCCCCTCAGCCAGCAGCTTGCTACAGGGGTCACCCAAGTCAGAGCTCAGTGTATCCATTCAGACAGGGAGCCCATACCTGGCCCCACCCCCCCTCCCCTGATTGGCTGACTGACAGCTGCGGGAGTCAATAGCACTGCTGCTCTGTCTCAGCTAATCAGGAGTGTACTGAATGGCTGAGGGGATCATGGACATCACTGCAGAGAGAAGGATCTCAGGTAAGTAATTAGGTGAGGATGCTACACACAGAAGTTTTTTTTTATCCTAATGCATACAATGCATTAACATAAAAACCTTCTGCCTTTACAACTCCGCTGATTGGTCCTGAATGTAAAAATCCTTTGTTGGGGTCTCAACCCTCTTTTTTTTTTTTAAACTTCAAAAATCCCCTTGTGTGAGTGTTGCCCATTTCTTTCTACAACTTCCTGGATCCTCTGCTTGCTTTGAAATGTCTCCTCTGCTCATTCTTTAGGCTTACATTCAATTTCTTAGGATTATATATCCATGGTACCATGCTGCCTTAAAAAAATACTGTACTGACCCCGCCTCCTTAAACTCCTCCTTTCCCAGTTCCTCTGTAGTGATATGTCACAGAATTCCAGGAAGTAAATGTAGGGGGATCTCTACAAAGTAACTTTACAAACTTTAAAACTGTATGGATTAATAGTAGGCTGAAAATACAGTGGGTACGAAAAGTATTCAGACCCCCTTCAATTTTTCACTCTTTGTTACATTGCAGCCATTTGCTAAAATCATTTAGAGCCGGTTCACACTGGGGCAAATTGGGATCCGACTTGAAGTCGCCTCAAGTCGCGCTGTCGAAAAAACAATGCAAGTGAATGGGAGCGGTGTTAATACACACTTGTACCCATTGATTTCAATGGAAGTCGCCTCCAAGTCTGATCACTGTCTTAACTGAAGCGACTTTCCAGGAAGATTACATACATTTCTCAGGCAAACCTCTCCCTCCCCCTTCCTCACCTAGAGCTGATTGTTGTTTGATTGGCCACTGGAAAGTCTCCTGTCCTGGAGACGACTTCAAGTCGTGTTGTAAATCGCCCCAGATCGCCCTGTGGTTCATGCTCAAGTCGTGTCGAAGTCGCCTCTGAAAGTCGCGCTGGAAGTCGTGTCGCCCTACCTAGTGTGAACCGACTCTTAGGCAAATTTTTTTCCTCAATAATGTACACACAGCACCCCATATTGACAGAAAAACACAGAACTGTTGACATTTTTGCAGATTTATTAAAAAAGAAAAACTGAAATATCACATGGTCCCAAATATTCAGACCCTTTGCTGTGACACTCATATTTAACTCAGGTGCTGTCCATTTCTTCTGATCATCCTTGAGATGGTTCTACACCTTCATTTGAGTCAAGCTGTGTTTGATTATATTGATTGGACTTGATTAGGAAAGCCACATACCTGTCTATATAAGACCTTATAGCTCACAGTGCATGTCAGAGCAAATGAGAATCATGGAGGTCAAAGGAACTGCCTGAAGAGCTCAGAGACAGAATTGTGGCAAGGCACAGATCTGGCCAAGGTTACAAAAATTTCTGCTGCACTTAAGGTTCCTAAGAGCACAGTGGCCTCCATAATCCTTAAATGAAAGATGTTTGGGATGACCAGAACCCTTCCTAGAGCGGGCCGTCTGGCCAAATTGAGCTATCGGGGGAGAAGAGCCTTGGTGAGAGAGGTAAAGAAGAAACCAAAGATCACTGTGGCTGAGCTCCAGAGATGCAGTCGGGAGATGGGAGAAAGTTGTAGAAAATCAACCATCACTGCAGCCCTCCACCAGTCGGGGCTTCATGGCAGAGTGGCCCGACGGAAGCCTCTCCTCAGTGCAGGACACATGAAAGCCTGCATGGAGTTTGCTAAAAAAAAAAAACAACAACAAACAAACACCTGAAGGACTCCATGGGTGAGAAATAAGATTCTCTGATCTTATGAGACCAAGATAGAACTATTTGGCCAGAATTCTAAGTGGTATGTGTGGAGAAAACCAGCCACTTATCATCTGTCCAATACAGTCCCGAAAGTGAAGCATGGTGGAGGCAGCATCATGCTGTGGGGGTGTTTAGCTGCAGGGACAGGACGACTGGTTGCAATCGAGAAAAATATGAATGCGGTCAAGTACAGTGATATCCTGGACGAAAACCTTCTCCAGAGTGCTCAGGACCTCAGACTGGGCCGAAGGTTTACCTTCCAACAAGACAATGACCCTAAGCACACAGCTAAAATAACGAAGGAGTGGCTTCACAACAACTCCGTGACTGCTCTTAAATGGCACAGCCAAAGCCCTAACTTAAACCCAATTGAGCATCTCTGGAGAGACCTAAAAAACGTTTACCATCCAACCTGACAGAACTGGAGAGGATCTGCAAGGAGGAATGGCAGAGGATCCCCAAATCCAGGTATGAAAAACTTGTTATATCTTTCCCAAAAAGACTCCTGGCTGTATTGGATCAAAAGGGTGCTTCTACTAAATACTGAGCATAGGGTCTTAATACTTAGGACCATGTGATATTTCAGTTTTCCTTTTTTTAATAAACCTGCAAAAATTTCAACAATTCTGTGTTTTTCTGTCAATATGGGGTGGTGTGTGTACATTGAGGAAAAAAATTAACTTAAATAATTTTAGCAAATGGCGTTTTGGTCAAACAGCTCGCTGCCAGACGGGACCAATCTTCCAGGGACCCTTTGAAGTTCTTAAAAGTCACAAGGACGGCTGTACTCACTGACCAAAGCCCACAATGGATCCATGTATCACTCCTAAAGAGAGCTCCAATACCACCCAGATCATCCCCACTCAAGGATTCAAGGACCCGATTCCGGACATTTTGTGGGTTGAATGCGAAAGATGGCTTAACAACTATCCAGGATGTAGTGACGTCAAGTATAGTGTAGTCCGGTTAGATAATTGATATTTAGGTGTTAGTATGATGACTATAAATTATGTTGTTCCGCAGCAACACACCAGGCTCTCCAGAGAGTGGATTTATTTGACTTCCAATACAGAATAAAGTCCAAATTACACAGATGATACACATCCAACAGAGTAATTCAAAGTCCCATCTGACTAGATCAGCTCTAGACCTGTGCCATACCCAGAGAATATTCTGAGTAACAAGAATAATCTCCAGAATTATATTCCCTATGCACTAAATAGCTGAGGAATTTGATTGGCCGTCTTTGATCTACATCCTGTCTTTCAGAGTGACAGCTAATGACCCCAACCAAATGTTTCTTATGAATGAATACCCCCTCAAGTCTAATTACCATCAATAAATACTTCCTAACGTATGTAAACAATATAACCTTTGAGGTTAACGGCCATACCTCACACACACACCTAAGTAGTCTTGCATAAGATTAACACATCTAAGGGTCTTCTGTACCTTTGATATGTTAGAATTCAGCTGGCTTGGACAGTTCAACTGAATTCCTGGTCAATATGGTAATGTAATACAATATATTGCGCCATACATACCTACACATAAATATTAATATTACAACACAGGACACCCCTGCTGGCAAGACCCCCAAAATGACACAGAACTGGAAAGGACGGAATCATACTTTTCAAGAAAATGGTCAAAACTTTCACCTATTGAAAAAGACTTGAATTTCCCAAAACATTGTCCCTGATCTAATCTTATTGCAGGACCAGTAGGTACGGACGGTACTTTACCCCTTTTGTCCCTTTCCACCACATCTCCCCCACCTCATTATTCCCACTTCAATCCCCAAAATGAACTTCCACCTTCATCTTCACCCCGTAAGCCATTGTATATGTCAAAGGTGGTACTGTTAACATGTTTTACAATGACTATTTTTATGGCAGCCTTACTGGGGGGTTGGTGGCTTATGCAAAAAGAGGTAGAGAATGGGAGAATTAGAAAGACTAGGGTAGTATCCATTTTCAAGGCTCCAAAGGTTATCAAAATGTTACATCCCTGCTGTACTGGTGTAGCCACCAAAATAACAGACAAAGCTTTAAAAAAGGTTTATGGCTATTATGAGCAAAAGAAGGATTCCCATTGTTCCATTGATGCCCTTATCCTGATGGCTACCCATCAAGGGAAAAATGTTTCATGGTGCCATTCCCCAGATCTTGAAAAAGCTAATGAATATGTTAGGGCACAACGCTGGGAAACAACCATTTTATGTAAATGAAATAGTCAAAACATCAGTCCAGAGAAATAATCCCAGGAAAAAAACTATCTCCAATGTTGTAGACCCAAAAAAGCCGCCTCCCCCTCCTCTGTGTATACTACAAGTGCTGCACTTGTAGTATACACAGAGGAGGGGGAGGTGGCTGAGGTCTGCTCGGCTGTGTGACTGTGAGACAGTCACAGCCGAGATTCGTCAGAGCCCCGGCTGGGTCTCGGGTGTGACGATGGACCCCCCGCAAAGCCAGGCTTCAGCCTGTGCGTCACTGCCTTCCTGTCACCGCCATGCCGCCCGCTGTCTCTACGCTGTCCTCCTCAGTCGCGGAAGGGGAGAACTGGCCCGACACTCCCCCAGCGTGTGCTGCCCACCCCCTCTACAGCCAAACTCCGCCTGCACTCCCCCGCCCTCTCCTGCCTTCCCCAGACACCGACTCCTCTCCGGCCACAACAAAAAAAGTATCGGGGAAGCATCGGGAGCATTTGCGCGAGTACAAGTACCGTACTCGCGCAAATGCTCTGTATCGGTTACCGATACTAGTATCGGTATCGGGACAACCCTAGTAATAGGATTGGTCCACAAACAACATATAACCGACCGATGCCTAAAAATAAATCGTAAACTTGCTACACTCAATACTTGTGTTAGTGTCTTGATTACCCGATCGATCGTAGGAGTCCACGCACTGAGATCAGAGCTCACAGAACAGAACAAGGCAAAACCTTACACGTATAACAAAGAGTGAAACATTGAAGGGGGTCTGAATACTTTCCGTACCCACTGTAACTTCAATGCAATGTGGAAATGTATATATGATTTGAAATTTGACCACAGGTATGCTTTAACAGCCAGGCAACTAGCATGTGAGGTTCACTTTAAAGTGGAGGTTAACCCAAAAAAAATTTTTTTAACATTGGATTAAGGCTAATTATGCGAAGCAGAATCGGGTGTTTATTTTAAAATCAATGCAGTACTTACCGTTTTAGAGATAGATGTTCTCCGCCGCTTCCGGGTATGGGCATTCCTATTTGATTGACAGCCTTCCGACGGTCGCATACAGCGCGTCACGAGTTCCTGAAAGTAGCCGAACGTCGGTGCGCAGGCGCCGTATAGAGCCGCACCGACGTTCGGCAACTCGTGACACGCTATATGCGACCGTCGGAAGGCTGTCAATCAAATAGGAACGCCCAGTCCCGAAGATCATACCCGGAAGCCACGGAGAACATCTATCTCTAAAACGGTAAGTACTGCATTGATTTTAAAATAAACACCCGATTCTGCTTCGCATAATTAACCTCAATCTAATGTTAAAAAAAAAAATTCGGGTCAACTCTCGCTTCAACTATGTATGGTCTAAAACCTGTATAGTCCTATGAGCACTTTTATATTTGAGATCTAGTCTTTAGATTACATCTTTGTGGGGTGCACCTTGTATGACCAAGGTCCAAATCAAGTTTTCTTCCACAAAAAAATTCCATGTGTGGTTCTCTCAGCATAATAACAAATTCATTTTTATCTTTATTCCAAGAAACATTTGTACAGCAGCAGAAAGTAACATTTATTTACAAGATGCAATATCCACACCCACACTTTCTAATTTTCCATCACACCAACCCATTAAGTGCTTTTTCCCCCCGTTTGGCCATACTGAGTATCTATTAACATGGCTAGAATGTAAATAACTTTACTGTGTTCTTTGCGAATTAAAGAAATATGAATATTTTTACTAGAATGACAAGTATTTGATAACAGCTGCAGATCTATAAAAAGATCTTATAACAGAAAACTGAAGGGTAAAACCTAAATCTGAATAGAGCACAGCTCTAATTTTTATTTAATAGCAATAAAACACCTATTTGTAATACTTGTATGCAGCGCTTTCATATTTGTTTTGATTAACAATATGGCCATGTTAATTTTCAATCATTACCTTGTAATAGTAGAAAGGCAAGGTCATCACATGCTCACATATTTTTTAAGGATCTTTATTGGGAGTGTGGAAACATCCTGGTAATCCCGTTTTTAACATACAAGTGTATGCGCCTATTTTTGGTGAAAACAAGTCCAGTTACAAGTTTTTTATAATAAAAAACAGCATTTGCCCTTTTCAATGTGTCATAAAACACTCAAAATTGCATTCCTCCACTGTACCGGGCAGTCTGTTCATCGTTTAGTTCTTCTTTATCCTTTTCTCTATCTCTGTTCCAGTCCTTCAGACCCTCAGGAAGTGTTGTGTCCTCCTCCAAGCTACCAGTACCTTCAACAAACTCCTCGTATGTAGATTTTTCTGCAAAGGGTCTTTTACCCAGAAGTTCAACCATATCATTTTTATCCAGCACCTCCTTTTCTAAGAGTCGGAGAGCAATCTAAAAAGTTAGGATAGATCATGGTCATTAAAATGGGGACAAACATCAATATATGTCACCACTATGATCACCATATATGAGCAACACGCAGGGCTGGACTGTGACAAAAATTTGGCCCTGGACTTCACTCAGACGGCCCACTTTAGTTCAATAAAATGCTGCCCCCTCACCCCCCGAAAAATCACACCCACCAAAAGGCCCCTACATCCATTATTGTATATCATGAGAGAGAGGGAGGGTTGAGGGAAAGGGGGAGGGTTGAGGGAAAGGGGGTGGGTGAGAGGGGGGTGAGTGTAAGAAAAAGAGAGTGAGTGTAAAAGAGAGGGGGTGAGTGTAGGACCCCTTTCACACTGGGGCGTTTTTCAGGTGCTTTTGGGCTAAAAATAGCGCCTGAAAAATGCCTCTGCTGCAGTCCCAGTGTGAAAGCCTGAGCACTTTTACACTGGGGCGCTGCTAGGGCGTTAAAAAAAAGTCCTCCAAGCAGCATCTTTGGGGTGGTGGAGGAGCGGTGTACAAACCGCTCCTGTCCATTGAAATGAATGGCCACCGCTGCTGAAGCGCCTGCAAAGCACTTTGCCAGCATCGCTACACGGGCGCATTTAACCTTGAATTCGGCTGATGGCCAGTCCATCCCTGGCAACACGTGTATAGGAATGTGTGGGGGGGAAGAAAAAATCCCTGATTACAAGTAAAACAAAAACGAGTTAAAACATTTGTTACCCCCAACATTTTATAATCCCGATATGTGCCTGCTGTACCATGTACTTGTATGAGAAAGTATCCTGTTCTCTTTGTATTGCAACTGAAAACAGAGGGAATTTTTTTTTTTTTTTTATGTTTTGTCTTTCATTTCTATTTTAGATTTAATGGTTTTTTTTTACGATTATTTACAACTACGTTGAATGTAATTATACCACGGGTTTCTTGCTTAGGATATTGCATGCCATAAAAAAAATAATCTTCATTGCTACCTCTGTATCCTTATTTCTAGCACAGACACCAATACAGCCGTGAACATGTTTTCACCTCTAATTGCAGGTCTGTGTAGGACACATTCGTGGCAGCCAAAAGGGTAAACACAAGTTATTTAAGCATGTCATATTCATGCTGCTTTTCAAAATGCAAGATGAACACGTGTGTATTAAGCCGGCCCATAGACATCGAATCTCGAGAAAACAGCTGAGATTCCAACCATGTCTGGGCAAGGCTGAATTGAGCGATAAACTTGGGTACAACCAGCCTGTTAGATTTTACATGTGATTATTGCTAGCGGCCGTTTCATAATCACTGTGTTCCCCGCATTGCTGAGAAGCTTCAACCGCCCCGCTGGGAGAACACAATAGCTCCCTGGGAGGGATTCCCTCATTAACTGACTGTGTTGATGGGGGAATCAAGCTATTTCGTTCCTGCAAACACTGGAAATTGCTCAGTCTATGGCTGGCCTTAGAGATCTTGAGATAGTGCTCAATTTTCACCATTCCCACTCTGCCATATAAAAAGAAAAGGGTCAAGCATAGTTCTGGTAAGCTGCCTACCTTTTCAATATCCAATTTCTTCTCTTTCAGGAGCGTCATACATCTCTCATAAGCAAAGTTAATAAGTTTACGGACTTCATCGTCAATCAGTCTCGCAGTTGCCTCGCTGTAAGGCTTCTCCAACACCATTTCCCCTTGCCGAGGGAGATCAAAAGAAACTTGGCCCACTTTGTCACTCATCCCGAATTGGACAACCTTTGCAAAAAAAAAAAAACATAATGAACACGATTATTTCTCTTTTTTCAGATGGGTTAGCTTTTTTGCATGTCAAGATAGAAGACTCTATAAACAGATGCATACTTGAAGGTTGAACATTTAAAGTGGTTGTATACCTTTTTTTTTTTACTTTTACCTACAGGTAAGCCTATAATAAGGCTTACCTGTAGGTATAGAGAATATCTCCTAAACCTGTACGGTTTAGGAGATATTCCCCTCGCAATGCGCCGCTGATTGCAGCGGCACATGCGCAAGGGGGATCCTCGGCTAAAGGACCGGCAGCCGCCGCACCTTGCCAAATTGAAGTCTCCCGAGCGCATGTGCGGGAGTGACGACGTCGCCGCTCCAGCCAATCACAGCACTGGAGCGGCGATACCCGGAAGACACGCCGAGTCAAGATGACATCTCTTCTCCTCGTTCCGAGGTAAGTATTTCATAATGAGCTAGTATACGGTGCATGCTAGCTCATTATGTCTTTTGCCTTGCAGGTGTAAAAAAAAAAAAAATTTGCATATGCGGGTATACAACCGCTTTAACAAAGTTGAAAACAGATGGTGGCATAGCTGGAAAAGCTGGTCCAACAATGATAAGCTTTCCAGAAGCGATCAAGGTCCGTTTGAACACTGTTGCTTTATCTTTCCTAGGTATACATTATCAAAGGTCTATGGCAGGGGTGTCAAACTCAATTTCATTGTGGGCCACATCAGCATTATGATTGCCCTCAAAAGGGTCGGTTGTATCTGTAAGATTAGCTGTCCAGTGCATCCCCTTCCCTTACATTAGATGTCAAGAGCCACCCCACCATCAGAAGTTGAGTCCCCCACTCTCCCTTACATCGCAGTGCACCCCCCTTACCTTATGCTGCTTTCCCGGAAGAAGCTGGATGTATTGCTTGAAAGCATAAAGTAAGGGTCTGGAGGAGGACCAGAGGAGGGCTGGAGCTCTCCTGCAGTTGCAGGAGAGGTGCAAGGGCCACATGAAATGGCCCGGAGGGCCGGATTCAGCCCGCGGGCCTTGTGTTCGACACCTGTGGTCTATGGCATGCCCAGTAGACATTATACTGGCACTAAATGTTATGTGTGAAGTATAGAGAAGACATACCTGGGCATAAGCACTCTGTGTCACTTTTTTCAGATCATCTTGAGCTCCTGTTGTAATCCTTCCAAAAAATATCTCCTCAGAGACTCTGCCGCCAAGTGTCATGCACATTCTATCCAGAAGCTGCTCCTTTGTATACAGATACTGCTCTCTAGGCAAATACTGTGCGTAGCCTAATCCCTTTCCTCGTGGTATAATAGAAACCTGGAAGACAAACCAGCATTTATGGGCACAAGCTCACTCAAAGTATTCAAAAATATATAAAATTCTAATTCCATAACCAACTTACTGTCATCATAAAAACCACAGTCTCATGGACACAAGCATGATTCTGTGTGTGTTTACATTACTAGTTCACTTATCAAAACACAATTCTTTATGTGAACACATGCGTTACCGGAATGTTGTAATTTGTTCTATTCTCCCACCAAGCCTTGCCATACACAGGCAGATGTCTCATTAATAAAAACCTTGCAAATACATCTGCGCTATTTACAATATACACAATCCCGCCTCTAATTTCAGACAGTTATATGTTCCTTTCCTGAGGAAGTGAGTGCTGTCTCACGAAACACGTAGAAAAAAAAATCAGTATCTAAGTATTTAGCCTCAGGATCTTCAGTCATAATATGAAATTTGGAATGATGGAAATTATTGTAACTATGTGCGATACTATGTACGAAAAATATTACATGCACTTACAAATATTTGTTTGTTTAACCGGTTAATGACCGCCCACTGTATATATACGTCCTGTTTTTAAAGATGGATATCTCGGTAACGGCAGCAGCTGCTGCCACAATTGAGATATCCATCTCTTCAGTGAGCGGTCCTGTCAACGATAATGGCGTTCTCCGCGGCGGATTCGCCACGAGATCACCGTTATCGGTGGCGGGAGAGGGCCCCCCCCTCCCGCGCCCTCCGCCGCTTACCGGAGCCGGCGGTAGCGATCGGGTCCTTTCAGCTGCTGTGTGGGGATGCGAGTGACGGCAAGATGGCCCCCACCTGTCCCCATAGCATTGCTGGGCGGAAGTGACGTCAAAACGTCAGACCCGCCGAGCGTCTTAAAGAGACATTTTTTTGTTGTCATTTTTTCAAATGACAAAATTTCCATTTTTTTTTTTTTTTTTTTTTGCATTTAAATCTAAATATGAGATCGGAGGTCTTTTTTACCCCAAATCTCATATTTAAGAGGACCTGTCATGCTTTTTTCTATTACAAGGGATGTTTACATTCTATTACAAGGGATGTTTACATTCCTTGTAATAGGAATAAAAGTGATACATTTTTTTTTATTTCAGTGTAAAAAATTATAAAATAAAAATAAATAAGAAAACCCCCAAAAAAGTTTTTTAAAGCGGCCCGACGAGCTCGCGCGCAGAAGCGAACGCATATGTGAGTAGCGCCCGCATATGAAAAGGGTGTTCAAACCACACAAGTGAGGTATCGCCGCGATCGTTAGAGCGAGAGCAATAATTCTAGCCCTAGACCTCCCCTGTAGCTCAAAAAATGAAACCTATTAGAATTTTTTAAACGTCTCCTATGGAGATTTTTAAGGGTAAAAGTTTGACGCCATGCCACGAGCGGGCGCAATTTTTAAGCGTGACATGTTGGGTATCATTTTACTCGGCGTAACATTATCTTTCACAATATATAAAATAATTGGGCCAAATTTATTGTTGTCTTATTTTTTTATTAAAAAAAGTGATTTTTTTCCAAAAATACGGTGTGACAAAAAGTATTGCAATGACTGCCATTTTATTCACTGCTCTAGGGTGTTAGAAAAAAAAAATATATATATAATGTTTGGGGGTTTTAAGTAATTTTCTAGCAAAAACTGTTTTAGTCTTGTAAACACCAAATCTGAAAAACACCTTCTGTCCTTAAGTGGTTAAACAATAAAAACGTTTGTACATTTAATATATGTGGTTGTGCCTCGCAAAGTCCATTGGGCAATCCTATTGCCAGCTGCTGTCACAAGGTGCATAGACACACTGAAAGGATATATTAAAAGAAACCCCAAACCACAGGGTACAGTGCTGAAAAACATTAACTAAATATAAACTATAAAAAGAAACAAATAATGATAGTGTTCAAGAGAGGTACTCAGTCCAACGTCTGTGTAATCAAGAAGTCCTATTGAGGCGATGGTGCTCTGTGCCCTCTAACACCTTCACATCGCACTCACCAGAAGGACTCCTTGTGTCACCGAGTCAAATGCACCAATAAGCTCAAGGTATGAATATGACCAATATCTTCAATCAGTAATCCGCCATGGTTCTTTATCTGGCTTCAGTAGCTCATACTGCAGCTCAGAATTACATGGCAAGTACAGAAAGAAAGGAAGAGAAGTGGCAGATCTGCTTCTGAAGAGGTTGCAGGTTGATGACGAAAATGTTCAATTCCTTTTGGTGAGTGCGGTGTGAAGGTTTTAGAAGGCACAGTGAAAGACACTGTGAGGTTGAATCACAAATGTTACACCAGTTGATGTGTTTTGGAGTGGCACAGAAAACCATCGCTAGATTATATTATTATGTATTTATTTATGTGTGTATGGATACCTGTGTAGACTGAACACCAACGTGTCCGGACCGCGCTACCTGTCATTGTTTGTCAGTGTTCTCTCATTGTCTTTTCTATATGTTGCTTTTTTACATTTGATAGCCATATTCACTATCTATGGGCACCAATTTTTCATGTAGTGTAAATATTGTTTTGCTTATTTTTATCTTTTGATACCCAATAATAAAATCAATTTTTGTATCATAATTAGTTCCTGATCACTATTTTGTTGCCTAAAGTAACCCCTTTCAGGCCCCCTGCTGGCCGACAATCCCTCTTCCCCAACCCTCTTTTTTGACCATCGCTAGATTAGGACTTTTTGATGAAACAGATGGACTGATCACTTGAACACCATCATTGTTATATATGTGTTTATTTTCATAGGTTCAATTTAGTAATGGTTTTCTGAGCAGCGTACAGTGTTTTGGGGTTCCTTTAAAAGATGTCTCATCCAGAACCATGGATGAGAAGAGTTGTCTGCCATGTAGCACCAGAACACCCTACTCTGTCTCATGTAACACACCTAGTAGAATCAAGCGACACATGCATGGTTAACGTGTTCCTTCCCTTTTCTAAATTGAGATGTTGCATTATGATGCAAGTTCAGAGCGGGCTTTAGCAGTTTAACGCGCTATTAAATGCAAAATTTAGAAAAATGCCGATTGGCATAAATGCTTCCCCTGTCTGCTTATGCGCAGCTCAGAGTACTTTTATGGCACTCTCTCTGCCATGATGAAGTTTCATCATCATGAGCCCACCACTCAAGTGGGCAAACAGAGCTAACCCGAAAGGAAGACCAAGAGGAGAAACAACCAAGCACTGGCAGCGCAGGCATCCCCTGACAGGTAAGTGTCATGTGCTAGTATGCAGTGCATAGTAGCACATTATGGCATAAACCTGCAGGGGGCCTGTTTTTTTTGTTTTTTATATATAGAGTTTAATACCGCTTTAAACCAATGTTTCAGCATGAAACTCTTAGCAAGAGACGCAATTAGCTTTATTTTTATTAAAAGGGTGCAAGTACTTCTAGGAAAAGCAGGTGAGAAAAAAAAATGCATTAATGTTAAAATAAGGAGTTGTTCCTCCTTTTGGACTTCCTGTTCAAAAGTGTAGGATTTTAGATGTTTTTCAGAGATGGATGAAAGATCAGCATGTCAAGTACAATATGCACTTAATAAGATAAAGCTAAACCTGTTTAAAGACAACATTAAGATCCCGCTCACACTGGTGTGCTTCAAAACACAGTATGCGGTTTTCAAAATTGCATATAGTGTTTTTAATGCGTTGCTTTAAAATTTAACAATGCATATGCATTTCAGATGCATTTCGCATGCATTTTCATCGCTGGTCACCTAAGAAAAAAAATTGACATGTGATTCAAATTGCACCAAAAACATACTGCAGTGCACTTCTATTAACTATAATGGAAGGTGCGTTTTTGATGCACTTTTGAAGCAAGACACAAAATACCTTTTCATCCGCAGCACACCTGCAGCGTAGTGATGTGAACAGTTAGAGAGGAATTAAACAATTTTTCATGTGCTTTTCTTGCACTTGGAGGTCAGCAAAAGCGCACCAATGTGAACAGAGCCCAAGTGCGGTAACCTGTGTATACCAGAGGATACAGCTGAGTCAGGCAGTGTAGTTTACCTTTAACAGAGGATCTGCATGTTCCAGAAACCACCCTGCCACAGCATGCCCAGCCTCATGATAAGCCACAGTCTTCTTTTCTTCCGGCTGGAGAACTTGAGTCTTTTTTTCCAAACCTGCACATAAACATTATAATTAAAGGAAACCTGTACTAAGAATATAGGCCTTCATTGCTACTGTCCTTCTGAATATACTAGTTGCCCGGCTTTTTCTGGCTTAATTACTTTGACTCACAGACTTGCAACAAGCATGTTGTCACTAAAAACTTAAGGGAGAAGTATAGCCAAAGCTCGTTTAGCTATACTTCTATGGATCACAGGAGTGACATTCGTTTGGCACTCCAGCCCGCTCTCTACTGAAAACGGGTCACAGAAGTCCGCTCTCTGCCGACGTCATAGAAGTCAGTCCAGGCACCACGTCATGCTGACAATGGAATCTAGATCTTCCAGGTGCCTGGACCAACACCTGGCTTAGCATCTCAGCAAGCTGCTGAGAGACTGAGCCGGCCGCCGCTACACCGCTCAGCGCTCCAATGAGCAAGGAGAGAGCGGAGTAAAGAGCTGTGACTGACAGTCAGCAGCTCTCTGCTCGGGGGTCTGAGAACCGAGTGATCGGCGGTGTTCGGTCGCTCAGTTGTCAGTGCAGAGGCGCCAGGTGACAGATACAGCATTGAACCCATGCTGAAATCACCTAGGTAAGTATAAAATGTAAAACAAATATTTTTTCCATACTTCTGATTTACTGACTAAAAGTACTGAAGCATCTAAAACAAAGGGCCAGATTCACGTAGAATCGCGGCGGCATAACGTATCGTAGATACGTTACACCGCTGCAAGGTTTTCATCACAAGTGCCTGATTCACAAAGCGATGAAAACTACGCCGGCGGCCTCCGGCGTAAGCCCGCGTAATTTAAATGGGCGTGTGCCATTTAAATTAGGCGCGCACCCGCGCCGGACCTACTGCGCATGCTCCGTTTCGGAACCCCCGCCGTGCTTTGCGCGCAGTGACGTAATTTTTTCAAACGGCGACGCGCGTGGCGTAATTCCGTACTCCCGGACGGCTTACGCAAACAACGTTAATTCTTAAATTTCGACGTGGGAACGACGGCCATACTTTATACAGCAATATGATTGCGGTGTAAAGTTAAGGCACCAAAAATGACGACTAACTTTGCGACGGGAAACTAGACTAGCGCCGACGTAGCGAACGCGAAAATCCGTTGTGGATCGCCGTAACTCCTAATTTGCATACCCGACGCTGGTTTACGACGCAAACTCCCCCCAGCGGCGGCTGCGGTACTGCATCCTAAGATCCGACAGTGTAAAACAATTACACCTGTCGGATCTTAGGGATATCTATGTGTAACGGATTCTATGAATCAGTCGCACAGATACTCTGAGAGATACGACGGAGTATCTGAGATACTCCGTCGTATCTCCTTTGTGAATCTGGCCCAAAGTAACTAGCATTTTCAGAAGGTCAGCAGCAACAGCCTACAAATCTCTCTCCACAAGTTTCCTTTCAAAGTGTTAAGTGTAGTTATGAACTATCCACCAAAAGTCTCTGCATCACAGTTAGCAATAAACATACTTGTGATGTCTTTCCCGTTTGCTCAGAGTGTAAAGGTGTTTCTAGGCCTCAGCTTCTGGCGTTTTCATGGCTTGAACATGCTCAAGACCCAACCTCAAAGAGATAATGACCATCTCAAAACGCATGAGTAAATTGCATTCGTTACCTTCTAAGGCAGCACCCAGCAGGTCTGTAAGATTAAATTTGCCAGAGAGCACTAGGTAGGCTGGGAAGTAAGACTGCATCTGAAATTTTATTGCATTGGAGAAAACATCCACTAGCAAAATAAATTTGTATAAAAGCACAGAGTGAAGGTTACTATAACCAAGATTAATTCTATTTAGGATGGTTATAACTTTTGCATCATAGAAAGCCAAAATGTGCCAAACTCTATAGAGCCTGCCACTAGGCATGTACAGCTTAGAGGGCAAAAATGTTTATCATCACTATATACAAAAGTGCATTCAAAACTTCTTGGCTTTATCACCAGAGGGCAGAATAATAATTTATAATAGGGAAAGTCAGTAGAGTGTCCCCTTTATGTGTGTTCACTGTGGTAATGTGCGTTATTTACTCTGCTCCATGAACCTAAACACTGCACTTTTTTGAAAAAAAAATGTTTTTATTGCTCATTAACAATCTGTTTCCAGACATTATCCAACTTGCTTGCAAGTCCCTTTTCAAGGCGATCCCTCAAATTTCATTGACAGATTTGATGTCATAAGTCTAGAAGTCAGAAGATACCTGTAAACACACACACGTCGATCAGCAGATAATTTTTTTTCAAAAATGTGAACAAGCCGTTTTTAAAGTTCCTGCAGCAGCGTAACTAATGCATGTATCGATTTGTATGTGTGCAATGGTTTTATTGCGATACATGCATTAGTTACGCTGCTGCAGGAACTTTAAAAACGGCTTGTTCACATTTTTGAAAAAAAAATTATCTGCTGATCGACGTGTGTGTTTACAGGTATCTTCTGACTTTCTAGACTTATGACATCAAATCTGTCAATGAAATTTGAGGGATAATGTCTGGAAACAGATTGTTGATGAGCAATAAAAATTATGTGTATTCCTTGCGCCCTCTGGTGAGGAGGATAAGAACTTTTCAATCCACCCTTGTATTTTACTTTGTCTTTTGTTATCATCTAACTGGTACCCAATATGAAAATGCACAGAGCAGGTCTTGGATAAAAGTACATTTTAAAAGTGGGGCTTTAGGGGACAGACAAAAAATAAATAAAAAATTCTGATCAGATAGGAATTTTATTGCAGAAGGGATATACTGTATCATCTGCATTCGTTTTCTGCCTGTCTACAGGTAAGAACAATCAAAATTATTTTTCAGAGTACCGTAAGGGACATAAGAATCCTGGAACCTTTGGGTTATACTACAGCCTACAAGAATAAGGGTCATGGGCTATAATAAAAAATAAATAAAATAAATGTAGGCCACCCCGGATCTATTTCCTCCTGCTATCAGCATGCCTCAGTTTAATATCAAAGTCATACCAAAATCATGGTTACATGCTTGTGTCTCTCAATGCACTCAGAGTAAAGGATTTTCCCATAAGTATAAAAATCTTAAAATTTTCCCTCTTTCTTATTGAGGGAAACAGAGTTCTGAAACCTTTGGTGCATCCAAAAACTGTTCAAATGGAAGGTTAAAAAGAAAATAGCCAAAACCGCCAACAGGCCTATCAAGAAACAAGAACAAAGGACTGCCTGCAGCTAAAAGACCTGCCTGAAAGACCATATGCCTAAAGCTGGCATTAGAAAAAGTAGAAACGTTCACTTGTCTTTAAAGTGGGCATACCTGGAAATGCATAATAATTTATCCCACAAAGCAACTAGTGCATCCACTGACAGCAGATTCCAGAACCCAGATGCTGCTGGTTGGGAAAATCTGTAATTTTCCACTCTGGAGATATAAAAGGCTATCAAAAAACTGGAACATGACTTTTTGCCAAAGACGGGATTCTCCATCTTTTTTTGTCAAAGCAAGACTTTTTATTTCTCTATGGATGATTGATGTATGCCACTGCTGTGGGGTTGCCTGACTGGATCCAATGGCCTGTCAACAGGTTGGTTCAACGCTGACAAAACAGCAAAATTGAATCTTGAAGTTGAAGTTGTAGATCAGGAAACTAGATTCCACCAAAGACCAAGCACCCTACACTGACAGGGAAGTGCCTAGGACTCCAGAGCCCTTGCTGACCACTAGAAGAGGTAATGCAAGTTTTCCCACACTGGGACACTTTTGGGTGTTTAAGCAGGCCAACACTGAAGCCAGCACCTTGGTGAACACTTGAGGTGCAGAAAGCAGGTCAAATGGGAGGTCCATGAACTCGTAGCATAGAGGCCCTACCACAAGGAGCAGGAAGCTTTGGTGTGTTGAAAAGTTGAGTATGTGCAAGTAGGCATCTTATGTCAGGGGTTGACAAATTTGCTTGGAATCTAGGAGCCAGGTAAAAAAGTTAGGAGCCAGAAAACACGCCCCGTCCCGACGAGCTTGCGCGCAGAAGCGAACACATACGTGAGCAGCGCCCGCATATGTAAACGGTGTTCAAACCACACGTGAGGTATCGCCGCGATTGGTAGAGCGAGAGCAATAATTCTAGCCCTAAACCTTCTCTGTAACTCAAAACATGCAACCTGTAGATTTTTTTTAAACGTCGCCTATGAAGATTTTAAAGGGTAAAAGTTTGTTCCACGAGCGGACGCAATTTTGAAGCGTGACATGTTGGGTATGAATTTACTTGGCGTAACATTATCTTTCATAATATTAAAAAAAATGGGGATAACTTTACTGTTGTCTTATTTTTTAATTTAAAAAAGTGTAATTTTTTCACAAAAAAAGTGCGCTTGTAAGACCGCTGCGCAAATACTGCGTGACAGAAAGTATTGCAACGATCGCCATTTTATTCTCTAGGGTGTTAGGATAAAAAATATATATAATGTTTGGGGGTTCTAATTAGAGGGAAGAAGATGGCAGTGAAAATAGTGAAAAACAACAACATTAGAATTGCTGTTTAACTTGTAATGCTTAACTTGTAATACCAACGGCCACCACCAGATGGCGCCAGCTCACATCTGGTGGTAATAACTTGTAATACCAACGGCTCACCACCAGATGGCCCCAGCTCACAAAAAAAAAAAAAAAAAAAAAAAAAAAAAAAAAAAATTTTTTTTTTTTTTTACCCCCCCCTTCCAATTCAAGTCGCCAGGACCCTATTTCCAGTCGCCATGGCGACCTGGCGCCCGGGATTTGTCGAGCCCTGTCTTATGTCCACCAAGTGCAGAACATCACCCTGGTGGAAAGGGAAGCACCTGTTTATTCAATTAAATGTAAGCATTTAGGGCCTTGAGGTTTAAGATGGGGCAAAAAAAAACCTTTTGGGCTTGGGTTAGGTTGGAGAAAAACCCTAAAAATCTGCAGCAGGGACTATGGTAAAGAGTTTAGAGAAAACACAATGGAGATTGGCAAGACAACAAGGTTATAGAGGTTAAAAAGCAAGAAGGGGCAGGAAAAAAAAAAAACTCAAGACTATTCCTGAGATATCACTTTCTGCACCCAGGCATCCGCAAAGACCATGGATGTGGGCTTCCCTTTGCTTCCTAGGGAACCATTAAAAAAAAAAAAAAAACTTATGGGAATTGAACCTTTTATACATTTTTTTTGTATTAGGTTTTCATGGTTTGTTTCCTCTACCTTTTGTTCCAGGGTGTCTGTGACTGGTATTTTTGAGCATATCCCAGGTCTCCAGTGGTATTATTCTCTTCTTTTGATATTGTCAATTATTTGGGAGTAAAGGTATTTAACAATACAATACTTTGTATTATTGTTCCCGTTGCTCCTATTTTTTTCTTCTTTCTTTGCGCATTTGAATTTCTGGGAGAAATCTTTAATACTTTTGTGCTTTTTTTGTACTGTTTTTCATGTATTTATAGATTTGATTATCATCATTAGAGCTTGCTCCTAGACCTTTGAACATGATTGTGTTGCATGTAGAAGCCTGTTTAATTATAATTGGGAAAGGCGTGACTGAGAAGTCGATTTCCTGAGCACATGGCTGTGTTTAAAAAGGAGTGGAAAAATTTGATAGCTATGATTAAGGGTTTGGCTGAAATACGTTGGTGTCTCGTCATTCACATAGATGCCCAAGATTGTTTGTAATTTTGTGCACTTTTATGAATAAAGCATTACTAGGGATCATAAGTGGACTACAGCCTTTGCAATTTGGAGGTGTACAGAAGCCAGGCTGTTCAAGACCGGTATCTCTTGCGTGTATTTGGGCATGGAGGAAGAGTCACTTTTCATTATAGCAAAGATGGGACAAATGCCCTCTTTGGGCTTGTGAACATTGATTTGATTGAATTACAAAAATTCTGCAGCAGGGACCAATAGATACCCCCTCTGCTGAGAAGAGTCTGTTTGCTGGATTTGGAAGAATTTGCGTGCCAGGTTTTGTGGGTGGTTGTAGAGCCAAAACCATATTTTATAATCTGCGCTTAGGTAAAAAAGGAAAAGCCACTAGCACTATACCCCGATACCAAGTACTACAAGCTATTCAACATAAAAGTGCGGCGCTAACCCCTTATTAAGACACTGTAAATGCATTGAATGCCTATAAATCGTATCAAAAATTATCCTCCACGAAGTCACGCCTGACAAAACGTGTAGGGTGGAGGTGATGTGTCTGCTAATGTCAGATGGCCAGATCCCAATTTTACATTTTTTCCCATCTTGCACAATGTGAGTTTTCCTTACTTTCATCAATAAAGGATCTTATATGGTTTTACGCTATTGGAAGGGTCTTCCCTTATGTTTACCCTTAGATATGGTATATACCGTACTGAGCAATTCCTGGATGACATTAGTGAGATTGAGCGATCTGCCTGTCCTGGTCTCTGTGGATGTTGGCTGCCCTACACCATAAGCGCATTTGACCACTCAGTGACAGGAGGTCAGTGTTATGTGGTAAGGAGCCTGTGTAGATACTTCGGTGTGGAGCAGTGCACATTGTCTGTGTCCAGCACTCAGTGTCCATTGCCCTAGCACTTTGATGAGGCTTTAAAAATAATCCTCAGTAATTGGATTGTCACTCTATACATCGTATCACCGCCTTCGGCATATGCAGGAGCACTATAAAAACGGTTGACAAAGCATTCTGTAAATTCATTGAAAGCATATTATCTTAAAGGGCTATTGCTGCACTTTTATGTTGGCTAGCTTGTAAAGCCAAGCTTGGGGGCAAGTAGAGGGCATAGTAAAAGAGAAAGGTACACTTCTTATGCTGCGTACACACGACCATGGAAAAAAAACAACCTTTTTCTCGACGTGAATCTTGTCAAGCCTGCCGCCTTGCATACACACGATCATGAAAAAAAAATGCTTGCATGGTATTTGATCACCTCTGCGGTTTTTATTTTTTGCGCTATAAACAAAAATAGAGCGACAATTTTGAAAAAAATGCAATATTTTTTCCTTTTTGCTATAATAAATATCCCCCAAAAATATATAAAAAAAAAAAAAATTTCCTCAGTTTAGGCCAATACGTATTCTTCTACCTATTTTGGTGGCGATCAGCGATTTTTTTCATGCCCGCGACATTATGGCGGACACATCGGACAATTTTGACACAATTGTCATTTTCACAGCAAAAAATGCTATAAAAATGCATTGTTTACTGTGAAAATGACAATTGCAGTTTGGGAGTTAACCACTAGGGGGCGCTGAAGGGGTTAAGTGTGACCTCATATGTGTTTCTAACTGTAGGCTGGACGTGCGACATCATTGATCGTGTTTCCCTATATCAGGGAACACACAATCAATGACAGCGCCACAGTGAAGAACGGGGAAGCTGCGTTTACACACAGCTCTCCTCGTTCTTCAGCTCCGGGGACCGATTGCGGGACTCCAGCGGCGATCGGGTCCGGCGGAGCTTCGGACCGGGCCGTGCGACCCAGGTACGTGCTTGTGTCCAGCCGTGCCATTCTGCCGACGTATATGTGCAGGAGGCGGTCCTTAAGTGGTTAAAGAGGAAGTAAACCCTGTTTTCTATGTGCCCTTGTAGTGGCCTGCATTCATCCAGTGCAGAAAAGTGAAGGTCACTGTATAAGGTGTGACTAAAAAGCCAAAGCCGAGGATAACTTTGCTGGATAGCTGCAAAGGTGGGGAGACCTGGTTGTTACGCAACTAATAAAATGCTTGTTTGAGAAGATAATGTGCTACTCATTTCTGGAATAAGAACAGCATCTTCATCTGTTGTGAATCATTGCAGCACTTGCATAGAAGGCTAAGAAGCTGTTTGAAGTGCATCATACTCTTAAATACAGTCCATCCTCCTTGGACACTAGCACATAACGAAGGCATGCTGGTAGTAAAAAGGGATTTTTCCAAGGGCTGGCCTACATTTTCTGGGTTTGTCAGTGTCCAATTCTCTTGCAGGTGGCAGCATACACCCAGAATGTTTCCCTGGGTCCTTCAATGAATGAGAGAGAAAAACATGTTGATTAAATAAAATGGTAACTTGCCCTCAGAGAAATCTAAAGGCTGCAATTCCTGACCTCTCATTATGGAAATGCCAATTGCCTGACAGTTATGCGAGAAAAAGAGAATTCATTTATCAGTAGAATATGACAAGTCTTAATGTAAAGCTGCTTACCTCCTATCACTCTCTCGATAGCTTGCTCAAAGTGTTTCTGGTTTATAGCATCTGAAAGGTGTCTGGCAGCTATAAGAGCAGCTTCATTACACACATTTGCTATATCTGCGCCTGTGTATTGAAAAAAAAGAAACAATTGAATACATTGCAGTTCTGGTAGAGTTCAATGTAAAGGGTAAGTTCACCTTTGTACTCTTTTTGTTTACCTCTAAATTCCACCTCCCCTACGCACCAATATGGCATTCATGTTTTTTTTTTTTTTTTTGCAAAAATATCAAAGCTTTCCATTAAATCTACAGTCACTTACTTTTCTTGTCCCAATCCATGTTTCCATTAGTAATGTCTTCTTCCTGATCAGACTTTAGGCAATGACACAGGAAGGCGTTGAGCAGCTGGCCTCATTAGCACACACTATGCATCATCCACCCACCTATTCCCAGGTGCGCCTTTTTTTTTAAATGAAATGCAATCAGTGATCAGTCTTCTCACTAAATACACACTAAACAATCAGATTGCATAGTGTATGGCCATCCTTATACAAATACATAGGAGGGAGTGGACAGAAACACTCAGCTGTCCATGCGGTTTTTGTTTTTTTTAGCGAGGGGGGGTATGGCTGAGGCGTTTTGGAGCATTTTCACTTATCACACATAGGGCAGCCCATCCACCTGAATAGGCTGCCCTACACATAGCAATTGCCTCAAAGAAGCTTCAAAAGCTTTTTTTTCCTTTAGAGTGGAGCTTGGTGGGTTTATACTGCGATTTTTAGATGCAGCGCATTTCAGAAATGCAAGTAAAAATGCACAGGAGTGAATGGAGCCTCGTTGTTCTTGTATTAAAACACCAATTTCACTTTCAGGCCCCATTCACATCTAGCATAGTTGGAGTGCACATTTTGCATATCGTTTTTCCTGTGACACGCATAGGGCAGCCTGTTGATTTCAATTGGCTGCACTGCATGTGGTTAATGGGACATTTCGGCATTTTGTGGGTTGTGGGTTTTTTACTGCACGTTTTTCAGCATTTGCCCATGTTTTTTCACATGGCAAAATGTGTGTTTACTTCTGGGTGCCCGTAACAATTAATGGCACTCAAAGTGCAACTAGTAATTTTAGGAGTATAAACATGGCCATACACAATGCAATCTGATTGTATATTTAGTGAGAAGGGTGATCACAGATTGATTGCATTTAATTTAAAAAACATGAATGTGAGGGTGGATGATGCAGAGTGTGTGCCAATGATGTCAGCTGGTCAACTCATTCCTGTGTCAAGACCTAAAGTCTGATCAGGAAGAAAGACATTACTAATGGAAACATCTGGAAATGTGGATTAGGACAAGAAAAGTAAGTGATTGTAGATTTAATGGAACACTTTGATATTATTGCAAACAAGTACATTAATGCTATATTGGTGCATATGAGAGCTGGAATTTAGGGGGGGGGGGGGGGGGAGTGTACACAAGGTGTTTTGTAATGGCTAAAACTTCTACATGACACACAGTAATATTTTTTTATTCTTTTTAGGAACACCTATACTTTTGTACTAAAAGATAATATGATTTAACCAAAAGATCTAACTTTACAATAAGCACAGAAAGTGCAGTAAAAATTTTAAATAAATAAATGAAAGCAAGGACAGCCTGGTCACGTGACCCATATCTCCTCCAAAATTCTCTCTAGAAACAATACAAGTACTGCAGGCTCAATATTACAACCTGCATTTTATGACATCCATATCCCTCCCCCATTATAAAATCAGCCCCCAAGTGCAGATAAGCAGGAAAGTGCTCTGGGTGCATTAACCACTTCCCGCCCGTGGGCTTTATATAGGCAGAATTGTGTATGTGGTAAAAGTGATCCGAGCAGCTATAGAGCTGCTTGATCACTTTTACAGGCGGCGGACGGAGGTCCCCTCTCACCTTTACCAAAGGTCTCCTGTCCCATTGGGGATCCAGGTACTGATGCAACCAGCAGCTTCCCTGAACACAATGAGGGGAACTGAGGTTGTTCCTCCCACTGTGTGATATCAGAAACTAAGTGACAAGGATTTTATAGTTCTGGTTTTGGGTGATTTACAAGCCATTACCAGCTTGTACAACATCTCATCAAACTGATCTTGGTTTGATCAGATGCTTTGGAGGCCAGAAAATAAATATGGCATCCTTAAAGACCCCAAATCTCTCCAAAAAGTGGGCCCGTCATAGGCCATGCTATCACAAGGGATGTTGTTCATCCCTTGTGATGGCAATAAAGTTGATAAAAAATTAAATATACAGTGTATACATTTTTTAATTTAAATAAAAAAAGAAAATGAATTTGCCCCATCCCCCTGTGCTCACACGCATGCCGGTCCTGCAAGCATATGTAAACGGTGATCGCACCACCCATTTGAGGTAAAGTCAGAGCAATAATGCTAGTGCCAGACTTCCTGTGTAACGTTAAACTGGTAACCTGTAAATACTTTTAATTAAATCGCTGATGGATATTTTAAATGTTCCGTAGCTTGTCGCCATTTCACAGACATGCACAATTTTTAAGCATGCCATGGTTTGGTCTCTATTTAGTGAGCTATACATCTTTTATATTTTATCAAAGAATTGGGTATCATCTTTTATTTGTGTTCACTAAAACCAATTAAAGAGTAGGTTTAAGAAAAAAAAAATAATTACGTTTGAAAAACTGCTGCACACATAGCGTGTGACATAATTATTTTTTTAATAACACCCACCATTTTATTTTCTAGGGCATCTACTTAAAAATATATACATCATACTTGGGGGTTCCAAGTCATTTTCTCGCAAAAATAAATAAATCTGCTTTTTACATGCATGAGAGACATGTCAAAGTGGTTAATGTATGGTAAATATACTTTACAGCACAATGGCCAAATTATTAGCATAATATTTTTTCTTTCTTACCCGAGAACCCTGGTGTTAAAGCAGCCATTTTCCTTGAGAGGGCGTCTTTATCTAAAGTAAGCTCCAACTTCAAAGGCCGCAGGTGAACCTTAAATATAGATGATCTACCTTTTATATCTGGCGGCCCTATGTTTAAGAAATACAGCGAGTATAGTAGTTAGTAAGATTCCTATGTGAAGAATAGATGTATACACTAAACGGTCATAAGCCTCACCAATATATATCTGCCTGTCGAACCGACCAGGTCGCATTAAAGCTGGATCCAAAATATCAGGTCTGTTTGTTCCAGCTAACACAACTACATTTGTTGTTGTATTGAAACCTAAAAAAGAGACCACAGCACAAATATCTCGAAAATGTTGGGTACATTACAGTTCTACATATCAGAAATCAGTTCTCTTTCACATATAAAAGTGTGCAGCAAATAACAGGATTTCATCTTGGTCTGGAATTTAGACTAAACTGAATTATTCCATTTTCTATCCAAATTGCACATCGGGGGGAGGCGAGACGGGATACTAGACATTTTTAATGCAAGGAATGCATTGGAGGTAAAAAAGTTTAGGCTTTATAACCACTTCAACTTGCAGCTTACTGATTCTTAGCTATGATGGCTGCATTCAATTTCTTTTTTTAGGCTTTCTTACCTTTATACATGGTGATCCAGCCAGTAAGTCTGTTATTATTCAACTTTCTTTAAACAGACCAGGCTGTCCAGACAAAGTTTCAGTCAGACTAACCATTTAACACTGACAGGGGAGCTTATATACATTTATGTAAAAACTTTATTCCGAAAAGGAAATAAATAAATCATAGGTTTTTTATACTTGCATACAAAGTGTGGGCGATACATAACATTTTTGGGGTTTTTGGTTTAATACCATTTTCAGGCATGTCACTTTTAGATTCCTAAATGTTGTCAGGCAAGCTAAATGTTTTTGAATGACTTACCATCCATCTCCACCAAAAGTTGATTCAATGTGTTTTCTTGTTCATTTTGACCTCCAAAGTTTCCTCGCCCTCTCTTCCGACCAACAGCATCAATCTCATCTATGAAGAGAATGCAGGGAGCATGTTTTCTGGCCATGCTAAACAAGTCCCTTACCTGGAATAGTAAGAGCCAAAAGAATTGTCTAATGAACCAATGGAATCATGAAGACATGGATTAAGAAAAATGTAAAACATTTCAGAAACCTCCTTAAATGCATCAACCAATGAGGAGTACTTTGAAAGCAGACATTGGAATGCTGGCATCTATCTTTACATTACAATTTCCATTTACACTAGGGAGCCAGAAACCAGACTAAACCCTGCCGATTGGGAGCCACAAGTTTCATTTTGGGTTCACACTAGTACAATGCGGGAAACACACCAGAGTCGCTGCATTTCCCCACATAGTATTGTGTTCATGCAATCTGCTGCAGGTGTCAATAACAATTAACGACACCCCAAATGTAGGTCGCAGAACGCATTGTGTTTGCCTGAATCAAATTGCTCATGCAATCCAATCCCAGTGCAGATAGATGTGCGGATGTGGTGTGATTTGAGCCACAGAAATTGAATGCCTCAAAGCGCACCGCACACACATTGCATATCATTTTCACAGGATAACAGTGCAAATCCAGGAAAAAAAAAAAAATCACATGTGATATGCCGCATCACACTAGTGTAAACCCAGGTTTAAATTACACCCCCCCCCCCCCCACAGTGTGAGAAGCTGTCAAAGCAGCCCAGTCCTGCAGATTACACAAGGAAAGCCCAGCCTGTGTGATCAGCAGAGCTCCCTTGTGAGAGACAGCGGTCCATCTGCATCAGAATAAATACCAGAGAGAGCAGCTGTGACAGAGCTCTGATGATTTCATAGGGAAAGCGGTTCTCCCTGTGTAATCTACAAGACTGCAGTTGTTAGTCTGAAAGCTCCATCCAGATCTGCATTAACTTAAGAAAACAATGGGCTAGTTTCAGTAACACTTATGACGGGCGTATCAGTAGATACGCCGTCGTAAGTCCGAATCCACGCCGTCGCAACTTTAAGCGTATGCTCAAACTGAGATACGCTTAAATGTTGCTAAGATACGACCGACGTAAGTCTCCTACGCCGTCGTATATTAGGGTGCATATTTACGCTGGCCACTAGGTGGTGATTCCGCTGATTTCCGTGTAGAATATGCAAATGAGCTAGATACGCCGATTCAGAAACGTACGTGCGCCCGGCGGATTTTTTTACGTCGTTTACATAAGGCTTTTTCCAGCGTAAAGTTACGCCTGCTATATGAGGCATAGCCAATGTTAAGTATGGACATCGGGACAGCGTCGAATTTTACGTCGTTTGCGTAAGTCGTTCGCGAATAGGGCTTTGCGTAAATTACGCTCACGTTGAAATAATTGACTATTTGCGATGCGATTAGGAGCATGCGCACTGGGATACGTTCACGGACGGCACATGCGCCGTTTGTTAGAAACGTAACTTACATAAAACACGCCCACCTCGTCACAATTTGAATTAGGCGCGCTTACGCCGGCACCACTACGCTACGCCGCCGTAACTTAGGGCGCAGGTTCTTTCTGAAAACAGAACCTGCCTCACTAAGTTACGGCGGGCTTTCTGAATCTAGCCCTATAGCTGTAGCTTTCATTTATAAATTACTATTATACACTATATTACCAAAAGTATTGGGACGTCTGCCTTTTCATGCACATCAACTTTAATGGTATCCTAGCCTTAGTCTAGTCTATAGGGTTCAATATTGAGTTGGCCCACCCTTTGCTTAAACTCTTCTGAGAAGGATATCCATAAGGTTTAGGCATTCGTCTATGGGAATTTCTCCACCCCCAAACTCAATCATTCATTTCTTTATGGACTTTGCTTTGTTCACTAGTCCAAATCATTTGGTGGAGGTAGGATTATGGTGTGGGGTGGTTTTTCAGGGGTTGGACCTGGCCCCCTAGTTCCAGTGAAGGGAACTTTTAAGATGTCAGCAAACCAAGACATTTTGAACAATTTCATGCTCCCAACTTTGTGAGAACAGTTTGGAGAATGCCCCTTCTTGTTCAAACATGACTGCACACCAGTGCACAAACAAGGTCCATAAAGACATGAATGAGTGGGTTTGGGGTGGAGGAACTTGACTGGCCTGCACAGAGTCCTGACCTCAACCTAATAGAACACTTTTGGGATGAATTAGAGTGGAGACTGCGAGCCATGCCTTATCGTCCACCTCAGTTGCCCGACCTCACAAATGCGCTTCTGGAAGAATGGTCAAACATTCCCATAGACACACTCCTCAACCTTGTGGACAGCCTTCCCAGAAGAGTTAAAGCCGTTACAGCTGCAAAGGGTGGGCTAACTCGATATTGAACCCTAGGGACTAAGACGCCATTAAAGTTCATGAGTGTGTAAAGGCAGACGTCCCAATACTTTTAGTAAAATAGTGTATACGCAAAAACTAACACCATTTTAGCCCCCTGTTAACCCTTAGTTAATGCTTTGTACTAGTACCTTGGCATCTTCACCAGCCAGCAAGAGGATCCTGTCCACTCACTGCAATTAGAATTCATACTGGGCAGGGGTATACCAGAGATGTCTGTGATTTACAAAATGTTCTCTCCATGTATGCCCACCCCTTTAATTTAACAAAAATGGCTATAGTTATAAGCTGAGAACTTATTTTAAACCTCATTATAGGGCCATTTTAAAATATTTAAATCATTTACTGATTTTTGTTCTTCAATACTGCATATTTGAAAATTTAGTGGATCCCAAATACACCTATTTTGAATTAAAATCACAAAAGAATAAGTAACCATTGCAAGAATTTATGAAAAAAAAAAAGAGAAGAAGTACTAAACATCAAATGAGGTAGTTTTTAAAAAAAATGCATATGGATGCATTATTCCACCAAAAAAAAAAAATTGCTGTGTTTAAATACATGAGCCTGTATAAATGGTAAAACAAAAAACTCTGGGCAGTTAAAAGGCATGTTTTCTGATTACTGTTTTTATCGGCCTATAACACGCACCTTCAATTTTAAGAGAGAAGTTTCAGGAAAAAAAAAAAAACGTATTTTAAATAAAGAATTTTTAAGCAAAATAAGGGTCAGTGCCCATCAATGCAGCCTGATCAATGCCCATCTGCAGCCTCATCAGTGCAGCTTAATCAATGCCCATCTGCAGCCTTACCATTGCCCATCAATGTAGCTTGATTAATGCCAATCTCAGGGAGTGAGTTGGGATGAGCGCTGTCAGATTACATACAGCGAGAATCTCCCGTTTACTCAGCGGCCTCTTTAATACAAAGTTGCGCCTCTTGGACCGACTTCTATAGACAGAACATTGGTCCAATTACAGAGGCCGCTGAGTAAACAGAAGATTCTCGCTGTATGTAATCTGACTGTGCTCGTCCCGCCGCCCTCCCTGTTCTCTCTGAGGCAGCCCAAATTGCAGTATCGGCGTATAACACGCACACACTATTTGCAACCGATTTACAGGGTGAAAAAGTGAGTGTTATACGCCAATAAATACAGAAATTTCCACGCCAAAAGAACTTGTAAATCTATTCAGCTAGTTCTGCGATTCATACATCCATTCTACACAGAATCAGTAGTGTGATAATATTGATTCATTAGCCAATTAGCAGGATGAAGCAGAGACAGCATAATTCTTTGCATACAATGTGTACAGTACTGTTAGGTTTTGTAAGGGACTTACTCGTGCTGGGCCCACACCAACAAACATCTCAAGAAATTCTGAGCCATTCACTGTAATGAACGGGACACTGGCTTCCCCAGCTGTGGCTTTTGCCAACAGTGTTTTTCCTGTGCCAGGAGGACCGGTAAGAATTGCACCCTGGGAATTCAGAAAACACATTAAACCATTAAAAGGGAACGATGCAAACAAATCTGCAGCAATTCAATTGTAGTAATGCCAAGGACATTACCACTAATTTATATAGCTGTACTAGAAAGTAGAATTCCAGGCTAAACCCAACTAGTCTTATAAAAGCTCTCCCGTTCTCCAACATTTATGCCAACCAACCTGTGTAAGAAAGATGTACATACTTGACTACTTTTCTCCCGCTCTAGTCCGGTCACACGATCTCCTATGTATGCCAACGGCTGTGGCTGCAGGGGAAAGAGCGCTCAGCAATGGCTGGTAAAGCCTGGAGTGGAAATGTCACTCATAAGCTCCTATTGCCCATCCATGGTCGGCTCACTCTTCTCTCCCCTGCTGCCACCACAACAGAGGAGCCACGTCTTGTGACCAGAGTGGAGCAGGCTCAAAATAGGTAAGTATATACATCTTTCTTATACAGGTGTGTTTGCACATATATGAGATTTATACGTTTTACTTGCATTTTATCTTTTCATAATTAACCATTTCACAGGATTTGATTTACATTGGACTTAGTGCAGCCATTTATATACAGGGCCTTGAAAAAGTATTCATACCCCTTGACATTTTCCAAATTTTTTCGTCATGTTACAACCAAAAATGTAAAATGTATTTTATTGGGATTGTATGTGATAGACCAACACAAAAAGTGGCACATCATTTTAAAGTGGAGGAAAAATGATAAATGGTTTTCCAAACTTTTTACAAATTAATATCTGAAAAGTGTGGTGTGCATTTGTATTCAGCCCCCTTTACTTGGATACCAATGACTAAAATCTAGTGGAACCAATTGCATTAACCTAATTAGTAAATAGGGTCCACCTGTGTGTAATTTAATCGCAGTATAAACGCTGCTGTTCTGTGAAGCCCTCTCAGGTTTGTTAGAGAACCTTAGTGGACAAACAGCATCACGAAGGCCAAGGAACACACCAGACAGGTCAGGCTTAAGTTGTGGAGAAGTTTAAAGCATGGCTAGGTTATATAAAAAAAAATATCCCAAGCTTTGAACATCTTACATAGCACTGTTTAATCCATCATGCCGAAGATGGAAAGAGTATGGCACAACTGCAAACCTACCAAGACATGGATGTACATCTAAACGAACAGGCTGGGAAAGGAGAGCATTAAATCAGAGAAGCAGCCAAGAGGCCCACGATAACTCTGGAGGAGCTGCAGAGATCCACAGCTCAGGTAGGAGAATCTGTCCACAGGACAACTATTAGTTGCACACTCCACAAATCTGGTCTCAATGGAAAAGCAGCAAGAAGAAAGCCATTGTTGAAAGAAAGCCATAATAAGTCTTGTTTGCAGTTAGCAAGAAGCCACATGGGGGACACAGCAATCATGTGGAAGAAGGTGCTCTGGTCAGATGAAACTAAAACGGAACTTTTTGGCCCAAAAGCAAAACCCTTTGTGCAACGGAAAGCCCAAACTGCACATTCACCCTAAACACACCATCCCCACCGTGAAACATGGTGGTGGCAGCATCATGTAGTGGGAATGTTTTCTTTTTTAGCAGGAACAGAGAACAGTTGATGGAAAGATGTATGGAGCCAAATAAAGAGGTATGGAGCCAAATACAGGCCAATCTTAGGAAAAAACCTGTTAGATTTGAGACTGGGGTAGAGGTTTACATTCCAGCAGGACAATGACCCTAAACATATAGGCAGAGCTACAATAGAATGTTTTAGATCAAAGCATATTCATGTGTTAGAATGGCCCAGTCAAAGTCCAGACCTAAATCCAATTGAGAATCTGTGGCAAGACTTGAATATTACTTTTCACAGACACTGTCCGTCCAATCTCACAGTTTGAGTCATTTTGCAAAGAAGAATGGGCAAAAATGTCACTCTCTAGATGTGCCAAGCTGGTAGAGACATTCCCAAAAAGACCTGCAGCAAAAAGTGTTTCTACAAAAAAGTATTGACTCAGGGGGCCTGAATACAAATGCGCGCCACACTTTTCACATATTTGTAAAATAAAATAAAAGATTTAAAACCAGTTATCTTTCACGTCACAATTATCTGCCACTTTGTGTTGGCCTATTACATAAAATCCCAATAAAATACGTTTACGTTTTTGGTTGTAACATGACAAAAAAATTGGGAAAATTTCAAGGGGTATGAATACTTTTTCAAGGCACTGTAACTATATTAATTTTATGAGCATTAGTTCACACTGTGAAGGAACTATAGCTGCAGCAAACCACACAGAACATTTCATACATTTTTATTTTAAAGTTTGGATTTTTGTGCCAGTGACATTTTTCTAAAATTTCTAGCTAGTGGTGTACTTCCTGGGATGGTGCCTGCTCGTTTACAGTGAGTGTACAATATAGTAACAATAAAAACACACATTATATAAAATTTTGAGGAACCATATGGTCTGCATCATGAAATTATGCATAATTTCTATAAATTAAAACAATAAGGAGAAAGAAAGAAAGGAAAAAAAAAAAAAAAACGTAAAATATACTACATTACCTTTGGTATTTTTGCCCCTAGATCTTGATATTGTTTTGGATTTTTAAGGAAATTTACAAATTCCATAATCTCAAGTTTTGCCTCCTCACATCCTGCCACATCCTTGAACTTGACGTCAATTTCATCCTTGAGTATTTTAGCAGTTGTCTCTCCGACAGAGAAGAGCCCCCCCATACCTCGACCTCCTCTTGCACCAGCAGGTCCTCTTCTCATGATAAAGTAAAGGATGCCAAGGATGAGGACAGTTGGAAGCATATTCAGAAGAAAGGTTCTAGAAATAAAATAAATACATACATTAAACCTAAAATCTACTACTACTACGAAACACATTTGATTAGTAACTGCACGATTACTCCAATTAAAATTTAAAGTTGCAACGAGGGCCAAAAGTCTTTAAGAGGCTGTGAGGATATTCATGAATGCTCATCTACGGAGAGGGTTTTTACCCAGCTAGAAATTATGCAAATACCTGGACAGGACCATGCAGGTACAATGACATGGTCTGTTTTGAACATCTAGTGGAAATCTAATATGAGAAGCATTTAGTGCTTTCAAAAAGCGTATCTGCTGTCCTATGTAAGGCACAGTAATAGTGGGTCAAAATTTGAGACCCCCCTTGTGGAAGGAACGCGTTTGTCGCAGTACTAACCTTTGGACCAGTTATTGGACATCAGTAATGTAGATTGTATAGCTGAAGAAATGCTTAGGCCAGTGATGGCGAACCTTGGCACTCCAAATGTTTTGGAACTACATTTCCCATGATGCTCATGTACTCTGCAGTGTAGTGTAGCATCATAGGAAATGTAGTTCAAAAACATCTGGAGTGCCAAGGTTGCAGAAACAATAGCCTGGGCATGGGGTGGGTGGGGAGTAAAAAACAAAACTGGCAGGTCACAAAAATGTGTTGGCAAAACCATTGAAACCCCAGTGGGACGTCACACAGGATGGTGCTGAGCAAAAATTTATATGTGCTTGGCTCCAGCTACAAAACAATCACAATTTCCAATCTACCAAATAGACTCAGGGTACCAAATAGCAACGCATTTCCCCAGTTAGTGGAGATCCTGCGTAGGAATGCCTCCGTCAATCAGTAGTAGTGGCAGGGGGCAATCGGTTAGAAACCAGAATAAAAGCAGCATGAAAACTAGACGTTAAGCTTACCCATCACCCTCAATTTTGTACACCACAGGTACTCGCTTCTCTGGTTCTATTCCAAGCTCTTGCTGTACTGTTTCCAAATTTCTCTCAAATGTGTCCACACTGCCAATATTAAACCAGACAGTATTCTATAAATAGAAACAAAAAGTACAACAAATCACCAACCGAACAGATCATGCCCCTTGAATCCTAATAGAATGGACCTGGCAAGACTTAAAGGCACAGTTTACCTTTACTAAAAAACTGATTATGCAGATAAAGGGATGTCTGCAGTTAAAAACAAACGGTGTAGCTTTAAGTTAGATAATGCCCATGATATAGGTGTAGGCCATTTAGGTAACTCCTATAACCTGACTGAAGCCGACTGCGATGGTGGAAGTAAACAGGAACAGCTGGAGGTTTCTTAGAAACAAGGCAGGACAGGAATGATAGAATCTCTAGGAGTCTTTAAGCCAGGCGTCGGAGGTATGTAAACATCCTACACCTATAGGATGGGCATTCTACTTACGTCAAAGCTGCATTTTTTTTATCCACATCCCCACCACCCCATAGCAGATATAATGCTACAGGGCGGCTATTCTGTGCAGAATCACACATGTACATTTTTATTTATTTATAGTATGTGTGTGTAAAATTTATATATATATATATATATATATATATATATATATATATATATATATATATATATATATATATATATATATATATATATATATATATATATATATATATATATATATATATATACACACACACACACACACACACACACACACACACACACACACACACATATACATATAGGGCTCAAGTCCTGCAGGAACGCATGGGAACGGAGTTCCTGCACTTTTTTTTACAGCAGGAACGCAGTTCCCTTTGCAGAACTAGAGCAGCCGAGCCACCCGAGCCAATCCTTCACTAAGCTGCGATGCCCAGCTCGAGTCACTATCAGGGGCAGGCGAACCTTAGTAATCTTTTATGTTACTGGCCGCTTCCTGTATATGGATTCATCAGGTAGTGTGCAGGTATTCCGTCACATCCTTGATGCCGCAATGTCTCCTAGGGGCTTTTGTCATTGTTCCCAGGAGACATTGCGGAGGTCTGCCGCGAGTTATCGCAGGATTTCGAAAGAACTTGCTTAAAAAAAACATGCGCTTTTAGTAATTATGCATATGAGCGTATCATTTTTTTTATTTTTTTTGGTGGGGGAGTGGATCTTGGGTGGGAGATCCCACACTTTTTTCCCCGGGACTTGACGTATGTATGTATGTATGTATGTATGTATGTATGTATGTATGTATGTATGTATGTATGTATATATATATATATATATACACACACACACACACACACACACACACACACACACACACACACATATATATATATATATATTAGTATTTGCCGGCGTATAAGACGACCCCCTAATATTCTGCTGAAAACTGTGGTTTTGTGGTCTACTCACCATATTAGACGACCCCCTTGTGCGGAATTAATGCGTTTTAATTAAACGAAGAAGCCGTAGCCCGCTGGGTGCTCTGTAAGGCTGTATGTATTCAGTATATGCGCCGCTCAGCCAAGCCCGATGCACTGTGTTGATGACAGAGCATGCTAAGCCTGCTTGGATTGGCAGAGGTTATTACTCCAATCCGAGCAGGCTTCGCATTCTCCGTCATCAACAGAGTGCATCGGGATTGGCTGAGCGGCGCATATACAGAATACATGCAGCCATACAGAGCACCCGGCGGCTGATATTGATCGAGCAGCTGCTTCACCCAGCGTATAAGACGACCCCCGGTTTTTGGCTGTGTCATTCCGGTGTAAAAGGTCATCTTATACGCTGGAAAACACGAAAATATACACACACACACACACACACACACACACACACACACTTCTGCCTACGCAGCATGCATCGCTTCTGCCATGATTACTTGCAGCAGGAGCTGATCTGCAGGTGCTGGACAATGAATGTCCCTGCCGGCACCCACCGATCCTTGGGCAGAGACACAGGACAGAGCTCTGTCTATGTAAGCAAGGCAGAGCTCCATTCCGATAGGGGGAAAGTGACGGATTTTGTCTCTGTGAAGCAGGGAATAAAATCCATCACTTACCTTAGTAAAAGCACCACACAGTTTACACAAAAACACTGGTTAGGCACACAGGTAAAGTTTTGATTGCCTTAGATGTTTAACCCCTTTCCCAACCAGTGTCATTAGCACAGTGACAGTGCATACTTTTAGCACTGATCACTTTATTAGTGTCACTGGTTCCCACAAAGTGTCCGCCGCAATAACACAGCCCGCTAGAAGTTTCTGATCACTGCCATTACTAGTGTAATTTTTTATATAATATATATATATATATATATAAAAAAGTGTGTCGGAAGTGAGATATGTGTGCTGGAGTGCAGGCTCACTGGTGGCATAGATAATGTAGACCAGGGGTCTCAAACTCCATTTCATCGTGGGCCACATAGAATCGGTCATTTGAGGGCAACCCATCTGTAAGACTATATAAATGTATCTACCCTTTATCTTATTAAAGGGGTTGTAAAGGTACACGTTTTTTCACCTTAATGCATTCTATGCATTAAGGTAAATAAAATCCGAGGATTAGCGGGCCCCCTCGTTTACTTACCTGACCCCTCGAAAGTCCCGCGCCGTGAACACGCTGGCTTTTCATCTCATTCATTGGTTGATTGAAAGCAGCGCAGCCATTGGCTATCGCTGCTGTCAATCACATCCAATGACGCGTCGGGGGGCAGGGCCGAGTGATACAGTGAGCAGCTATAGCCGCCGGCTGTATCACGGGAGCGCGCCTGCATGAAGGTGGTTAGTTCTTGCAGGGAGGAGCCGAGACAACCGCTGAGGGACCCCAGAAAACCAGGTTCAGGGGTAATAAAAGATAAGACCTAAGCTGTGAAGAGGAGGTGCAGACCTTCACAGAACCCACTCCTACTCCTGTAGCAGATGTGGCAAGTATGGAAAGGAGAGAGATGTTCTTGAATGCAGGTCTGGATACTGGATGTAGATCTCACCAATGGCAGAAAAAAAGGACTATGGGAGGAGTGAGCCGTGTGACTTTCCTACAAGTCTGTGCCTCCTGTGCTGAAGTTCTGAAAATGTAAGGGAGGATATGCTGCCCTAATACTTTCAATACAATACTGATATTTCCCAGCAATCCAACAGGATAAAAGCATTTTTAAATACTCTGCTTCAACAATATTAATTCACACATTCACATCGAAAAAGTAAAATTACCCCTTCCCAAGGTGTCTTGTGAGATGCAAGGATAACCCGTACATAGCGCTTATTCACTACTTGAAGGCGATCCACCTACGTACAACAGGAAGCACACATCAGAAAATTGCATTTGTGCACAATCAGTGACAAATAGGAACATAATATGCAACAAGAAGGAACAGAGAGCAAGTGTAGTCACGTGAACATGGTTTACAGATTGAAGAGACCCATCTGATTAATAATATACAACATTACGTTTTTTTGAAGGATGCAGATGGTGAAGGTAGAACTTGCCATCGTCTTTCAGTTGCGAAGCTATTAGAGTAGACCTAAACTCACCAAGTTATTACATATTCCTTGGCCTGTCACCAAGTATGCATCTAAAGAGTAACTCCATTGTTGTTGAGAAAAAACAATCCCCGCTAGACTATTGGGGTGTTCATTGAAAGGATTTTAACAAATTCATATACAAAAAAACTTCACTGCCAGGTTCGTATGGTCCTTACACACTGCTTACAGTACGGGACTTCATTTCTCCTGCTTTAAAGCTTCTGGTCCCTTCACTTCAGTGACCATAAACTTACAGCAAAATTGCTCAGCAGACTCTGCTGAACAACCATATAACTCTGATCAGCCGATTACAATCCACTGTTTAGAGTCATTAACCTTTAAAAGTGGCCCCCCTACCACTGCGCTCTGTCCCTCCAACCAACCTGCTGCTAAAATGCCTCCCCATTCCTCTGCCACCGACAGCCCCTCCCCAGCACACCTTTCACCTCCAACAGAAGCTGCCTACATCCAAACCAATCTGCTAAAGAGACGTTCCCAACCATAAGCAGATCGGATGGCAGTTAGGTGTAAACAGACCGGCGGTCTGTTTACATCCCACACCCATAGAGGAGAATACGCTGTGTCTGTTTTGCATAAGTGGTGTGGACACAGACCAGCCATCTGCCTGCTTAGCGGGGATCAGCAGACAGATTCCTTAATGAGCAGGCATGTAGAAGGGGCCTAAAGGTAGAATTAGACATGCATCCAAGTCTCCCTTGCCTCTGAAGCCCGATCCACATTATGTTCACGTTCCAGTTCCTACTGGCAGGCGGTGAGGAAGCCATCCACTGCTCCCTCACTGCCTGTTTTAACCCCATTTTTTGCCAACAAATGCGCCGCAACCACATGTATTGCACGTGGTTGCGGGGCATTTGCGAGACTTCCACACCGACTTGAATGTGTAGCAGTCGGCGGGTGCAAAGCAACTTTTCTTTGGGCGCAAAGCAACGGATTGCAGCTGCAGCATGTAAACAACCCAGTCTGCTGCCTATTGCACCCCAAGGGTCGCTAGCTGGTCCCCACCCCCTTACCTAACCGGCCGGCTGCGTGCTCAGATAAGGGTCTGGTATGGATTTTGGGGGGACCCCCACGCCATTTTTTCAGTATAGGGGGTTCCCCTTAAAATCCATACCAGATCCAAGGGCCTGCTATGCTCTTGGAGGGGAAACCCATGCCGTGTTTTTTTTTTTTTTTTTATTTGGCGTGGAGTTCCCCCTCAGGATTTATACCAAACAGTGCCTGGTATTGGCCGGGATCCAAGTCGGATCCCTGTTCATTGAAAGGCAGACTGTCGGAAAATTTGGGGTTAAAAGAATACATATAAAGTCGCATATTGTATATTTTTCACATTGTTCCTATTCATGTAGATTATGAACAAGAGAGACACCATTTTGTCTCTAAAGTTCATGAGCTCATGAAAAGACAAGGATTTTATGTCTTTACAAGAGACTATGGATGTCTGGTTAAACCAAACTCCCCAGGTTATAACTCAAAGGTTTTGGACACTTAGCAAGATAAACAAGATAAAAAAGGACTGATACAGACTAACACAAAACATGGTATTGTCTTTGTATAATGATGCCATGGGGCATAATTACCGTGGCACTGTCTATTTAAAATAATTTTCCTTTTAAATATATCTTCACGGTATATCTATGTATCAATTATATATTCATATATAAACCCATTTAATACATAGACATTATCGTAACAAGGGTCCCAAGTATAAGATCCTATAATAGCTTAAAAGTATTAGAAACTGCTTAACTTAAATTCTGGTATTAGTTCAAAGGAACTTCCCAAACCATTAGTGTTGATCATAAACCTTATCTCAACCATTAATTGAGAAATAGCCATGTTGTCTGCTGAAACTTGACATTGTTTGACATATAAAAGACAATTCATTGTGTTTTTCAAGGCTTAGGTCAAAAGGGGTCATAAATTATTATTAGCCCTGGATGACCCTAAAATTAGGAATTATTCCTTATACACCACCGCCCCTACAGGTTAAAAGTGGCATTACTCAAAATGGACGCATAGTTGGTTGCTATGACAGCCTATCTAACATAGCATCATTTGACATCGTCAATGACGTAGTAATGTGAGATACACACCCACTTCTTGGGTGTGTTAAAAAGTAATTTCAGAGAACACGAGGGGGGGTCAATCTTTGAGGGTCGCTGATCGGGCTCTCGAGCTCTGGACAGACTCTCTCTCTTAGAGGATCTCTGAAGGAAGCTGGAAGGGAGAGATTGAACGCAAACATGTAGCAATGGTGAAAGAGGTCCCTCTTGGGACTTTGCTTCTCAAACAGAAAGAACTGTTAAATACTGGTAATGTATTATTTTGTTTATTTACCTTTTGGCAATTGAATGTTTCTACATACACATAACTAAAACCATTTAAATATATTTGGCAAAACAATTTGGAGTTATCTTATTTTTAACTGCAGTATGAAATAATTATATTCCAAATATTAAGAGACATACACAAATTGTGTTAGTCTTTAAAAAGCTAAATGCCAACAGTTGTACCATGGTTTTAGGGTGATGTCTATGAAAATAAATTCTCTCGAAATTTAAAATAAGTTTGATTGTATTTGTCAAGCTTGTGAACAATATGTCCTTTGTTCTGTACACGTATATAAAGAGTATTAAGAGGAGATCTGTTTTTGTTAAGAAGAGGTAACATAGTGTAAGTTTTACCAGGTTTTAAATATACCAGGGTGATTTAAGTAAGAACTGTGAATATACCTTGTCATATAATGTAAATATTATCTGAACATTTAACCATCATTAATCTCTGATTGAAGAAGTATATCAATTTGTATTATCACTAATTGTACCTGATTTTAATTTTGCACTATATCTTTAGTTACTAAATATATATATATAGTTGAAGAACAATATTCATTTGTGTTACTTGTCTTCAAAATAGCACGGATAAAATAATTTTGGATTTCTTCGTTGATATTGTAACTCTCCCAAAGCACAGATTTACATACTGTATTTCCATAAATACAATAATATTTTTATATTTCAGTATAAACATTCTGACAGTATATGGAGGCACTATGCCGCGATACGTCAATGGTTCCGACAGGACGTATGTAGGCTTCAAGTCGCAGGGTAAATTCGGATCCAAAGTAGGACGGCTGTCTTGTCATACCAGTGTGAACCCAGCCGTAAACATGAAGTAGCATTCTATCTTTATTGTACACTACCAAATATGAATTATAAGTAGTGAAAAAAATGGTTTTGATATATTTTCTAGAACATTAAAACCCCCCCGAAGAAGACCACAAATGCAGGGGGTCAAAATGCATTGGGGTAAATGCATCTTATGGTGTAACGTATATGGTAAACATTGTTCCTACGGTGTATAATGTTACCATCAATTATGGCTACCCTGTTTTCATGTCAGCAACCAGAGCTCATATTTTAAACTTTTTGTATATGTGAATCTTTTTTCAATCATTAAATAAAAGTAAACTACATTTTTATACAACTGCATATCTTATTTATTTTGCTGCTAAAAAACCTTGTGGGGAATTTTTTCATGTTTTCATTTTTTTGGGGTGTGCAGCCCTGTTGATTTACCTGATGTAAAGTGCTGCGCAAACTGTTGGCGCTATATAAATCCTATATAATAATAATAATTTGAACACTGCCGATTGGCATTCTCAATTCCTTGGATATCTTTTTATATCCCTTTCCTGTTTTATAGAATTCCTTTTCCCTTTGACAATTCTTTTGCTTTCCCCATGACTCAGAATCCAGAAACATCAGTGCAGCACTGGATTAAAGATGTAAGGGTCTGTCAGGAGTCCAGAAACTCGTTGTGATCTTTTATACACAGTAATTATAAGCAAATCGATTACAGGTGAGGATGGTTACCTTTAATAGCCATTTAAAGGCCTTTGTGTCAACTTGTGTGCATGTTATCAGACCAAAATCACCAGGGTATGTAAACTTTTGATCAGGGTCATTTCCATTGTCATTATGATTTAAAAAGAGTAAACACAGTTGATTGACAATAAATGGCTTCAGCCAAACACTAACCATGAGTGAAAGAAATGTTTTTGTTATCCTGGTGTACTGATGGCCCATTTTATTTTTTGAGGCCCAAAAATGGCAGGACAGTACACATACCACCCCCCTCCCCACAAACGATCCCTTTTTGAAAAGTAGAAACCAAGTAACTTAATAAGAGGCATAGCGAGTTTAACATTTTTGGGAAATTTTGGGAAATTGAACAAAATTATACCAAATTTTAACAGTGATCAGGGAGCAGCACAGTCTCCCCATAGTTAAAGGAAATCATTTTAATGAATGGCATCCATTTATGTGCCATCGTGTACTAGGTCAGCTGTGATTGGCCTCTGTACCATGTGATTACTAGTCAATAGTACACAATGTAGCGCTATGAATGAAAGCCAATGTGAACAACTGACATGTGATCACTGTGACTGGTACCAGTGTCGGACGGTACAACGAACTTCAAATGATATCCTCCCAGGATAATGGCGCTCCCACACAGCCGTATTTTAATAGGCCTGGTGGGAGGTGGTTAACATTGGCAGAAGTGCTTACAAAGTTCAGCTTTTATGTATTCATGTAAAACCTTTATTCCAAAAGGAAACAGTGGTTTGCTGTAATGGATTATAAAGTGGGAAAAGGACTCTGGCTTCAATTAGTTACTGTATTTAAATCTACTAGTACATTTAACACTCCCCTCCCTCAAACTGACAACGCTGCTGTCCCCCATGTTCATTCATCCAGAGTGGGGCACTCTAATACAGTGTTACTGGCCAGATCACCAGTTAAAAAAAAAAACACACACACACACACACACACACACCACACAACACTAATGCAGCCACCATAGCGAATGATTGGCAAGCTGCAATATATTACAATTTTGGGTTTGATGCCGCTTTATTGGTAACAGTACAATTCCTCCAGTCACACAGTCAGCATTCTTTTCCTACTTACCAGGCCTTCTGACAGGTATTTGTTAATAAAGTCTTTCCATGTGATCTCTACTTGAGTTTTCCTATAGAAGATGAAGTAAGTGGCAACAATCCATAACCCTAAAGAACTCAGGAAAATGGCTCGGAAATTATTATCATCCCAAGGAATTTCCCCCTGCAAATTAAATTGACAAATTGTCAATAAAACAATAACATTTATATGCCATTATTATTTATTAGATGTGTGCTCAGTAAAGTCCAGCAGTCAACGAGATTTGGGACAAATAAAGGTTTACAGATTTTGTTCACTTTCATTATCAGAAATTCTGGATATCATACTACTTTGTACCTATACTATGCCGTTTTATTTGCTTCTTTCAAAATAGCAAACATAAAAGGCAAAATTAAAAGGCAAAAAAGAAGAAAGGGAAGTCACCTTAGAAATCCTTGACCACCAATCTTTATCTTTCTTCCCACCTTTTTTGCCACCGCCTCCAAAGTCCCCACTGCCACCAGAGGAATGCTTTTCACTACCTACAGTATCTTCACAGAGGGATTAAAAAGGGAGAAAAAAAATAGGAAGATAAAGCTTGCATGTAACAAAATATAGAAATACCATACTAGTAACAATTGCTCAATCTTCATGACTCTGGTCATGTAACAAAAGTAGTCATGCACCCAACAAAAATAAATAAATAAAAAATTTGGTGCCAAAACCAAAAATTCAGGATGCACTTTGCCGAAAATATTATTATTATATATATATATATATATATATATATATATATATATATATATATAGTGTAAAGAAAATTATATACACACCTTTTTTAATATATAATGACACACATAATTATTTTTTTATATTAAATATATATATATATATATATATATATATATATATATATATATATATATATATATATATATATATATATATATATATATATATATATATATATATATATATATATATATATATATATATATACCGTATTTATCGGCGTATAACACGCACACTAACTTTAAGAGGGAAGTTTCAGGAAAAAAACTTTACACAGCCCCCTGCGTATAACACGCAGGCACAGTTTACCCTCTATTTTCAGGGTAAAAAAGTGAGTGTTATACGCCAATAAATACAGTATATATATATATATATATATATATATATATATATATATATATTTTTTTTTTTTTTTAATATAAAAAAATTATTATGTGTGTCATTATATATTAAAAAAGGTGTGTATATAATTTTCTTTACACATATATATAATTATTTTTTTTTACAAGTATTTTTATAGATATATTTTATACAAGATAGATATCTATTTTATTGTAAAAGAGTTCATCTTTAAAGTGTTTGTAAAGTCTCTTTTTTTTTTCAATAAAGATAACAAAAACACACAAACATGTTATACTTTTACCTGCTCTGTTTCAGTAGATTTGTACAGAGCAGCCTGGATCCTCCTCTTCTGTGCTCCTGGCCCCTCCTTCTGTCGAAAACGCCCTTACAGCAAGCAGCTTGCTAAAGGGGTACACAAGACACTCGCGGACATCGCTGGACGGAGAGGGGGCTCAGGTAAGTATTAGGGGGTGCTGGGGTGACTGCTGCACACAGAATGCTTTTTATCTTAATGCACAGAATGCATTAAGATAAAAAAAAACTTCCGACTTTACAACTCCTTTAAGAATGCTGTGCAAAACAATTATTGCTATCAAATGTCTCCACAAGTCACAGTTTCAAGTCAACCTGGAGGAAAAGTATTTTTAAATATATACTAAACCACTTGCCTACTGTGCACCTACACCCCCTTCCTGCCCAGACGAAATTTTAGCTTCCGGCACTGCATCGATTTAACTGACAATTGCGTGGTCGTGCTACGTGGCTCCCAAACAAAATTTACGTCCTTTTTTCCAAAAAAAAAAAAAAAAAGAGCTTTCTTTTGGTGGTATTTGATCACCTGTGCGGTTCTTATTTTTTGCTTTTTGCTATAATAAATATCCCATTGATTTGACAGTGTGCGGTACCCTAGTGGTTAAAGGGGTTGTAAAGCTTTGTGTTTTTTCACCTTAATGCATCCTATGAGCCCCCGTTTTACTTACCCGAAACCCAAATCTCCTTGGGCGCGATCCCGAGTTGCTTTCACCGAGCTCTAGTTGGCTCTTCATTGGATGATAGCAGCGCAGCCATTGGCTCCCACTGCTGTCAATCAAATCAATGACGTAGCACGCCGGGGCCAAGTCATACACTGTCGAGTGTATCACACGGGAGCGCAGCCACAAAAGGTAACACCCTTTGGGAGAGAGCTTCCCAAAAAAGGGGGTTAGCTCTTGCGAGGGAGGAGCCGCAAGAGCCACTGTGGGACCCCAGAAGAGGACATTAGGGGCCACTCTGTGCAAAACGAACTGCACAGTGGAGGTAAGTAGGACATGTTTTGTTTTCTAACCCATAGTATCCCTTTAACATGTTTGTATTAACACCCTACCAAAGAATGAAAGCCCCAACGGATTTATAAACCTAGTTCATGCATTATTTTTAGGGAACAAATATACCTTTCAGTTTCACTTTGGAATCATTTTCTTTTTTGCCATTCTTGCTATCTGGAAAGTATTTTTCAAAACCTGAAAAATGAACATGTTTTGCTTAAAGTGGGCACATTTTTAACATTAAAATGTCAACAATAAAAAATGTACACATTATAGCCTAGAATAGCCAAGTACTGAACTTGCAAAAGTGAAAATATTAAAATTTTTAAAGAGGTTTTTCTTTTTTTTTTACAAATAACGTGGTGTTTTATTGAAAAGAGTTAAAAAAAAAAAAAAAAAAAAAAGCAGTTTATAGGGTATACAATAATAAATCGGTGGTACATATTGCAAGTTGAACACGGTGGATTTACGTACAGAGTCTAGGCAGACAATGTTTTACACACAATTGGGTACTAAGGGCCAGATTCACAGACAATTACGTTACACCGCGGCGGTGTAACGTATCCCATTTACGTTACACCGCGGCAGGTTTACAGCGCAAGTGCCTGATTCACAAAGCCCTTACCTGTAAACTTGCGGCGGTGTAACGTAAATGCGCTCGGCGCAGGCCCGCCTAATTCAAATGGGGCGGGCACCATTTAAATTAGGCGCGTTCCGCGCCGAACGGTCTGCGCATGCTCCGTTAGGAAATTTCCCGACGTGCATTGCGCGAAATTACGGCGCCCTGACGGTTTTTTGAAATGCGACGCACGTTACGGCGTTTCGTATTCCCGGACGTCTTACGCCAAAAAAAAAAAAAATTCGAAATTCGACGCGGGAACGACGGCCATACTTTAACATGGCTAATCTAAAGATAAGCCATGTTAAAGCAGGTGTAACTTTGCGACGGGTAAAAATGACTAGCGACGACGTACGGGATTGCGACGAACGCGCGGATCTTCGTGGATCGCCGTAATTTGTCATTTGCATATTCTACGCCGACCGCTATGGAATCGCCACCTAGAGGCCGGCATAGAATTGCATCCTAAGATCCGACGGTGTAAGTCAATTACACCTGTCGGATCTTTTGGCCATCTATGCGTAACTGATTCTATGAATCAGTCGCATAGTTAGGACGGCCGGATCACAGAGATACGACGGCGTATCAGGAGATACGCCGTCGTATCTCTTCTGTGAATCTGGCCCTAAGAGTATTAGTCAGGTATCACATCACAAGTGGCAGCATTGCCTAACCAGGTGTCCCATATCTTGCCATACTTGGCAGGGCAGCCCCTATGGGCATAAATTTCTTTTTTGTATGGTAGAACCTGATTGACAGCGGACATCCACTCTTGCAGCGTTGGGGGCACAGCTTGAAGCCATTTCCTTGCTATTAGTAATCTGGCAATAAAAAAGATTCTTGAAGGAATATTTTGTGAAATTTGTCAGAGTCTGGATCTGGGAAAAGCCCCAGTAGACACTGCTTGGGGCACAACGTCAGGGGGGAGCCCATCTCGTCATGGATGAATTTAACTAGGGTTGTCCCGATACTGATACTAGTATCGGTATCGGGACCGATTCCGAGTATTTGCGGGAGTACTCGTACTCCCGCAAATACCCCCGATACCGAAATAGAATATGGGGGCATAGAATTGCATCCTAAGTATTCTATTTCGGTATCGGGGGTATTTGCGGGAGTACAAGTACTCCCGCAAATACTCGGAATCGGTCCCGATACTAGTATCGGTATCGGGACAACCCAAGTTAAATTCATCCATGACAAGATGGGCGCCCATATGGGGGGAGACATGGCTGGATATGGGGGGAGACATGGCTGGATATGGGGGGAGGACATGGCTGGATATGGGGGGGGGACATGGCTGGATATGGGGGGGGGGACATGGCTGCATCTGTGGGGGGACATGGCTGCATCTGTGGGGGGACATTTAAAAAAAAGTATCGGTATTCGGTATCGGCGAGTACTTGAAAAAAAAGTATCGGTACTCGTACTCAGTCCTAAAAAAGTGGTATCGGGACAACCCTAAATTTAACAATATGAGTCCAGTAATCCTGTAAAACTGGGCACGCCCACAATATGTGAAAAAAGGTGCTGGATGGATTATTGCATCTGGGACAGAGGGGATTATAGTCAGGTTTGTACTTGGCCAGTCGGATTGGGGTCAGGTATGATCTGTGCAGGATATAGAGATGTGTAAGGCGGTCAGAAAGCCTGGTTGAGACCTTTCTACAGGCGTCAAGTGCATCCTCCCATTCGTCGTCCTCCAGCTCGCCCACATCCCCCGACCAGCGATCTTTCAGCATAAATGCAAGAGTCGCCGCGGATGGGTGAAGAAGGGAAGTATAAATAATCGAGATAAGTTTACGGGAATCCTTTCCCGTCAGAACACCTAGAATGTCCAATCGTTCAATATCAGGGGGGGCATCGCGGAATTGGAGGGCATGGCGGAGCTGGAGGAAACGAAAATGCATGGAGTTGGGGAGGCCAAAGTCGCCCATGAACTGTTGGAACGACTTCAGGACATTGTTACGATAAGCATCCGACAGATACCTGACCCCCCAGCGGAGCCACAGAGCATGGTCAGGCACGGTCATCAATTCACCTAGGCCAGGATTATCACATAGGGGTGTATGAAAGTGGGTATGTGGCAGATTCAGTCTACGCCTCACCACCTCCCAAATTCTACAGTGATTATACAACAGTCCCCGTCTAGACCCCACGCCCAGGTTTTGGTGGAATCCCTTAGGATAATCTGAAAGGGGTGAGAGAGTTCACTGGCATGCCAAGAGCATATCAGGGCCAGATATCGGTCCCTATCCTGTTTAAGTAGAAAAGTGGGAGAGTTGCGCCGCCAGGTAGTACAGATTAAAGTCGGGCAAAGTTGCGTCCCCCAAATCAGTGGGGTTCTTCAACGTTTGCCAGGATAATTTATTACGGGAAGTGCCCCAAACAAATGAATTTAGTGCCAGAGGACATACAGAAACTTGGGGAGGAGGACCATCTTAATAAGATTAATCCAAACCCATGACGCCAAGGGGTAGCTTGGCCCAAATCTGAGTCTTAGCTTTAAGGTGTTGTATAAAATCTTCCGGTGAGCGGGAAATCATGACTCAAAGATATTTCATGGAACTGACTCTGAGTGGGGAGGAGGCCTGCATCACTGAGGGAGCGTCCATGTCTATGGGAAGGATCTGGGACTTATCCCAATTAATACTCAGGCCAGAATAGGTACCAAAGGTCCGAATGGTCTCAATGGCCGTCAGCAGGGAAGGACCAGTATCAGCTAGCTATACCAACATATCATCTGCATAGAGACTCATTTTCTCCACCAGATCTCCCCGCTGTAATCCCTGAACACCTGGATGTGCTCTGAGGGAGGAGGCCAAAGGCTCCACAGCCAGAGCATAAAGTAGGGGAGACAGGGGCAACCCCTGACGCGTACCCCTTGACAGAGGAAACTGGCTAGACACCCTGCCATTGACCAAGATCCTGGCGCACGGGCTCTGGTATAGGAGACTAAACCACTGAACAAAACGGGGCCCAAACCAAAAACGCGCCAGTCATTCCCACAGATACTCCCATTCGACTGCGTCAAGAGACACCACAGCTCTGGACCCTATCTGATCGTGACAAGCCTGGATATTCATACGGAGCCTGCGCAGGTTATAGGCCGTGTTTTTAGCTGGCATGAACCCAGTCTCATCCGGATGGATCAATGTGAGAATAACGGTATTCAGACGTAGCGCCAGGACCTTGCCCAATATTTTAATATCCAATTGAAGCAGGGATATCGGGCGGTATGATTCTGGGAGTTCTGGGTTCTTACCCAGCTTAGGAAGAAGCACTATATAGGCTTCACTCATGGAAAGGGGCAGTGATCCGGATTCGAATATGTGCGCAAACAACTCCTGAAGCTTAGGGACTAGGGTTTCACTATAGGTCACATAAAATTCAAGGGGAAGGCCATCTGAGCCAGGCGCTTTGGACGAGCTAAACAAGGACAATGCCCCCCGCTATCTCATCCGTGGTAATGGGGGCCCTCCAACATCTCAACCTGGGATGGTGTGAGAGTGGGCAGATTAATGCCATGCAACAGCTCAGCAATCTCCGCCCCAGGAATGTTAGCAGTACAGGAGTATAGAGATGGGAAAAAGGAGCAGAACTCCCCAGCCACCTCCACAGGGTCCGTCAGCAAAGCTCCTGAGGAGGTACAGAGGGAGGCCACCGTCGGTGGTTTGTGGTTCAGATGGGCCAAATGGCGCCCCACCCGTTCTCCGCACTCATACGACCTCCGTTTGTTGTAAAAGATTTTCCTCTCTGCCTTTTCAAAATGAAGACCATTCACCATCCTGGCCTGTAGTTTTAACTGAGCCGCCGTGGAAGGGGAGGGATCATTAGTGAACTTGCGTTCTGCGGTCGCAAGTGAGTGTTCTGCCTGTGCAATCACCCGTGTCAAAGTTTTCCGGTATCTAGAAATATGTTGGGATAAGTGCATACGAGCATGGGACTTGAATGAGTCCCATACCACCCCGAGCGGAGCAGTGCCCCTATTACTCTGGAAGAAGAAGTCCCACTCCAAGTCAGGAACTACCGACAACCAAAAGGGGTTAAGCTTCCACGTGTAGGAAGGCGGGGGCGAGTCAAGCCGAAGTTCAATCCAGTAGGAGGCGTGATCAGACAATATACAAGGGTTAAACCCGACGTTACCAAGAATGGAAAGGAGAGTGCGGGAGATTAATATAAGGTCTATTCATGACATAGTATTGTGCGTCATCGAGAAGCATGAGAATGTCCTGTCTAAGGGGTGTAAATGTCTCCAAGTGTCCACCAGAGCCAGATCAAGAAGAAGGAGCTTACCAAATCTGGTCTGCGAGTGGGCAGAGGCGTCAGAAGGGGTCGTTGTGAGTCTGTCCAGGTCTCTATTTGCTACATTATTAAAAGTCTCCCAGCCATAGCGCTGGAACAGTGGGGAACTGGGACATGAAAGCTAGCCCTTCTGTCAGAACCGCAAACTGAAATGGGGGGGGGGGTATATAGAACCCCATTACCAGCAGCTCAAAGTCATTCACCCTAGCATGCAAGAATAGAAACCTGCCCTGAGGGTCAGATCTAAGCAAAAGTAAGATGAAGTGCGTCATCTTAGCTACCTATATAGCCACTCCCCTAGAGTTGGCGGTATACGGTGCCTGGTACACCCATCCCACCCAAGGTTTCTTTAATGACATTATTAGCTGGCCAGTAAGATGCATCTCTAACAGCACCATAATCTCTGCCCGCTGTGCTTTGAGAAAAGAAAAGACAGCATTGCGTTTAGGTCTAGCCCTGAGCCCCCTCACATTCCACGCAATACACTTCAAAGTAGGCATAACACCCTGGTATCAATATCCACATCTCCGCCGCCCAGAGCCCACGCGCAGGCGCCCCGGACCCCCCCCCACAAGTGAGGGGGCCCACGACACCGCCCAGGGCGAACAGGAGAGGCAGCCGCACCGCGCACCACCGGGTCCCCGGCAGCACATCATCTCCTGACAGGTCAGCGCAGCATAGAATACCCATATCTGCAAATAAACACCAACATGTAATACTCTTCAATATATCATATCCATTGAAAACCAGGGTTTGACAAATTTGCTTGGAATCTAGGAGCCAGCTAAAAAAATTAGGCGCCAGAAAACGCGCCCCTGTCCCAACGAGTTTGTGCACAGAAGCGAACGCATACATGAGTAGCGCTTGCATATGTAAGTGGCAATCAAACCACACGTGAGGTATCGCCACAATCGTTAGAGCGAGAGCAATAATTTTAGCCCTAGACCTCCTCTAACTCAAAACATACAACCTGTAGATTTTTTTAAACGTCACCTATGGAGATTTTAAAGGGTAAAAGTTTGGTCGGCATTCCACGAGCGGACGCAATTTTGAAGCGTGACATATTAGGTATCAATTTACTCGGCGTAACATTATCTTTCACAATATAAAAAAAAATTGGGATAACGTTACTGTTGTCTTATTTAATTAAAAAAAGTGCGCTTGTAAGACCGCTGCGCAAATACGGCGTGACAGAAAGTATTGCAACAATCGCCATTTTATTCTCTAGGGTGTTAGAATAAAAAATATATATAATGTTTGGGGGTTCTAATTAGAGGGAAGGAGATAGCAGTGAAAATAGTGAAAAATGACATATTATAATTGCTGTTTAACTTGCGCCAGCTGACAGAAGGAAGAGCTTGGGACTTCACAAGGCTGCAAAGCCGCGGCCTCAATTACCAGCCGTCACGGGCCCGCCGTGGGGGCGCACGGAGACACAGTATCCTGTGCCTCCGTGCGCCCCCACCGCGCGATCGCGGCGGGCTCAATTACCGGCGGGCGCCAGGTCACAATTTCTTGTCGCAATTGCGACCTGGCACCCGGATATTGTCGACCCCTGTTGAAAACAGTAAACCAAACAAACATAAAGGAATAAAAAAAAAAAAACAATAACACACTGGGGTGGCCGGCTCGACTGCCCGACAGACAATAGGCAGTCTTGACAAACCGGAGCCGGACAGACCAGGGAAACCATTCTTGTGTACTAGAACAAACAGTACAATTTACATTGGAAACACAGAGGCCCGTAAGGATACTCGTATCTAAGGGAGCGATTATTCGCTGCAGAGCAAGCAGCAGCGCGAGGAGTGAGACCCCCAGGCTTAGGCCTCCAGGATAGCATACACGGGGAACATAACAGGATGATGAGGGTTGAGTCCATGTCCTGGGAGTCATGACGGGTTGAAACCTGCCATGCAAGATGATATAGTGGGGCTAAGAAACAAATGTACAGGCAAGGGCAGAGGGACAGGAGCAGACAGGCACGGAGGGGGAGCACTGTACATGAATCAAGACTAGGAATGATGGGAGCAGAAGAGAAGGACTGCATCCACAGGGAAAAGAGGGATCCGTACTGACTGGGAATAAACAAAGAAAGGTGAGTTCCTGCAGAAGGGGTAAAAGGCACAGTACCTGTAGTGCGGATTGTCCCGAGCTCCGTAGAAAGTCCGGGGGTAAGAGTCTACCATGTCTGCGCCTGTATTACATGACTGATGCATCCCAGCGATTGTCAGCCAAAAAAAAAAAAAAACCTCAGGCAAGGTCGTGAGCAGGAGCTGCCCTATTTTCCAGCCATGCAAAGACAGCCTCTAGAGCGTCAAAGAAGTGTCTTGTCATCCCCTACCACCCGAAGCCTGGCCGGGAAGAGCATGGCATAGGAGTAATGGCGCACCCGTAATTGCCACTTAGCTTCGTTGAAGAGAGCTCTTTTTTTTCCAGGACGTCCGCCGAGAAGTCCGGGAAGACCCTGATCTCGCCATTCTTGTAAGGGATATTTCCATTCAATCTGGTGAGGCGGAGAACCGCGTCTCGGTCATGGAAGTTTAACAGTTTAGCGATAAATGTCTGTGGCGGCGTACCCTGGGGGGATTCAATGTATCTCTCGTCCATTCACAGAGACAGAAGACAGAGGGGCGAGCTTCACAGTGACTGATCACTACAATAGCCAATTAGAGGCCATCACAGCGATCGGGTGACCTGGAACCAGCCGTTGTGGGTCCCAAACGTTAGAACGTTAGCCGTTGTGGGTCCCAGCACAAAGGGGGATACGCAAAAATACAGCCCCACTGAAAAATGCCCAGTCCAGTGGGGCCGCATATTTGCGTACGGTCGGCGTGAAGGGGTTAAAAGGATCAGATATTGGTTCAATAATTATACCTCAAAGTTCTCTTAGAACTCTAAGATGAATTCAATTAGAACCCATTGTTTTTAACATTAGAATATTAAAGGCAGTATTAGTGAGTGTTTAAGTTTATACATTTTAGTGATATGTTCAGCTAGGAATAGGTTGACTGGTGATTGTTCCTAAATGAAGCTTTAAAATTAGTAATGTTGATTAATATTGAAGATATGTCTGGAAAAAGCAGAAGAAATAGAAATATAAAAACAAAAAAACGGTGGCTTACAGCACTGGGGTTCTTGGTTCAAATCCCAGACAGGATATTATCAGCATGGAATCTGCATGTCCTCCCCGTGATTGCATTGAGGTCAGGGATGGATGTGAATGTACAATATGTAAAATGCTGTATAAATTGCTAATACTATTAAAATGCCGCAATAAAAAATAAAAAAAAAGTTACAGGGAACAAGTACTATATAAGCTGGTAACTACACACTACTTTAAAAAACTGCCTACTAAACTAAAACCTTTTTTGCCTCGGATTACCTACCTTTAGGAGGCTGGGCACAAAACCTTGTGTATGCAGCTATCACATTAGCCAGTAAGGAGTTCCTGTTTATTCTTTTCACTTGAGTTTGAATCTAAAATACATAGATACATTTTACTATGCATGAAAAATATTCTGAAAGCTCAAAAACACATATACTGTATATAATGAATAAAACACAGACCTACATTAAAAAAATATAAAAATGCAAGAGTGCAACATACTGCATACTAAAATTTAAATACATAGAAGAAAACAGATTTTTTACTAAATTTCCTGTAAATAATACAAACAGGTAACACTAATACTAGCCCATTTGCAAACAATCAGACATGTCAGTATTTGTAGAACAATGAAAGATGGCTGCCATGAGGTAAAAAAGAACTCCAGACAAAAAAAATAGCCCAAAATAAAATGTAGCTTTGCTGCATCAATCACCATTAAATCAGAGCTGTCCCCTGTAGTACCTTTCTCTGTCGCTAGATGTCCACTTAAGCAGAACTAAACCCATCAATTTAACAATTTCCTCAAATTACATTGGCCTGGATTCAAGAAGCAATTGTGCCTGTGTAACCATAGTTACACAGCGCAATTGCTTACTTGCCCCGGCGTAACGAATGCTCCTGATTCAGGAACCTCGTTACGCCGACTGCAGCCTAAGATATGCGCGGCATAAGGCTCTTATGCCCGCATATCTTAGGCTGCATTCTTGCGATGGCCGCTAGGTGGCGTTCCCGTTGTGCTCAGCGTATAGTATGCAAATTGCATACTAACGCCGATTCACAACGCTACGTGAGCCCTGCGTACGCAGTTTACGTTGTTTCCATACGGTGTCTTTCGCGTAAGGCTGCCCCTGCTACGTATACCCGTCGTTCCCGCGTCGCGAAATTTCAAATTTACGTAGTTTGCGTAAGTGATTCGTGAATGGCGCTGGACCCCATTCACTTTGAAGCAAATGACGTCCTTGCGACGTCATTTGCTGCAATGCACGTCGGGAAAGTTTCCTGACGGAGCATGCACTCTACGATCGGCGCAAAAACACGCCTAATTTAAATGATTCCCGCCCCCTATGGGATCATTTAAATTGCGCGCGCTTGAGCCGGGCATTTTGCTGGTGCGCCAACGCAATTTACGGAGCTACTGCTCCGTGAATCAAGGGCAGCGCAGTAAATTTGCGGGGGCGCAGGGCAAAAACGTTGCCCTGCGCCTCCGCAAAAAAAGCGCAAATGTACCTGAATCTACCCCAGTCAATGTATACTGAGAAAGGTAATTGTCACAGTTGCTTGTGGTCTCAACCAAACTGTCATGCCATCAAATGGTTGGTGTCATAAATGATCATTTGTGCAATACTGTGGCAACTGCAGATCAGAGGCAAAGATGGCAGCTTCCTTGGCTGTAAAGGATAGAAGAGTTTCATCACAATATGTGTTCTGCCTATGGGACAGGAAGTAAAAGGTAGCTCTCCAATGGGATCCAGATGGCAAAGAAAAAAAAATTACAGGGGGTTAACCCTCCCAAACTACCCCAGTGAGAGAAAATCCCTGCAAATGAATGGAATCTCCTGGTGCCCCCATTGGAGGATTTCCCCTCTATTACTTTTCTGGGGACAACCTAACATTATTATGTTCTTTTACTTTCAATGAAAATGATGAACATGACAAACAGAGACATTTACCTAACAGGGGCAGAGGTAGCAATGAAAGTCTGGCGGATATTCAAACCCATCTTAACTCCATCCAAAACTAAAGAAAAGTTTTGCCTTTAGTTTTACTTTACACTTTCTATGCTGCTTTAAGCTGAGTGACCTCATAAATCATCTTAGGAATGCCCTGTGGCTCATGCAGTCAAGTTACACAACACATTATACAAGTAACCAAGAGGCCTATGTTCCTGCACATCAGACATACAGGAACTCAACATGAAGTCACAGGCAGAATAGCGAACAAGAAACACTGTATAAAATAATAATTAAAAAAAGGATAAAATATCTAGATCAGGGTTCGATCTAGGTCAGTGTCATGTTTGGAAATAAAAGGTCAGGCAAAGCCCATAGGAAAGCAGTCCCATGCGTTGTGCTGCATCATTATACAAGACAGCATGTTGATCTTTCGGTCAGTAGCTTATTGAAAAGGATTGGGCTTCCTAACAGCTCATCTACATTTGCATTGATGCATTACAATTGCTTTTCACAAGTGCAGCTGACACTGTCACCTCCTGATACCCGTTTAATGGAAAGACCGTGCTGTCATCATGATCCTAGGCTTTTGGTTTGCAGTTGTAGATTGGCCCCATTCACTTGAATTTGACGGTAGTACTGCCCACCAAATGCAACAGGGGGGGGGGATCATTTTTGCAGCATCTGTACACTCCCATTCAGATGTCTTTAGGAGGTCCGGCCATAGTACATAAACAGCCAGACAGGAAGAGCGCTGATGTGGGTGGACATACCCATACATCCCTGTGTATGCTTGCTCCATGGAAGAGCACAGCAGCATGCTCTGGGAACACAGCAAAACATTGATCATTGCCCTGGGTTGCTGGGGGTGGCCCTGGTACTATGTGATCGCTGAAGCCAATCAGCAATCACATGGACAGTAGTAAACAATATGTAATTTCCTGGGATCGTTGTTTACTAGGGCTGTTACTGATTAAAGTTTTCGTGTTCGATTAATCGATTTTTTTTATGGATTAATCGACTAATTTCGATTAATTATAACGCACATACATTTTTCGGATCACCACCATATATAGTCCCCACTGCAATATCCACAGACATCACCTCCCCCCACTGCAATATCCACAGACATCACCTCCCCCCACTGCAATATCCACAGACATCACCTCCCCCCACTGCAATATCCACAGACATCACCTCCCCCACTGTAATATCCACAGACATCACCTCCCCCACTGTAATATCCACAGACATCACCTCCCCCACTGTAATATCCACAGACATCACCTCCCCCCACTGCAATATCCACAGACATCACCTCCCCCCACTGCAATATCCACAGACATCACCTCCCCCCACTGCAATATCCACAGACATCACCTCCCCCCACTGTAATATCCACAGACATCACCTCCCCCCACTGTAATATCCACAGACATCACCTCCCCCCACTGTAATATCCACAGACATCACCTCCCCCCACTGTAATATCCACAGACATCACCTCCCCCCACTGCAATATCCACAGACATCACCTCCCCCACTGTAATATCCACAGACATCACCTCCCCCACTGTAATATCCACAGACATCACCTCCCCCCACTGTAATATCCACAGACATGACCTCCCCCACTGTAATATCCACAGACATGACCTCCCCCACTGTAATATCCACAGACATCACCTCCCCCCACTGTAATATCCACAGACATCACCTCCCCCCACTGTAATATCCACAGACATCACCTCCCCCACTGTAATATCCACAGACATCACCTCCCCCACTGTAATATCCACAGACATCACCTCCCCCACTGTAATATCCACAGACATCCCCTCCCCCACTGTAATATCCACAGACATCACCTCCCCCACTGTAATATCCACAGACATCACCTCCCCCACTGTAATATCCACAGACATCACCTCCCCCACTGTAATATCCACAGACATCACCTCCCCCACTGTAATATCCACAGACACCTCCCCCCACTGTAATATCCACAGACACCACCCCCACTGTAATATCCACAGACATCACCTCCCCCCACTGCAATATCCACAGACATCACCTCCCCCACTGTAATATCCACAGACATCACCTCCCCCACTGTAATATCCACAGACATCACCTCCCCCCACTGTAATATCCACAGACATCACCTCCCCCACTGTAATATCCACATACATCACCTCCCCCACTGTAATATCCACAGACATCACCTCCCCCCACTGTAATATCCACAGACATCACCTCCCCCACTGTAATATCCACAGACATCACCTCCCCCACTGTAATATCCACAGACATCACCTCCCCCACTGTAATATCCACAGACATCACCTCCCCCACTGTAATATCCACAGACATCACCTCCCCCACTGTAATATCCACAGACATCACCTCCCCCACTGTAATATCCACAGACATCACCTCCCCCACTGTAATATCCACAGACACCTCCCCCCACTGTAATATCCACAGACACCACCCCCACTGTAATATCCACAGACATCTCCCACACTGTATAGGAAGATTAGTGTTTGCTTAGTCTTATCAGAGAAGCCGGCCGAACACGAGAAGTTGAGGTCGGGTGATGAGCCAACCACAGCTCTCACAGTATGTTTTCAATGGCTGCAGGAACGCAGCTGGAGAGAGTGAGAAAACGATTGCTTTTACAGTCATCGTGGCTGTAAAAGCAATCAGGGTGACCCCCCCCCGAGTAGTACAGTGTTATTATGAATAAACGAGTGATTGGGACCAGAAGACAAATGCTGGGATTAAAGCAGAAATAAACATAGGGTTAATTTGTAACTATGCATATTCCATAGCAAGATCCCTCTATAAGCTGGAAACCACTGTTGTGATTGGTTAACTTTCTGGGATATGGGAGGTCTTATTTGTAGCCCCCGACATCAAAGGGCTGCGCATAAAATTCAGTGACTATTCATTATCAGAGACAACGGACACACAACAGGAATTAGGCAGAGCCTGGGGGCGGAATACAGGAGACGGTCAGAGACTGCAGACATGCAAAGGAAACTGTCAGAGACTGGGGACATGAGGCTTCTAGAAACCACCACTATAAACAAAGCAACAGAGAAACATAGATTAGTGTCTGAAAGGGCCAGAGGGTATGTGGCCTCTGGGTATTTTTTTTTGGGGGGGGTACCTAGTTTTGGAAGGTACCCTCTCCCACTTATGCTGGAATCACTTAGGCGATTCCCCCAGGAGTTCTCCCCACCTGCAGTCTATTGGGGGACAAGTCCCAGAAGGCTGAGGGACCATTCACAAAATGCAGTGTGGCTCGTGCACGCGCAGTGGGCAGCCATCTGTGAAGCTACAAGAAGTCATGGCCAGCTTCTCACAGCAGACATGCTGGGGGACCCTGAAACCCGGTGAAGAACTGGCCCAGGTGAGGACAGTGCTGGATCCCTGGACAGGTAAGTATCTTTTTATTAAACCTCAGCAGCTTCAGTATTTGTAGCTGCTGACTTTTAATTTTTTGCAAACCGATTGAAGATGCTCATTTCCTCTTACTTCCTGTTTTGGCTACAGGACAGGAAGGAAAATCTTCCCAATAAGACACAGATGACCAAAAAAAAAAAAACTGACAGGAGTTATAACGCTATACATAAAGGAAAAAGCCTTATTTTTAATCACACGTAAACATTGTCCTTAAAGTGGAGGTTCACCCTAAAACAATTATATACCATTACATCCAGCATACTAACGGCATGTACAGTATGCTGGTATTTTTTTTTTTCGCCGTACATACCATTTAACCACTTAAGCCCCAAGCCTGTTTTTCAGATTCGGTGTTTACGAGACTAAAACATTTTTTTTTGCTATAAAATTACTTAAAACCCCCAAACATTATATATATTTTTTTCTAACACCCTAGAGAATAAAATGGCGGTCATTGCAATACTTTTTGTCACACCGTATTTGCGCAGCGGTCTTACAAGCGCACTTTTTTTGGAAAAAAAACACTTTTTTAAATTAAAAAATAAGACAACAATAAATTTGGCCCAATTTTTTTACATATTGTGAAAGATAATGTTACGCCGAGTAAAATGATACCCAACATGTCACGCTTAAAAATTGCGCCCGCTCGTGGCATGGCGTCAAACTTTTACCCTTAAAAATCTCGATAGGCGACGTTTAAAAAATTCTACAGGTTGCATTTTTTAAATTACAGAGTAGGCCTAGGGCTAGAATTATTGCTCTTGCTCTACCAATCGCGGCGATACCTCACTTGTGTGGTTTGAACACCGTTTTCATATGCGGGCGCTACTCGCGTATGCGTTCGCTTCTGCGCGCGAGCTCGACGGGGCGCTTTAAAAAAAAATTTGGGGGGTTTTCGTATTTATTTTACAATTTTTAACACTGAAATAAAAAAATGTATCACTTTTATTCCTATTACAAGGAATGTAAACATCCCTTGTAATAGAAAAAAGCATGACAGGTACTCTTAAATATGAGATCTGGGGTCAAAAAGACCTCAGATCTTATATTTAGACTTAGATGCAAAAAAAAAAGAAAAAATTTGAAACTGTCATTTTTTTAAATGACAAAAAAAAAAAATGTGCCTTTAAGACGCTGGGCGGGACTGATGTTTTGACGTAGAGCTATGGGGACGGGTGAAGGACATTTTTCCTTCACTCGCAACCCCAGTCAGCTGCCGAGCGCACCCGATCTCCTCCGCCGCTATGGTAAGCGGCGGAGAGCGCGGGAGAGGGGCCCCCTCTCCCGCCACCGATAACGGCGATCTCGCGGCGAATCCGCCGCGGAGACCGCCGTTATGGTGTACAGGACCGCCCACTGAAGAGATGAATATCTCGGTTGTGGCAGCAGCTGCTGCCGTTACCGAGATATCCATCTTTAAAGTGATGACGTATAACGACGGTGGGCGGTCGGTAACTAGTTAATTGTTATTTTCCCCCCGGCTTCCGGGTTCTGATTCCCACGGGACTGGGCGTTCCTATTGAGAGCTTAGATGAGTGACGTCTGGTGAAAAACTACCCATGGCACATAAAGCACGTCACCAATTTTCCGTAAATAGCTGACCTGCGAGTCTGCTCTATATGGCGCCTGCACAGTCAGCTCTACACGGCGGGCGCAGGAGCGGTATAGCGCCGACTCGCAGGTCGGCTATTTACGGAAAACTGGTGACGCGCCTCATGCAGCATGGGAAGTTTTTCACCAGACGTCAATCATCTAAGCTCTCAATAGGAACGCCCAGTCCCGCGGGAATCAGAACCCGGAAGAAAATAACAATTAAACGGTATGTACGGCAAAAAATATAAAAAAATACCAGCATACTGTACATGTCGTTAGTATGCTGGATGTAATGTTATATAATTGTTTTAGGGTGAACCTCCACTTTAACATCTGCCAGTCACATGGACATTTTCTCTGTGAGTTCAGCCTCACAAGTCAGAACACCTATGTGACAGAAGAGATCTTGTATGGCCATAGGAGACTATGACAGGTGATCGCCCCGTGTACAGCCGGGCTCAGGTGTCAGTAAGATGACAGCCATGGTCATTCTGGTTACTAACCTTCCTCACACAGCAGACCCCGGGGCGCCGGCTATGAGACACTAGAGGGAGGAAAGCGCCGCTCAGAGGCCGGCACAGGCCAGACAGCTGCAGGCACCGGTGAGCCATGAAGCCCGACTCACTACACCGACTTCACACTCCCATCGAATACATAACACGACCTCCACAGGAGCCTACAGGAACACAGCAATGACGTCACCGAACCGCACCAATCACTACTCGGTCTCCGTGTCCCTGCTTAGTGACGACGGACAGGGGGCGGGGTCCACTGACAGCTCTGTCCCTGCGTGCCTCTCATCGTGTGTCTGGGACACTCAGTCACCGTGACTGTGCGCCTTCTACATAATACCAGAGAGGAGCACGAGTCACAGAGAGGGGGCTGAGGAAAGAATGGGATGGAGGGATATACCTGGAGTACAACGGGGAATAATACTCCACCATGTAGTGGATCAGGAAATAATACTTCATCGTGTAGTAGATCAGGAAATTATACTCCATCGTGTAGTGGATCAGGGAATAATACTCCATTGTGTAATGGATCAGGGAATAATACTTCATCATGTAGTAGATCAGGGAATAATACTCCATTGTGTAATGGATCAGGGAATAATACTTCATCATGTAGTAGATCAGGGAATAATACTCCACCATGTAATGGATCAGGGAATAATACTCCATCGTGTAGTGGATCAGGGAATAATACTCCATCATGTAGTGGATCAGGGAATGATACTCCATCATGTAGTGGATCAGGGAATAATACTCCATCGTGTAGTGGATCAGGGAATAATACTCCATTATGTAGTGGATCATGGAATAATACTCCATTGTGTAGTGGATCAGGGAATAATACTCCATAGTGTAGTGGATCATGGAATAATACTCCATTGTGTAGTGGATCAGGGAATAATACTCCATAGTGTAGTGGATCAGGGAATAATACTCCATCATGTAGTGCTTCAGGGAATAATACTCCACCATGTAATGGATCAGGGAATAATACTCCATCATGTAGTGGATCAGTGAATAATACTCCATCGTGTAGTGGATCAGGGAATAACACTCCATCGTGTAGTGGATCAGGGAATAACACTCCATCGTGTAGTGGATCAGGGAATAATACTCCATCGTGTAGTGGATCAGGGAATAACACTCCATCGTGTAGTGGATCAGGGAATAACACTCCATCGTGTAGTGGATCAGGGAATAACACTCCATCGTGTAGTGCAGGCATGTCCAAAGTCCGGCCCGCGGGCCAAATGCGGCCCCCCTGTTGATTTAATATGGCCCCCTGGGGATTTGGATACATATATTGTTTGTGGCCCCCAGGGCCCACAAAAGATATATACCGTATTTATCGGCGCTGCCTTGGAGGGGACATGGAGGGGGCAGGACGAGCGCCATCAGAATTACATGAAGAGAATCTCCTGTTTACTCAGCAGCATCTGTATTGGAAGTCCCGTCTCCTGGGATGCCATTGGACGACTGTTCTGTCTATCATAGGAGGCGGGACTTTGTATTAAAGAGGCCACAGAGTAAACAAGAGATTCTCCTGTTTGTAATCTGTTGGCACTCGTCCCGCCCCCTCCCTCTGAGGCTGCAGTTGGGCATCGATCAGGCAATTGATGGCAATGGTAAGGCTGCATTCATAGCACATGTGAGGCTGCATTTATGGCACATGTGAGGCTGCATTGGTTGTAAAGGTAAGGCTGCATTGATTGCAATTGTAAGGCTGCATTGATTGCCATGGTAAGGCTGCATTCATGGCACATGTAAGGCTGCATTCATGGCACATGTGAGGCTGCATTCATGGCACATATGAGGCTGCATTCATGGCACATGTGAGGCTGCATTCATGGCACATGTGAGGCTGCAATGGTGAGGCTGCATTGGTTGCACTGGTGAGGCTGCATTGGTTGCAATGGTAAGGCTGCATTCATGGCAATGGTAAGGCTGCATTCATGGCAATGGTAAGGCTGCATTCATGGCAATGGTAAGGCTGCATTCATGGCAATGGTAAGGCTGCATTCATGGCAATGGTGGGGCTGCATTCATGGCAATGGTAAGCTTGTGCGTGTTATATGCCGATAAATACGGTATATCCAAATAACACGCCCAAGCTGATCCTTAGTCCTAAGCAGTGCTCTGGGATTCGTTGGGGTCACAAAAGAGATATATACAGTATATGCAAATAACACGCCACAAAGGGGAGATAATTCTTGTTGGGCTGTGTATTATTGCTCAGACGAACACACTTAGACCGAATTTTAATGGTTCAAAGAATGTCAGGCAAAATCGGTGGCCCTCACGCATGTTCACTTCATCAAATCTGGCCCTCTTTGAAAAAAGTTTGGACACCCCTGGTGTAGTGGATCAGGGAATAACACTCCATCGTGTAGTGGATCAGGGAATAATACTCCATCGTGTAGTGGATCAGGGAATAATACTCCATCGTGTAGTGGATCAGGGAATAATACTCCACCATGTAGTGGATCAGGGAATAATACTCCATTGTGTAGTGGATCAGGGAATAATACTCCATCGTGTAGTGGATCAGGGAATAATACTCCATTGAGTAGTGGATCAGGGAATAATACTCCACCATGTAGTAGATCAGGGAATAATACTTCACGTGTAGTGGATCAGGGAATAATACTCCACCATGTAGTAGATCAAGGAATAATACTCCATCATGTAGTGGATCAGGGAATAATACTCCATCAGTATTACAGGTAAGTATCTTTTTATTAAACATCAGCAGCTTCAGTATTTGCAGCTGCCGACTTTTACATTTTTTGCAAATCGATTAAAGATCCTCATTACCACTTGCCTACCGGCACTTTCGCCCTCTTCCTTCTCAGGTCAATTTCCAGATTTCAGCGCTGTTGCACTTTGAATGACAATTGTGCGGTCATGCATTTATAATTTGTTGGGACAGACAGAGCTTTCTTTTGGTGGTATTTAACCTCTTGACCACTGGGCACTTAAACCCCCTTCCTGACCAGACCAATTTTCAGCTTTCGGTGCTCTCACAATTTGAATGACAATTACTCAGTCATACAACATTGTACCCATTTGAAATTTTTGTCCTTTTTTTCACACAAATAGAGCTTTCTTTTGGTGGTATTAGATCACCTCTGGTTTTTTTATTTTTTGCGCTATAAAAGAAAAACGACCGAAAATTCTGTAAAAAAAAAACAAACAAACTTGTTTCTGTCATATTCGCAGGTTATTTCTCACACACAGCATATGCATACCACGAATGACACCCCAAAACACATTCTGCTATTCCTCCCGAGTATGGCGATACCCCATGTGTGCAACTTTTACACGGCGTGGCCACATACAGAGGCCCAACATGCAGGGAGCGCCATCAGGCGTTCTGGAGCACCCAGGCCAATTCTGACATTTCTCTCCTACATGGAAAAATCACAATTTATTTGCTAGAAAATTACATAGAACCCCAAAACATTATATATGCGGAGTATTGGGGTATTGCGGAGTATTTGGGTATTGCAGAGTATTGGGGTATTGGGGGTATTGCAGAGTATTTGGGTATTGCAGAGTATTTGGGTATTGCAGAGTATTGGGGGTATTGCAGAGTATTTGGGTATTGCAGAGTATCGCGCAGGGTATTGCAGAGTATTGCGCAGGGTATTGCAGAGTATCGGGGTATTGCAGAGTATCGGGGTATTGCAGAGTATGGGGTATTGCAGAGTATCGGGGTATTGCAGAGTATCGGGGTATGGCAGAGTATCGGGGTATGGCAGAGTATCGGGATATGGCAGAGTATCGGGGTATGGCAGAGTATGGGGTATTGCAGAGTATGCAGAGTATGGGGTATGGCAGAGTATGCAGAGTATGGCAGAGTATGGGGTATTGCAGAGTATCGGGGTATGGCAGAGTATCGGGGTATGGCAGAGTAACGGGGTATGGCAGAGTAACGGGGTATTGCAGAGTATGCAGAGTATGGCAGAGTATGGGGTATGGCAGAGTATGCAGAGTATGGCAGAGTATGGGGTATTGCAGAGTATGGCAGAGTATGCAGAGTATGGCAGAGTATGCAGAGTATGGCAGAGTATGGGGTATGGCAGAGTATGGCAGAGTATGGGGTATTGCAGAGTATGGGGTATGGCAGAGTATTGCTGAGCTGGGAGGGATGGCTGGATCTGTGACTGCAGTTGTCACAGATCCAACCACAGCACTGCTGACACCCCGCGCTCCCCCCCTCCTCTCCTCTCGCACTGTACCGAACGGTACAGAGAGGAGAGGGAGGAACCGGCGTCATCAAATGACGCCGGTTTGTTTACAAGTGATCGCTTCGTCATTTGACCGAGCGATCACGTGGTAAACAGCCGCGATTCGCGGCAATTTACCGTGATCCGTGATGCGCCGGGTCTTCTAGACCCGGCGAGCACGGACACTTCCGCGAGCGCGCCCCAGGGGACGCGCAAACGCGGAAGTGCACGAGGACGTCCCAGGGACGTCCTGTCACAGTAACTCGACCGCGCTGTAGCAGTATTTTTGCTATAGCGCGGTCGGCAAGTGGTTAATTTTTGCTAAAAAAAAAAAGTTGTTCTTAGTTTCTTTTCTAAAATGTTGTAAATAAGTAATTTTTCTCCTTCACTGATGGGCACTGACGAGGAAGCACTAATGTGCAGCACTTTTGGACACTGGTAGGTGGCATGGATAGGCAGCACTTATGGACACTGATAGATGGCACTGATGATCAGGACACTGATAAACAGTGCTCTGATTGTCAATGCAGATGTCCCCACTGAGGAATCCCACTTACCTGTGTTCTGTCAAAATAGCCAACTCATCAGAAACTCCAACTACCTAACTTCCGGTTTCTTGAAACCAGATTTTGACGAACTGCTGTTTGGACACAACACCGGCAACCGAATACAATCCTGTGCAGGAAATTATGAGCAGAGATTGTTACTCCACTCCGATACTAGCCAACAAAATGGCCGCCTCCAAGGTGACAAAAACTTTGCCCTTGTCAGCCTCTGTGCTGTCAAAACAGCGAAATCTTCCTGTACCAGACTGTATTCGGTTGCCGATGTTGTGCCCGTCTGTCATTTTACTATACGGTGGGTGGAAAGCAGTTGAAGTAGAAGTTCAGTCATATACCCTTACTATAACTAAACCACTCCCACCCTTATCCCAAGCCTAGTCTAACCTCCCTGTAAAGGACTTGCATATGCTGAGGATGCCCTGGATCGGTCATCACATGATCAGCCTGTAGAGCCAGCTTCAGTGTAGAGGAGGGACAGCCGACAATGAATGCTCCATAGCTAGCCTATGGGTGATCGCATAGGCTCTGCAGCCGTTGTCAGCGATCTCTCCTCTTCACTGAAGCCAGCCACTGGAGAGATCATGTGACCAGACCAGAGCACCCTCAAAATAGGTAAGTATAATGCCTTGTACACACAACCGTTGGGATAAACTCAGATGGATTTTTCCAACGGAATTCCGTTCAAGCTGTCTTGCATACACACCGTCACACCAAATTCCGACTGCCAAGAACGCAGTGACGTACAACACTACGTCGAGCCGAGAAAAATTAAGTTCAATGCTTCCGAGCATGCGCCGATTTGATTCCGAGCATGCGTGTTTTTTTCTTCGTCGGAGTTCCATACAGACGAATGGATTTTCCATCGGAAAAAAAGAGAACATGTCCAAAGGAAAAACTCTGATTGGGCACACACACGGTCGGAATATCCGATGAAAAAATTCCGTCTGACTTTTTTCATCGGAAATTTTCGATCATGTGTACGAGGCATTAGTGTCTTTCCTTTACAGCAGGGGTGTCCAACGTTTTGACCTTCCTGGGTCACATTGAAAGAAGAGGAATTGTCTTGGGCCACACATGAAATAGACTTAAAAGGATCACCGTTCAGCAGAAAAGGTCAGGCAGATCACAAGTTAACAATCACTGATATAGATAATGTACCTATCTGAGAAATAAAACTTTTTTGTAATATTTTTTATTATAAAAGTAATAGAGGACAACATAAAACTAGTGCGATATTTGACACAGTTTTTGATAAACTAACACATCAATATCTGGTTCAATGGATGTAGTATCAATTCTCAGTGAATGTTCAGGGTGCTCATCAGATATTTGGGCTCTAATTTTGCCCTTCATGTGCTTCATCCTTGAAAACAGTTGCTCATAAATATAATTGCTGACGAAAACTGTCATGATTGTGAAGATATGGGATATTTTTATCGACTGACCAATCAGCAACCAACCAAATTCACCTGTCTAACAATGTGCGTTAAAAACAGAGGTTTAGTTGCACGCATTTGCAAATGCATGTGTAAGCTGCAGGCCCCGTCAAGGCGCTCTGTATACTGCAGTCCTAACTATAACATTGCATTTTAAGTCTCCTCGGTAGGAGCACATGACTGCTGATGGATAGATAAGGGGCAAATGTGTGCAACTAAACCTCTGTTTTTAACGCACACTGTTAGACAGGTGAATTTGGTTGGTTGCTGATTGGTCGGTAAGTTTGAGCCTGGATATTCTATGTTTTTGTATGTATATGTGCCCTTTCCAGCGCTCCTTATTGTATAGACCAGTCATAGGTAGGGGCAGTGACTTTTGTTTGTTTTATTTATGTCATTGTGGTCAGGCAGCACACTGGCACCTTTGCTTCCATGTGCTGAGTGTGCTCCTGCCCCTTTAATGAGGGCTGGGCTACCTCCAGTCACCTGCCCCTTATCTATCCATCAGCAGTCATGTGCTCCTACTGAGGAGACTTAAAATGCAATGTTATAGTTAGGACTGCAGTATACAGAGCGCCTTGACGGGGCCTGCAGCTTACACATGCATTTGCAAATGCGTGCAACTAAACCTCTGTTTTTAACGCACACTGTTAGACAGGTCAATTTGGTTGGTTGCTGATTGGTCGGTAAGTTTGAGCCTGGATATTCTATGTTTTTGTATGTATATGCTCCCTTTCCAGCGCTCCTTATTGTATAGACCAGTCATAGGTAGGGTCAGTGACTTTTGTTTGTTGTATTTACGCTTCTGAGTAAAAACTGTAGTATTTAATGAAAAAGGTGCATTAAAAACTCACATTTGAGGTATCCGTATGTAGGCACAATAGGGTCCAATGAACCGCACTATAACCGTCAACCACGCCTCACTAGTCCAGATGGAGCTGGCATCCTGACCAGCAGGAATCTTTGGCGATCAAGTGTGATCCAAACCAAGGGTTGGAGTGCAGCTGGGGATCGAAGGAGAGGGCTGGAACACAGAGCGGAATGACATCACGGACGTGCTCATGACGCGTTTCGGAAGCATGTGCACTGGAGAGATGTACACAGTGCACGCTTCTTTGTCAAGCTATGGAAATTCGGCTGGGATCAGCCTTTTTATGTGCCTTCTGAATGCTGCCATCTATTGGGAAGAGTTGGAATTTCTTTCCACACATAATAGTAGCCTGCACCAGATGCAGTGTGCCACGTGCCACCCATGTTCCCCTGTGTCACCTTCACCTCACTGACTTCACTTGTCACCTTTAATACTGTCCGGTGTCCACTTGTGTGACTGTCACCTTATTCATTACTTTTTTCCCTTACCTTCCAAGTTCAAATATCCACTCTGGTGACTTGGGCCATGGGCGGGAGAAGGAGAGGTCGGGCAGCTGTCAATCTGATCCAGCAACAGCACACAGAACAGACACCAGATGACCAGTCAAGGCTGCTGTTGCTCTCTCTGCATTATTCAATGTGGCAGGGCCGCGGGTGCCGGAGAATGAGGTGGGTGGAGAGGAGACACTGTCTGGAGAGTGAAGATCACACCAGTCCCTGCTGCTTGTTGCTGGGTGCCAGAGAAGGAAGAGGTTCCGGGGAGGGTGAAGACAGCAGTGCAGAACTAGGCGCAGGCTTTGCTTTCATCCTCAATTTGAGAGTCTGTGATGTTACTGGTTGCTGGACACCAATTGTGGGACAGTCTCGGGCAATACAGGACATGTGGGCACTCTCACACCGCAAACATGTGGAAGAAGGTGCTCTGGTCAGATGAGACAAAAATTTAACTTTTTGGCCTAAAAGCAAAGCGTTATGTGTGGTGGAAAACTAACTGCACATCACCCTGAACACACCATCCCCACTGTGAAACATGGTGGTGGCAGCATCAGGTTGTGGGGAAGCTTTTCTTCAGCAGGGACAGGGAAGCTGAATAGATATGTTTGGAAGATGGATGGAGCCAAATACAGGGCAATCTTATGCCGGGTACAGAAGAGAGGATTGATCCGCGGATACATCCTCTCGAGGATTTCCGCGGATTTGGATCCGATGGAGTGTACTCACCATCGGATCGAAATCCCATCGCGATGACGTGTCGCGCCGTCGCGGCGACGCTGTCATATAAGGATACCCACGCATGCGTCGAATCATTACGACGCATGCGAGGGAGGGAATCGGACGGATCGATCCGGTGAGTCTGTACAGACCACCGGATCGATCTGCTGAAGCCGATTCCAGCGGATAGATTTCTTAGCATGCTAAGAAATTTTTATCTGCTGGAAATCGGTCGGGCCGAAAAAAATCTGCGGAAAAAGATCCGCTGGGATGTACACACCAGCGGATCTATCCGCTGGAACTGATCCGCAGATCAATTCCAGTGGATAGATCCTCTCGTGTGTACAGGGCCTTAGAGGGAAAACCTGTTAGAGTCTACAAAAGACTTGAGACTGGGGCGGAGGTTCACCTTTCAGCAGGACAATGACCTTAAACATACGGCCAGAGCTACCATAGAATGGCTTAGATCAAAGCATAATTATGTGTTAGAATGGCCTAGTCAAAGTCCAGACCTAAATCCAATTGAGAATCTGTGTCAAGACTTGAAAATTGCTGTTCACAGACGCTCTCCATCCATTCTGACAGTTTGAGCTATTTTGCAAAGAAGAATGGGCAAACATTTCACTCTCTAGATGTGCAAAGCTGGTAAAGACAACCCAAAAAATAAAAAAATAAATGTATGTTTTTTGTTGTAACATGACAAAATGTGGAAAAATTCAAGGGGTATGAATACTTTTTCGGGGCACTGTATTTCCACTTTAAGGAGTTAACATTTACACAACACACAAGAACAGCAACATGTGAAAAGGCCTTTAGGGTTTTTAAAGCGGAGCTCCACTCGTTTTTCTGTTTATTAAAAGTCAGCAGCTACAAAAAGCAGCTGCTGACTTTTATAAAACACACACTCACCTGTCCCACAGACCAGCGATGCGGCCGCCCGAAGCCTTGGTTCTCCCCCTGGCGCTGACATCACTAGTGTGGGCACCTGGCTGTGACAACCTAAATGGCCGAGCAAGCTTCTGGGACCTGCGACGTTGTCTCAGAAGATTGCAGGGAGGGAAATGGAGAGCATACTTCCCAACTTTTTGGGATGGGAATGAGGGACATCTACTAGTAAATGTATGTAGGCATAGAACACGCCCTCTGCCACACCCCCTTAAAGGATAATTAACCAAAATAAAAGGTTATTGGGGTTGTAAAGGTACAATTTTTTTTCCTAAATAGCTTCCTTTACCTTAGTGCAGTCCTCATTCACTTACCTCATCCTTCGATTTTTGTTTATAAATGTCCTTATTTCTTCTGAGAAATCCTCACTTCCTGTTCTTCTGTCTGTAACTACACACCGTAATGCAAGGCTTTCTCCCTGGTGTGGAGTGTCGTGCTCGCCCCCTCCCTTGGACTACGGGAGAGTCAAAACTGTAAAGGAAACTATTTGGGAATTTTTTTTTTTACTAAACCCCTTTAATTAAATCCACAAGGGACTTTTCTACCACTACTATTCCTTTATTTTGTCTTTTAAAATTTACAAATGCAGCAATTTTAAATTTGGATGAAAGGTTTAGCACTGGGAAATACTTTTTAAAAGAAAGATAAAAAGTGCATTTTATATACAACTCTATAGATCAGACCAAAATGAGGGACAAATGAGGAGAAAAGAGGGACATTGCTCCAAATCAGGGACATTCCCTCGAAATCAGGGACAGTTGGGAGCTATGGGAGAGGAGGAGTCGCCTAGGCAGGACGAGTGGAAGTGGGAGCTGGGTACCTGTCAAAACTAGGTATCCACACCCCCCCCCCCCAAAAAAAATGACATGCCATATGTGTGGCATGCCAAGGGGTTAGGAGTCCTTAAAGCGAAAGTACCACTTTTGGGTGGAACTCCGTTCAAAGAAGCCAACAGAGTCTCTTTAAAAGTAGATGTCAACTCTGACTGAATGACCCTTCGCTTGCCAAAGCACTGATTATCGCAATTCTTTTTTGTATTATAAAAAAGTTTCACCTTTTTCATCCTTTGTTGTATCTTAGTGCTGCTTTTGTCTTGCAGCCACTTCCTGTCTACATGCAGGCACTCCAGCGACTGAATAGTAGTCCTCAGTGTAGGTCTTCTGATGGTGGACTGTACCTCCCTAGTATGTGTTAAAATAACTACCGTACTTATATAGCTGGATTCAGAAAGATTTACGCCGGCGTATCAGTAGATACGCCGACGTAACTCTGAATCTACGCCGTCCTAAATTTAAGCGTATTCTGGAAACCAGATACGCTTAAATTAGGCTAAGATACGAGCGGCGTAAGTCTCCTACGCCGTCGTATCTTAAAGTGTAATTTTTAGGCTGGCCGCTAGGTGGCGCTTCTGTTGAGTTTGGCGTAGAATATGTAAATTACTAGATACGCCGATTCACGAACGTACGCTTGCCCGTCGCAGTAAAGATACGCCGTTTACGTAAGGCGATTCCCAGCGTAAAGATAAAGCTGCCCCCTAGATGGCGTAGCCAATGTTAAGTATGGCCGTCGTTCCCGCGTCGAAATTTGAAAATTTTACGTAGTTTGCGTAAGTCGTCCGTGAATGGTGCTGGACGTAATTTACGTTCACATTGAAACCAATACGTCCTTGCGGCGTACATTGGAGCAATGCACACTGGGATATGTACACGGACGGCGCATGCGCCGTTCGTAAAAAAAAACATCAATCACGTCGGGTCACCCCCCATTTACATAAAACACGCCCCCTCATCCTCATTTGAATTAGGCGCGCTTACTCTGGCCCCATTTAGGCTACGCCGCCGTAACTTAGGAGGCAAGTGCTTTGTGAATACAGCACTTGCCTCTCTGACTTACGGCGGAGTAGCTTAAATACGATACGCTACGCCGCCTTAAAGATGCGCCGCCGTACCTGAATCTGGCTAATAGTCTGCATCAGAGGCTCACATAACATGGTGACAATGCAAGAGTGCAGTTTAAAGACAAGACGTCACCCTATACCAAGAAGAGCCAGAACAAGGACCTTCATGGAACGATCACCAGGCGTCAGTTTAATAAAATTCAAAGGTTTACAAGTATTGAAAATGGCTTTTGAAATGACAATAACACTGTAAAGCTTATATGAGATTTTAGTGATTGGGTTTACATACAGAAATAAAATGGAGCTGAATATAATGGTGGAGTTCTGCTTTGGTTTAGGACTGGTATTGCAATTGATTTTCATTCTGGCATACAGAAATCACCAAATTTATATCCCAGTGGAGTATACAGTATATATATTTATTTATATATATATATATATATATATATGTAAATATATATATCACAAACAAATAAATGTACATGTAGCCAGCACGAATCTGTCAGTGCACAGTGCAGGGTTGATCACGTGCTGGGTTACACTGCCTGTGATGCTGAACAGGGGAGGGAGGGAGAGGAAACCATCATGCAACAGTCACTGTTCAAGAAGACATCCCCAACATCCCATTAGCTGTGCATGTTCCTGCACCTATCCCTGTCAGCCACTAGGTGGCGCTGCACCACCAGAGTATCAGGTGTGATTGCTTTATAGAAGCAGAACAGTCATACATTCATCATTTCCTCTTAAAGTGGTTTTAAACCCTTTACAACCACTTTAACCTACAGGTAAGCTTAGATTAAGGCTTACCTGTAGGTGCAAGAAAAATCTCACCAAACCTAAAAGGTTTAGGAGATATTTGCAAAAAATTGCAGCACCGTTGTCTACGGCGCAGGCGCACTGAGCTTGCCGCTACTAACGTCATCATGCTGTTAGTGGCGGCTCCCGCATGCATATGGGGAAGTGACGCCATCCCTGCTCCGGCCAGTCACAGTGCCGAAGCAGCGATACCTGGAAGTCACTCCAGGTATCATGGTGGCGTCGGAGGAGGTGAACGAGGGCCGCTGCGGGGGCTTTGATCTCAGGTATGTAATTAATAATGAGCTAGTATGCTATGCATGCAGTGACAGTGTGAACCCGGCATAAAGCAAATATAAAATATACAAATTAAGACAAATCAGTATTCATTAATATATCATTATGGGCTGATTGACACTGGCTGCACACCGGCACTGCTCCAGATTCTGCTCGTCCTCAATAGATCACTGTCCTGTCGTCTGTATACATGTGTTTGGGTTCACAGTTTACTTCCACTTTAAAAGTGAGTTTTACTTTCTTTTTTTTTTTTTACACAGGTTCATTTAATGTCATCAGTAACATAAATTTTGCTTTTCGGAACATCCTCATGATTTCTACTGTTAAAAAATTCTATGCAAGAAAAATATAAAAGGACTAAATGAGAAATGTTTGCCTTAAAATGGTATTATATCCTAACACAAAAATGTAATATATTGCACATCATCAGTCCTTAGTATGGTGGCTGCATTCCTTTTTTTTTGGAGGGGGTGACTTTCTCCTTTATTTTCACCTGGTGGTCAGGCCAGTAACACACTTTCTGGCCCGGATTCACGTAGAATGGCGTATCTTTGTGCGGGCCTAACGTATCCTATTTACGTTACGCCTCTGCAACTTTTACAGGCAAGTGCCGTATTCTCAAACGAAAGTTGCGGCAGCGTAGCGTAAATAGGCCGGCGTAAGCCCGCCTAATTCAAATGTGGTAGATGTGGGCGTGTGTTATGTTAATTTTATGTGACCCCACGTAAATTATGCTTTTTACGAACGGCGCATGCTCCGTCCGTGAAAGTATCCCGGTGCGCATGCTCCAAATTAACCCGCAAGAAGCCAATGCTTTCGACATGAACGTAAGTGACGCCCAGCCCTATTCGCAAACGATGTAAAAATTTCAAAATTCGACGCAGGAACGACGTCCATACTTAACATTGGTACGCCGCATCTTCGCCTCATATAGCAGGGGTAACTTTACGCCGGGAAAAGCCTAATGTAAACAGCGTATCTGTACTGCGTTGGCCGGGCGTACGTTCGTGAATTCGCGTATCTAGCTGATTTACAAATTTCTAGGCGTAAATCAGCGTACACGCCCCTAGCGGCCAGCGTAAATATGCAGTTAAGATCCGACGGCGTAAGAGACTTACGCTGGTCGGATCTAATACAAATCTATGCGTAACGGATTCTAAGAATCAGGCGCATAGATACGACGGCTCAGACTCAGAGATACGACGGCGTATCTGGAGATACGACGGCGTATCTGGAGATACGCCGTCGTATCTCCTTTGAGAATCTGGGCCTCTGTCTGGGCCGTACAGACTTAAAAAAAAATGTCAATGTCTGATTTGCAAAAAATGATCAAATCATTAAACGATCACAGTGAATTACAGAGTGCTGGATATCAATAAGTGACAGACATTTGGGGGGTTTTTATCGACACTATCGGCTGTGGTGGAAAAAAGTTGTTCAGTTCCCATCGATCAAACTGTGAAACTGGAGGTTGCATCCCACGATTGATTTAATATCAATCTGAATGTAAACAAAGCATTACTCAATTGAAAGAGATATTTTTGCACCCAAGAGGGATGTCTGTGTCCATAGCTGCAATGAGAAGTTTGTAGGCAATCAATGTTAATGCACACGCACATCCTTTTCAGCAATATTTGGTATGTTGATGTTCCGCAGTACTAATTAATAAATCTGTTCAGCAATACCACATAATAGCTGCTGCTAACCAAGCACACAGAATATTGGCATGAATTAAAAAGGGGATTAACTTGAGAGATAAAACAATAATTCTACAGCTCTACAAGACTCTGGTCCAGCTGCACCTGGAGTATGCTTTCCAGTTCTGGGCACCAGTCCTCAGGAAGGATGTACTGGAAATGGAGCGAGTACAAAGAAGGGCAACAAAGCTAATAAAGGGTCTGGAGGATATTAGTTATGAGGAAAGGTTGCAAGCACTGAACTTATTCTCTCTGGAGAAGAGACGCTTAAGCAGGGATATGATTTCAATTTACAAATACCGTACTGGTGACCCCACAATAGGGATAAAACTTTTTTGTGGACGGGAGTTTAACAACACGTGGCCACTCATTAAAATTAGAAGAATAGAGGTTTAATCTTAAACTATGTAGAGGGTTCTTTACTGTAAGAGCAGAAAGGATGTGGAAAACCCTTCCACAGGTGGTGGTCTCAGCGAGGAGCATTGATAGTTTCAAGAAACTATTTGATAAGCACCTGAACAACTGCAACATACAGGGGTATACAAGGTAATACTGACATAAAATCACACACATAGGTTGGACTTGATTGACTTTTTTCAACCTCGCCTACTATGTAACTATATAATGGTTTATATATATATATATATATATATATATATATAGTGGCAGTGTGGTACCCCGCCAGGAATCTAAATAGAGAATGTAACCCAGGATTCTCAGCCAGAGTCGCGCTGCGCTTTCTGAATGGTCCCACTGTCTTCTGGGACTTGTGTGTGTCTTCCAGAAAGGTTGTAGGTCACCGCGGCGCTCTTACACGAGAGTGGGAGCAGGTTCTTGTTTTTGATAGGTATCCACTATCACCTCCCCGAAAGGTGCCAAATGTGGCCCCGGAGGGGAGGAGGAAGCAGATAAGCGGAGCTTCCACTTTTGCGTGGAACTCGGCTTTAAAATTCTTCTTTTAAAAACCTTATTTCTCCTAGCTAATCAGTGGTCATGTGACCGCCCGTCACTCTCTTCCTCCGATGTATGTACTACAGAGGGAGGGGCCTAGATCTCCCTCTGACATCTTCCGGGTGGTCATGTGACCGCTGATCGGCAAGGAGAAATAAGGTACTTAGAAGTAGAATTGAAAAAAAAATGACATACAATTTATATTACATGTTATCCTAGCAGAGGGGATGGCAGGGATTGTAAGCAATCATTTTACTACTGCTCTGAACGGTGCTAGTTGGGGAAGGGTGGCTCACACATAGTAGCTGATGAGGAGAGAGGAAGGGGGAGAGAGCAGGGCTGAGGATGACCGAGGCACGTAATTAACCACAGTGGCAAGGCTCAGCAGCCATGATTACTGTGATCAGGACACATAGGGGGACACAGAAATTGGCAGGATTCTACAGTTTAGAAAAGGAAAAATTACACAGCAAAAGCACTATGCAGTTTATTATGCTTTAAAGAAGGGATCTCCAAACTTTCTAAACAAAGGTACAGTTTACTGTCCTTCAGACTTTAGGGGGCGGGACTGTGGCCAATGGAAGTAGAAATTGACCTGGCATCAGTCGAAGTAAACAACAAATCTTTGGTGTTAGGGGGAGGAATAGCGCCCGTCGTTGGTGTCAGTGGGAGGAATAGTGTTCCATCTTTGGTATTAGTGGGAGGAATAATGCCTCATCATTGGTATCAGTGGGATGAATTGTGCTTCATCATTGGTGTCAGTGGGAGGAATAACACCCAATCATTGGTATCAGTGGGAGGAATAACGCCTCATCTCTGGTATAAGTGGGAGAAATAATGCCCAATCATTGGTATTAGTGGGAGGAATGGTGCCCCATCATTGGTATTAGTGGGATGAATAGTGCCTCATCATTGATATCAGTGGGAGGAATAGTGCTTCATCATGTGTATCAGTAGGAAGAATAGTGCTTCATCATTGGTATCACTGGGAGGAATAGTGCCCCATCATTGGTATCAGTGGGAATAATAGTGCCTCATCATTGGTATCAGTGGGAGGATTAGCGCCACATTGTTTGTGTTAATGGGAGATTAACACAAACAATGTGTTAATAATGCCCCGTTGTTGATGTCACCACCAGGAAATATTCCCTATTGTTGGTGTCAGTGTGAGGAATAGTGTTTTGTATCAGTGGGAGGAAAAGTAACGCAAGGGCCAGACAAAGGCGAGCAAAGGGCCGCAGTTTGGAGACCACTGTCCTAAAGTATGTGGATAATCAGGAGTCAGGACAATATGTGAAGGCTTATATATATACACACACACACTGTATATATATATTTTTTTATATATTTGTACTTTGTTGTAAGTAGCTATTAGAATATAGTGGCATTATGAGGCCTGACAAAGATAACATAGTACCTTGTTGGTATAACAATTTGTAATTGACACTAAATAAAAAGTATTACGGTATGTGGTAAAAATGTATGTGTATAGTTTATATCTCATATAAACTCCCAATATTTAGAAACAATGGCCCAGATCCACAAAGGAATTACGCCGGCGTATCTATTGATACGCCGCATAATTTCAACAATGCCCCGTCGTATCTTTGTTTTGTATCCACAAAACAAGATACGACTGAATGGGGGCTAGATCCGACTGACGTACGTCTTAGTACGCCGTCGGATCTAAGGTGCATATTTGAGCTGGCCGCTAGGTGGCACTTCCGTTGATTTCCGCACCGAGTATGCAAATTAGCTAGATACGCCAATCCACAAACGTACGTCCTTCCGGCGCATTTTTTTACGTCGTTTACGTAAGGCTTTTTTCGGCGTAACGTTACCCCTGCTCTATGAGGCGTACGCAATGTTAAGTATGGACGTCGGGCCAGCGTCGAATTTTCCGTGCGTAAAACATTCGCGAATAGGGCTTTGCGTAAATTACGTTCACGTCGTCTAGGCATTGAGCGGGCGTAATTCAATTTGAAAATTCAATGTGATACTGAGCATGCGCGCGCATGCGCCGTACGAAAAAAGCGTCATTTACGCGGGGTCAAGCTTATTTTACATAAAACACGCCCCCCTGTTCCTCATTTGATTTAGGCACGCTTACGCCGGCAGATTTACGCTACGCCACCGTAACTTTAGAGGCAAGTGCTTTGTGAGTACAGCACTTGCCTATCAAAGTTGCGGCGGCGTAGCGTTACTACGATACGCCTAGCTACGTGGATCTGGCCCAATGTGTAGAGCTCTTTTTTAGGTTGGATTTAGGGTTTTCTGGATGGATGACCAACAGAGACACCTTTTGGATAGCAGCATTATCAGTCTGAGGAGAGGGACTAGCAGTCTGAGTTAGATGGACTAGCAAATTTAGATAACCAATTAAAGCCTGACAGCAACAGTTTTTTTTCGGATAAAGATTTTATACAAAAGAATAAAAGCTGACCTTAGCACCTTTCTCAGTGGTAAATGTTTGTCTCAGTCCTCTAATGCCGCATACACACGATCGTTTTTTCCGATGAATAAAGTTAGATGGACTTTTTTCATCAGAAAAAACGATCGTGTGTGGGCCCCATCGGACCTTTTTCTATCGGTGTAAAAAAATAGAACATGTTTTAAATTTTTTCCGATGAAAAAAAAAAAACGATAGGAAATTCCGATCGTCTGTGTGGAAGTCCATCGGAGAAAAATCCACGCATGCTCAGAATCAAGTCGACGCATGCTCGGAAGCATTGAACTTCATTTTTCTCAGCTCGTAGTAGTGTTTTACGTCACTGTGTTTTGGACGATCGGAATTTAGTCTGATAGTGTGTAGGCAAGACTGATGTAAGTCAGCTTCATCGGTATTCCGACGAAAAATTATATCGGATTTTATTCCATCAGAAATCTGATCGTGTGTACACGACATAACTGGCAATTTTCTAGGACAGCTTGGTCTGTTAAAATAAATTTTAAAATGACAGAATTTCTGGTTGGATCACAGGTGAAAATAAAGCCTAAAAAAGAAAACAAATGCAACCACATCTACGAACTGGTATGCATATATATATGGGGCTAGATTCAGGTATGTTGGCGTAATTTTGAGGCGGCGTAGCGTATCACATATACGCTACACCGCCGTAAGTCAGAGAGGCAAGTGCTGTATTCACAAAGCACTTGCCTGCTAAGTTACGGCGGCGTAGCGTAAATGGGCCAGCCTAAGCGCGCCTAATTCAAATGTGGAACAGGGGGGCGTGTTTTATGTAAATGACTCGTGACCCGACGTGATTGACGTTTTTCACGAACGGCGCATGCGCCGTCCGTGGACATATCCCAGTGTGCATTGCTCCAAAGTACGCCGCAAGGACGTATTGGTTTCGACGTGAACGTAAATTACGTCCAGCCCTATTCACGGACGACTTACGCAAACAACGTAAAATTTTCTAATTTCAACGCAGGAACGACGGCCATACTTAACATTCGCTAGGCCAGCTATTTGTTCGACTAACTTTACACCGGAAAAAGCCTTACGTAAATGACGTAAAAAAATGCGCCAGGCGCACGTACATTTCTGAATCGGCGTATCTAGCACATTTGCATATTCTACGCTGAACTCAACGGAAGCGCCACCTAGTGGCCAGCGTAAATATGCATCCTAAGATACGACGGCGTAGGAGACTTACGCCGCTCGTATCTTAGCCTAATTTAAGCGCATCTGGTTTCCAGGGAATGTTTTTTTTTCTGTCTGTGTCCTATTTGGGAGATTTCACTTCATGTCCCTGAGACATAAGAGGATGTGAAAGGAAATATCCCAAAGCTGAAATGAATTCTCATTAGATGGTGTAACCAGAAAGAGTCCTCAGTGGAAGATTTCCCCTCTATTCCTTTACTGTAAAATGTTTAATGTCACACCACTTTCTGTCTCGGTTACAACAGTCACCCCGACATTTAGAACACTTGTCAGGTTTTTATCGCTGTCTGTGTCCCCGTTAGAGAGATAAATCTCCATTTTTCCCTGGTGACCGTTATTGCCAAGAATGAAAGTGAAAGAAAATCCTGATGTTGAGCTGCCACCAGAAGTTCTGCTGACAACCCCACTTTGTAGGGAATTCCTTTCACTTCCTGTTGTGGCTTTGGGACAGGAAGTGAAGAGAAATCCCCCCAATGGGACACGGATAGCAAAACTGACAGGGGTTATTATGTTTCTCTCTGTCACAATATAAAACAAAATGGCTTTATTTCCACAGAGGAAGTAAATCCTGATGGGTGTTACTTCCTCTTTGTTTCCCTGCAAAGGTAAAGCATAATGCATACCTCCCAACTTTCTGAGATGGAAATGAGGGACACCTATCGGCAAAAGTATGCAGGAATAGGACACACCCCTTTTCACACCCCTTAAAGGAGAATTGTACAAAAACATACGATTGGTTAAACCCACAAGTGCTTTTTTACCACTACTATTCCTTTATATTGGCTCTTGGAATCTAAAAATGCAGCAATTTAGAAGTCAGATAAAAGGTTTAGCACTGGAAAACACTTTTTGATAGATAAAAAGTGCATTTTATACACAACTATATAGAACAGACCGAAATGAGGGCCAAATGAAGAGAATGAGGGACAGAGGGACATTTCTCCAAATCAGGGACTGTCCCTCAAAATCAGGGACAGTTGGGAGGTATGCATAATGGGCTACTAAGCATCACATAGTAGCCCATTATGTGACACTAAGGCCCCGTACACACGAGGAGACATGTCCGATGAAAACGGTCCGCGGACCATTTTCATCGGACATGTCTCCTGGGAGCTTTTGGTCTGATGTGTGTACACACCATCAGACCAAAATCCCAGCGGACAGAGAACGCGGTGACGTAGAAGACACAGACGTTCTCAAACACGGAAGTGCAATGCTTCCACGTATGCGTCGAATCAATTCGAAGCATGCGCGGGATTTCGGGACGCTGGTTACACGTCATAACCAGCAGACATGTCCGATTAGGTGTACTAATCATCGAACATGTCCGACGGACATGTTTCCAGCGGACAAGTTTCTTAGCTTGCTAAGAAACTTTTGTCCGCTGGAAACCTGTCCGCTAGGCCGTACACACGGTCGGACATGTCAGCGGAAACTGGTCCGCGGACCAGTTTCAGCGGACATGTTCGACCGTGTGTACGCGGCCTTACCTGCAGGAGAAGACCGCAATGTCCCCGTTTTTCTCGCGAGTAGCGAGCGGCCATTCTCTACCCCTCTTCCTCCGGGGCCGCGAACTCCAGCTCTGTGAGCGGCGGGAGTCGCGTGCGCGCGGGAGCCTCCACTCACGGAATGACCCGAGTTAGAAACGGCACAGCGTGCCCTTTCTAACTTTCGCGCATTCGCAGAACAAATCGCCATACAGCGATTTGCAAATATCTCCTAGACCGTGCAGGTCTGGAAGATATTTCAAGCACCTACAGGTAAGCCTTAATCTAAGCTTACCTGTAGGTTAATGTGGTTGTAAAGGGTTTACAACCGCTTTAACCACTTCCCGACCGCCGCATGTAAATGTACGTCCACAGAATGGCACGTACAGGCAAATGGGCGTACATGTACGTCCTTGCCTTCTAGCGGGTGGGGGGGTCCGATCGGGACCCCCCCCCCCCCCCGCTACATGCGGCGGTCGGATTCCCGCGGGGAGCGATCCGGGACGACAGCGCGGCTATTCGTTTATAGCCGCTCCGTCGCGATCGCTCCCCGGAGCTGAAGAACGGGGAGAGCCGTATGTAAACACGGCTTCCCCGTGCTTCACTATGGCGCTGCATCGATCGAGTGATCCCTTATATAGGGAGACTCGATCGATGACGTCAGTCCTACAGCCACACCCCCCTACAGTTGTAAACACACACTAAGTGAACACTAACTCCTACAGCGCCCCCTGTGGTTAACTCCCAAACTGCAACTGCCATTTTCACAATAAACAATGCAATTTAAATGCATATTTTGCTGTGAAAATGACAATGGTCCCAAAAATGTGTCAAAATTGTCCGAAGTGTCCGCCATAATGTCGCAGTCACGAAAAAAATCGATGATCGCCGCCATTAGTAGTAAAAAAAAAAATAATTAATAAAAATGCAATAAAACTATCCCCTATTTTGTAAACGCTATAAATTTTGCGCAAACCAATCGATAAACGCCTATTGCGATTTTTTTTTTACCAAAAATAGGTAGAAGAATACGTATCGGCCTAAACTGAGGAAATTTTTTTTTTTATATATATATATGTTTTTGGGGGATATTTATTATAGCAAAAAGTAAAAAATATTGAATTTTTTTCCAAATTGTTGCTCTTTTTTTGTTTATAGCGCAAAAAATAAAAACCGCAGAGGTGATCAAATACCACCAAAAGAAAGCTCTATTTGTGGGGAAAAAAGGACGCCAATTTTGTTTGGGAGCCACGTCGCACGACCGCGCAATTGTCTGTTAAAGCGACGCAGTGCCGAATCGCAAAACCTGGCCTGGGCATTTAGCTGCCTAAAGGTCCGGGGCTTAAGTGGTTAAAGTGGAACTAAACTCATTGATTTAACAGCTTCCCAAAACAGTTACATTCAAGATATGTTGTAAATAAGAACTGTCAAAGTGGCTTGCGCTGTCAATCGAATAGTCAAGCCATCAAAAGCTGGTGTTATAACTGATCACTGGTGATCATAACTGGTGTGCATAGTATATAATAGCCAAGAGCACTTCCTATAAAATATAGCATTCATCTTCTTGCCCAGTGATATATAGCATCTCTATGACATCCCCTGGAGCCTTTGCTGATTCACTTTAACTGAGCAACCAAGGCAGCGCTCCCAGCAGCAGTCTGTACCACCCAGTGGGCAGCACAGAGCAGCACGTCTAAAGGTATGCCGGGGTGCTTTGTTTCATGCAGCATCGGTACCCAGGGATCAGCAGAGCCAAGGATTTTCCTTTGCTGCATCCATACACTCCCACCGGTAACACTGGAACGCAGGACACTAAACCGGTCGCACTTTCATGCAGATATGACCACGCATACCCCACTGTGCCCACCGAAAGCCCTAGATCTACTAATGAGTGCATCCCCAGTGTGCTGACATCACTCTTCCCTGTACAATAGACTCCCAGCTCTGCTACAAAGACATGAAGATCTGGAGCTCAGAGCATGTATTTAGGTAAGTGTACATCTTCCTATCCCTGTAACTCCATTGTCAGCAGGAGAGATATATGCACCTGTCACATGTTATTGCACTGTCAGCCATTCTATACAGAGATGCTCAATAGCCGCTCACTGAGCAAGTTCTTAGAGGGTCACAATTGCTTTGAATTTCAATTAGAAAAGGTTCAATTCTGGGCTTTTCGTTATTATTCCATCCAGTGAATTTCTATTACTTTTTACATTGGAAGAAGAAAAATTCAGATGAACTCTACATTTCTTGAAGGTATATGTGTTAGATTGGAATAGCCTGTGATGTCCTGGACATCGTCACCAGATAAATTCTTCCCTTTGTGGGTAATATGGGCAGAAAAAGTAAGACAAACTGTGCTTTAAAAAATTCTATTCAAGTATGTATTCTTAAAAAAGTACATTCTATTGCTCGGTCTCCTTCAAATCCCTTTTTTTTTTTCCTGCTGTGATCGGATTTCCTGTTAGAGGATGGCTACCTTTGTTCTCCATGGTCCCACTGTATGCAGAAACGTAGTCACCTCCTTTGTTCACTCCTGAGATGGACCAAGGACTATGGTTCATGGCAGTGGTGGTCAACTTTTTTTAATATGTAGGGCCTCAAGTGTGGCTCCCAACACAACCAAAGGGCCGTACATAAAATTCAGTGAATATTCAGAGACCCCAGACACACAAAAGGATATGGTCAGGATATAGTCAAAAACTATGGGCATGATACAGGAATGGGCAGAGAAGGTGGACATGATACAGGAGATGGTCAGAGAAGGTAGACATGATACAGGAGATGGTCAGAGAAGGTAGACATAATACAGGAGATGGTCAGAGAAGGTAGACATAATACAGGAGATGGTCAGAGAAGGTAGACATGATACAGGAGATGGTCAGAGAAGGTAGACATGATACAGGAGATGGTCAGAGAAGGTAGACATGATACAGGAGATGGTCAAAAAAGGTAGACATGATACAGGAGATGGTCAGAGAATGTGGACGTAATACAAGAGATATGTCCACCTTTTCTGACTATCTCCTGTATTACGTCCACCTTTTCTGACTAATACAGGAGATGGTCAGAGAAGGTGGACTTAATACAGGAGATAATCAGAGAAGGTGGACGAAATACAGGAGATGGTCAGAGAAGGTGGACGTAATACAGGAGATGGTCAGAGAAGGTGGACATAATACAGGAGATAGTCAGAGAAGGTGGACGAAATACAGGAGATAGTCAGAGAAGGTGGACGAAATACAGGAGATGGTCAGAGAAGGTGGACGTAATACAGGAGATGGTCAGAGAAGGTGAACGTAATACAGGAGATGGTCAGAGAAGGTGGACGTAGTACAGGAGATGGTCAGAGAAGGTAGACATAATACAGGAGATGGTCAGAGAAGGTGGACATAAAACAGGAGATGGTCAGAGAAGGTGGACGTAGTACAGGAGATGGTCAGAGAAGGTAGACATAATACAGGAGATGGTCAAAGAAGGTGGACATAATACAGGAGATGGTCAGAGAAGGTGGACGTAATACAGGAGATGGTCAGAGAAGGTGGACATAATACAGGAGATGGTCAGAGAAGGTGGACGTAATACAGGAGATGGTCAGAGAAGGTGAACGTAATACAGGAGATGGTCAGAGAAGGTGGACGTAGTACAGGAGATGGTCAGAGAAGGTAGACATAATACAGGAGATGGTCAGAGAAGGTGGACGTAATACAGGAGATGGTCAGAGAAGGTGGACATAATACAGGAGATGGTCAGAGAAGGTGGACATAATATAGGAGATGGTCAGTCAGAGACTGTGGACATGATACAAGAGAAGGTCAGAGACTGTGGACATGATACAAGAGAAGGTCAGAGATTGTGGACATGCTTCAGGGGGCAGTAACAGACTGGAGACACATTTTATGAGACTTCTAGAACTCAAGGCTATAGGGAAACAGATTAGCAGGGGAACAAAAAGGTCGCACAGAAAGTGCCAAAGGGCCAAATGCAGCCCCTGGTGGCAGGTTGGGTACCAGAGGTCTATGGGATTTGCATAGAGCAGTGCACATGATCACAACTAATGTGCACTGCTTGCTCCAAACAAATAGAAGTGAGAGAAAAAAGGAGTGGGTTCAGGAGCTCACGGAGAACATTACAAGGAGGCAGAAAAAAACACAGTAAGAAACAATTTGAAGAAAAATAGATTACAGGGCAATTAAGCAGTTATATATATGGATGATTTTTGGAGAATAAGGATTTTGTTTAGTGACACTCCACCTAACCGGTATTCACCAGAGCTCCTGATAGCAGAGATGGGTTTTACTGCATGTTAGTACCAGGTCACGGTCCTCAGGATCGCCCCACCAGAAGGTGAGCAAGCCAAGGGCCAATAGCGGGTATAGCAGATAGGGATCAAAAAGAAAGAGAACATGCATGTATCAGAGTCCGGGAGCCGCACACCCCAAAGAATTATGCAAAAACAGGAGGGTTCCCCAAGGGTTTTTTTTTTTTTTGCGACATGGTGTAATAGTCAATGAGAATAAAAATAATAATATAATATAATCTTTTATTGTGCAGCGATTGCAAATTATTATTATTATCAGCAGATAGAGATCAAGCAGAAGCGCAGTCAGTAAACAAGTCAAAGGTCGGTAGCAAGTGGTTGCAGGTTGGAATCAAGCAGATGCATAGTCGAAGAACAAGCCAGAGGTCGGTAATTAGTGATAGTGGAGATGAGGACAACTGCAGGTATGCAGAGGAGCAATATGGGCTGGAGAGAGTTCAAAAATCTGGCAAACTGGAGTTGCAGTGGCTCATTTCAGGAAGTTCATGGGAGGAGCAAAAAGTTCAAGGTTCACCAGAAACAAAAGACAAAGCAAGAAAGTACAAAGGATCATACAGGGATCTGTCCAGCATCTCAGATGGCCAGAGTCGGCACAAGGAGTGGGCAAGAGGGAAGGCTGCCCTGGGCACTGTGGAATCATGTGAGGTGCAGGGGCATTTGTGTTGGGAGGGGGGATTTAAAGGGCACCAGGAGAGGAAGTTTGAGAGGCAGAGGATTTGTGCTAAGGAGGGAAACTTTTTTTTGTTGGGGGGGGGGGGTAATTGTGCTGTGAGCATATGCGGAATAAAGGGATGGATTTGTACTGGGAGGAGGGGGAATTTATGCTTAGGGTTAACCATTCAGATCTATGCTCAAATTATAATTTTTTTTGGGGGAGGGGGGAAATTTGGCATGTTCACCCTGGACTCTAGATGACCTTCTCCTGGCACTGCAGGTGGCTCACCAAAAAGAGCTGCTGCCAACTACAGCAGAGGTTGTGAGTTCACATCCCATTCCTGACACCTGGTCTAGCTAGGCGCCAGTGGTAGATAGGCAGAGAGGAGCTATACTGAAACCGCAAGAAACCTTTAGGCCTGAAGTACCTGGTATCGAAGACATGCTTTCGTCAAGAGACACCATGAGTGTGGTGAGTGAACTTTACAGTTCAGGCCCTTTTTTTCATTTTGGATAAAGTAAGGGAGAGTTATAACCCTTCTCAGTTTTATTTCTGCCATCTCTAACCCATTGAGGAACCTTCCTCTCACTTCCTAACGGCCAAAACAGGAAGTGAGAGGAAATCCCTCCAAGGTGAGAAAATCCCCGGTTGTCCCTGTACTTTAATGCTGGTGTAGTGTCACATTCCGCTCCCTATCACAGAAGTGACATTCCATCGCCGCCATCTTGCTACACCCCACACCATTGCACAGTAATGATGGAGTGTGAAGGGGGCAAGCGGACATCTTTTTACACCCACCGGAGTTTGAGATTTCACAGTTATTTTTAACAGAAAACGGAGCTTATATGTTTAAATACAGTATTTGTAAATCCGACTGACTGTTTACATGTTAAATGTTAAAATCAGAGGTGTTCTGTCACATTAGCAACCATGGAAGGTCAGCAGGTTTGCTGCTGCTTTAAAAATGTAACGTAAACAGTCTGTCGGATTTCCAAATACTGTAATTAAACATATAAGCTCTGTTTTGTGTTGAAAATAACTGTGAAATCTAAAACTTCGGTGGGTGTAAGAAGATGTCCGCTTGCCCACTTCACACTCTATCATTACTGTGCAATGGTGTGGGGTGTAGAAAGATGGCGGTGACGAAACGTCACTTCCGGAGCAATCTGTAATGGGGAGCCGAATGTGACAACACACTGGCTCTATTGCAGTGTTTCTCAACTCCAGTCCTCAAGGCGCCCCAACAGGTCATGTTTTCAGGCTTTCCATTATTTTGCACAGGTGATTTGATCAGTTTTACTGCCTTAGTATTTAACACAGCCGTTTCATCCGAGTGAAATCCTGAAAACGTGACATGTTGGGGCGCCTTCAGGACTGATATTGAGAAACACTGCTCTATTGCATGCCTTTATTTTCACTGCTAGAATGTTTTATCTTTTTTAAATAAGGTTATTGCTTACATTTAACTTAAATGTCTTATCTTTCTAATTGCTTAAGTTTCTTTTTAGATCTGAATTTTGTTTAGACATACGGGCACAGTCATTACACAATATAATTGTGTCCATTTCACTTAATGAGCCTCTCATAGATGTCTGGCGGGAGAGCTCTGTATTCATAACCTGGATCAAGTTACCGTATTGTTCATGTGACACGAAGCTATATGGCTTTTGTAATTTGGTTGGTTCTCCATTAAAAATTAAAACACACAGTCCTGCTGAACGTCTTTTGTTCTACTCTTTGTACACCAATTTACAAGGGCGCAAAAGAGAAGGAAAGGGAGGTGGCTTTGGAGAGCATTTGGCTATACAGCCCCACCGGCTATACACAAATTCAACCTTCAGTATTAGGCCCCGTACACACGGCCGAGGAACTCGACGTGCCAAACACATCGAGTTCCTCGTCGAGTTCAGGGATGAAGCCGCCGAGGAGCTCGGCGGGCCGCCTTCTCCCATAGAACGAGAAAATAGAGAACATGTTCTCTATTTTCTCGACGAGTTCCTCGGCGGCTCCATCGGGCCAAAAGTGTACAGACGACAGAGTTTCTCGGCAGAATCCGGCTCTGGCCGAGTTTCTCGCCGAATTCTGCCGAGAAACTCTGTCGTGTGTACGAGGCCTGAGGCTTTATTCACACAGCCCTAAAATAACGCATATACAAGTGGTGTTTTAATTACGGATCAGAACGCAGCGGCATTGTTTTCAAGGGAGCCATTCACACAAGTGTATAAACATGAGCTGCCTTCAGATCCGTAACACAGAATCCAAAAATCTGCGTCTACGAACATGCGACTTACGTTCTTAAGTATATAAGTGCATGTATACGCTTTTGTATGTGTGTAAAGTAAATTTAAACAAAGGGGAAAGGGCAGTAATCCATACTATTCTATGGGACTTCCTAGCATGCACTCTGCCCTGTTAAAGTAAGGATAGGTGCTTTCCACCAATGACTGCGCTGGACCTTTAGCCTACGTTCACATTGGAGCGATTTGTCATGCAATTTGAGAGATCAAATCACATGACAAGTCGCAGCCTATTGGAGGAAACGGCACTGTTCCAATTGGTGCGACAACGATTTTGCAGCGCCGCACCGATATGCAAAAGTAGTTCCTGCACTACTTTCGCCGATTTCAGGTGCGACTCCAATAGACATCTGTGCTTGAAGCCACATAGATGTCCATCAAGTAGCAGCTCAAGTCGCGCTGACCTCGCCATTTTGAAATCGCGCAACTTCAAGTGAAGTAGCGAGATTTCATAGTAGCAGCAATGTGTACCAGGGCTTAATCCGATAAATAACAAATCTCCCTATTTAATGCTATCCAGCACATTTATGCTATATTTTAACTCATACACCTTGTGTGTGTGTTTATTCCAGGAATACAAAGTACTGTAACCCATGGCAAACCATCTGATTTCCATTAAGTATGGTCAAATAAAACAATTTTAAATGAACCACTTGAGAGACGCGCTATAGACGAAAGACGTCCACAGCGCGGCTCTCAAGTGCCGGGTGGACGTCCTGATATTTACATTCCCTGCGCGCGCCGCTGGGGGCGCGCAGCAGGGAAACACTGTGCCCGGCGCATCGCTGGGATGCCGATGCGCTTGCCTGGCGGCCACGATGTCCGCAGGTACCCGCGATCGGTGGTGACAGCAGGGATGTGGAGCTCTGTGTGTAAACACAGAGCTCCACGTCCTGTCAGGGAGAGAGGAGACCGATGCTGTGTGCCTTGTACATAGGGACACAGCATCGGTCACCTCCCCCAGTCAGTGCCCCTCCACACACAGTTAGAACACACCCAGGGAATACATTTAACCCCTTCTTCACCCCCTAGTGTTGACCCCTTCCCTGCCAGTCACATTTATACAGTAATTAGTGCAATTTTATAGCACTGATCGCCAGGGATGGACTGGCCATTAGGACTACAGGGAGTTTCCCGGTGGGCCGATGGCTCAGTGGGCCGGCTTCAGTGACAGCGGCCTGGGAGTTTCTCACTTCTGCCTAATCTTGTCCCATAAGGGGGGCACCAAACTGATTCTTTGCCCCGGGAGAAATAATGTCTAGCTTCCCCACTGGTACTGCCTATAAGAGTATCAGTACCAGCCGTTCTACTCTAATAAAGAAAAACGGCTAGTGGCTAGTGAAGGGGGAGAGGGGGCTTGGGTGGCTGGGGGGGGTGCGGGAGTTGTCCGGCCGCTGTGGGAGAGACCTCTCAAAGTGGGCCAGTCTGGATGAAGTCCAGGGCCAAATTTTTGTCCCAGTCCAGCCCTGCTGATCGCTGTATAAATGTGAATGGTCCCAAAATTGTGTCAAAAGTGTCCAATTTGTTCACCGCAATATCGCAGGCCTGACAAAAAAAAAAAATCGCAGATCGCCGTAGTTACTAGTAAAAAACAAATAAAAAAAATCTATCCCCTATTTTGTAGGCGCTATAACTTTTGTGCAAGTCAATCAATATACGCTTATTGCGATTTTTAACAAAAATATATAGAAGAATACGTAAACCGAGGAAAAATATATAAAAAAAATAAATAAATTGGGATATTATTATAACAAAAAGTTAAAAATATTGGGCCAGATTCACGTATCCTGGCGTATTTTTGTGCGGGCGTAGGGTATCCTATTTACGCTACGCCTCCGCAACTTAGACGGGCAAGTGCAGTATTCACAAAGCACTTGCTCCGTAAGTTGCAGCGGCGTAGCGTAAATGGGCCGGCGTAAGCCCGCCTAATTCAAATGTGGAAGAGGTGGGCGTGTTTTATGGAAATGAATCGTGACCCCACGTAAATGACGCGCTTAACGAACAGCGCATGCGCGCATGTTCAGTATCACGTCAAATTCACTCCGTAATTCACGCCGGCTCAATGCTTAGTCGACGTGAACGTAACCTACGCCCATCCCCATTCACGTACGACTTACGTAAACAACGTAAAAAGATACGCTTGCCGACGTCCATACTTTGCATTGGCTGCGCCCCACAATAAGCAGGGGTAACTTTACACCGGACGTAAGCCTAACGTAAACGGCGTATCTGGCGCAAGTACGTTCGTGAATCAGCGTATCTACCTAATTTACATATTTAATGCATAAATCTACGGAAGCCCCCCTATCGGCCAGCGTAAATATGCACCCCAAGATACAACGGCGTAGGAGACTTGCGCCGCTCGTATCTAGGCAACAGTGAGGCGTATCCAATTCTATGAATCAGGCGCAGAGATGCAACGCCTCACATTCGGACTTACGACGGCGTATCAGGAGATACTCCGTCGTAAGTCTTTGTGAATCTGGCCCATTGTGTTTTTTTTTCAAAATTTTCTGTCTTTTTTTGTTTATAGCGCAAAAAATAAAAATCGCAGAGATGATCAAATACCACCAAAAGAAAGCTCTATTTGTGGGAAAAAAATGATAAAAATATAATTTGGGTACAGTGTTGTATGACCGCGCAATTGTCATTCAAAATGTGTCAGCGCTGAAAGCTGAAAATTGGTCTGGGCACGAAGGGGGTTTAAGTGCCCAGTAATGAAGTGGTTAATGTGGGTTATTGTATTTTTTCACATTGCTTTGATACTTTAGTTTTAGTGAAGAGTTGTGTATTGTATATCTAACCAGTGTGAGTCGTGAGGAAATAATAGCAATGACATCATGAATTCCTGCTTTTTGTTGTTATTATCTGCTACCTACCAGTCAATAAACCCCCCTGGAAGAGTCTCTGTTCAGCGCTTGCTGTGCCCTGAATGTAAAAAAGCTAACCTCAGAACTTCTTTTATGCAGTTTGCATGGCTCAACAGCTACGTAATTCACAAGTATTATTTGTTTCGGGCTGCCAGATCCAAATTTCTACTAAAGCTAGCACAATAATAGTCGCTTGTAGCTGAAGTGAAGGCTTGCAGCAAAAAAGATACCCCAGTACCTGATTTCATGTTATTTTCATAAAATATCTACATAACCTAATGCTTATTATTAATGTAGTATAATCATTAATATTTAGAAATATTTTAATTTACTTATTTATCTGCAGCCATCCTTGGGACACTGTAATTAAAGCAGCCATGAGGAAATACCCAAATCCCATGAATCCTTGTGTGGTTGGGGTCGATGTGGTTGATCGAAGCTTGGATCCTCAAGGAAGATTACACAGCCATCGCCTTCTCAGCACAGAGTGGAGGCTACCAGGTCTTGTGAGGGCTGTAAGTACATAGTGTTACATTCTTTTAGTTCACCAGAGCTTCACAGGTTGCCACTGGAGTCCTCTTCCACTCCTCCATGACAACATCATGGAACTGATGGACGTTAGAGACCTTGCGCTCCTCCACTATCCATTTAAGGATGCCCCACTGATGCTCAATAGGGTTTAGACATGCATGACCAGTCCATCACCTTTACCCTCAGCTTCTTTAGCAAGGCAATGGTTGTCTTGGAGGTGTGTTTGGGTTTGTAATGTTGAAATACTGCCCTGCGGCCCAGTCTCTGAAGGGATGGGATCATGCTCTGCTTCAGTATGTTACAGTACATGTTGGCATTCATGGTTCCCTCAATGAACTGTAGCTCCCCAGTGCCGACAGCAGTCCATGACACTCCCACCTCCATGCTTGACTGTAGGCAAGACACACTTGTCTTTGTACTCCTCACCTAGTTGATGCCACACACATTTGACACCATCTTAACCGCTTAAGGACCGCCTCCTGCACATTTACGTTGGCAGAATGGCACGGCTGGGCACATGCACGTACAGGTACATCCTGTGCTAGTGCCCAGCCGTGGGTGTCGGGCGCGTGCCCGCGACCCAGTCCGAAGCTCCGGGACTGCGGGACCCGCGGACCCGATTGCCGATGGAGTCCCGCGATCGATCCCAGGATCTGAAGAACGGGGAGAGCTGTGTGTAAATACAGCTTCCCCGTTCTTCATTGTGGCGGCGTCATCGTTCGTGTGATCCCTTTTATAGGGATACACAATCGATGACGTCACACCTACAGCCACACCCCCCTACAGTTAGAAACACATATTAGGTCATACATAACCCCTTCAGCGCCCCCTTGTGGTTAACTCCCAAACTGCAATTGTCATTTTCACAATAAACAATGCATTTTAAATGCATTTTTTGCTGTGAAAATGACAATGGTCCCAAAAATGTGTCAAAATTGTCCGAAGTGTCCGCCATAATGTCGCAGTCATGAAAAAAAACGCTGATCGCCGCCATTAGTAGTAAAAAAATAAATTAATAAAACTGCAATTAAAACTATTTTGTAAACGCTATAAATTTTGCGCAAACCAACCGATAAACGCTTATTGCGATTTTTTACCAAAAATAGGAAAAGAATACGTATCGGCCTAAACTGAGGGATAAAAATGTTTTTTTATATATTTTTGGGGGATATTTATTATAGCAAAAAGTAAAAAATAGTTATTTTTTTTTAAATTGTCGCTCTATTTTTGTTTATAGCGCAAAAAATAAAAACCGCAGAGATGATCAAATACCACCAAAAGAAAGCTCTATTTGTGGGGAAAAAAAGGACGCCAATTTTGTTTGGGAGCCACGTCGCACGAATCGCAAAACCTGACCGGGTCCTTTAGCTGCCTAAAGGTCCGGGTCTTAAGTGGTTACGTCTATCTTGGTCTCATTAGACCACAGTTCACGGTTCCAGTAATTCATGTCTTTAGTCTGCTTGTCTTCAGCAAACTGCAGGCTTTCTTGTGCATCATCTTTAGAAGAGACTTCCTTTTGGGACAATAGTCATGCAGACCACTCTGATGCAGTGTGCAGCGTATTGTTTGAGCACTGACAGTCTGACACCCCACCCCTTCAACCTCTGCAGCAATGCTGGCAGCCCTCATACATCCATTTCCCAAAGACAACCTCTGGATATGATGCTGTGTATGTGCCCTCAACTTCTTTGGTCGACCATGGCGAAGCCTGTTCTGAGTGAAACCTGTCCTGTTAAACTACTGTATAGTCTTGGCCACCGTGCTGCAGCTACGTTTCAGGGTCTTGGCAATCTTCTTAGAGCCTAGGCCAGTGATGGCGAACCTTGGCACCCCATATGTTTTGGAACTACATTTTCCATGATGCTCAACTACATCTGGAGTGCCAAGTTTTGCCATCACTGGCCTAGGCCATTTTTATGTAGAGCAACAGGTTTTTTTCAGATCCTCAGAGAGTTCTTTGCCATGAGGTTCCATGTTCAACTTCCAGTGACCAGTATAAGAGAAGAGAGCGATAACACCAAATTTAATACACCTGCTCCTCATTCACACCTGAGACCATGTAACACAAATGAATCACATGACACCGGGGAGGGAAAATGGCTAATTGGGTCCAATTTGCATAATTTCACGTAGGGTGTACTCACTTTTGTTGCCAGCGGTTTAGACATTAATGGCTGTGTGTTGAGTTAATTTGAGGGGTTATCAAATTTGCACGGTTATACAAGCTGTACACTTACTACTTTACATCGTAGCAAAGTGTAATTTCTTCAGTTTTGCCACATTAAAAGGTATAATAAAATATTTACAAAAATGTGAGGAGTGTACTCACTTTTGTGAGATACTGTATGTTGTGTTGGGGTTTCTTGTGTCTGTGTAGTGTACATCCCCTGCTTAGTTCACTCTTATTCCAGGACTGTAAAACCACAAAATATTGTCTGTCCTGTGCAATTATTTGAAACTGTTTTAAAACTTGGGTTTCTAGGTAGAACATTCTTTATATATATATATATTTTAGAACATGATCATTTCTTTTGATTGCCTTTAGATTCTTGGAACCAGCAGAACATTGACATATATTAAGGAACATTCCGTAGTGGACCCAGTAGAGAAGAAAATGGTTTTATGTTCAACTAATGTAAGTAAAGTCTTTCTACAGCCAATGGTCAAAGTGCTATGCTAGTATATGTGAAATGTAGAAGAGAATAGTTGTCAAGGTTATCTTTGAACCTTAGAGGGTTTCACATGACTACAGCCTAAAGGGTTTCTCCGGACAAAACTTTTGTTATACTGTAGATCCTGCTGGGGAGATTCACCCTTCCTATTTTTCCTGGTGGAAATTTCAAATGTCGGAAAAAAAAGAGAACATGTTCTCTTTCTAACTCCGTCGGAATTTCCGATGGAAAAAGTCAGATGGGGCATACACACAGTCGGAATATCCGATGAAAAAATGTCATCGGAAATTCCGATTGTGTGTACGAGGCATTAGATTGTGGTTAATTCTGTTCACAGACAATGGAGTTCATGGGTACCATTTTCATACCATCCCAATGTATTGACATTGTGCACTAAAAAGACAATTTTTTTTTCTTTCTTTTCTCTTTGAGGGGGGGTGGGGGGGTAGTCATTAGGTCGAAGAAGTACTGTAAAGGGGAGAGAGGGATACATTGAGTATAGGAAATCCCCGTCCAATTATGTTGTTGGATAGAATAAGGTATATGTTATATTTATGTATCTGTATTATGTGGACGTGGTGATGCTGTTTTTTTTTTTTTTTTTTTGGGCATATGTATTCTATTTTGTATGCCTTTCCCCTTTGCAAAAAAAAAAAAAAAAAAAAGACAAATTAGAGTACTGCACAAATTTAAGTATGTATTGTGCATTAAGTATTCAATCACAAACAGCAAGAGAAAGTAGAGATGAAACAATATCTTTATTTTGTTACATACATATTATAATACCACCCATAGCAGCCAATCAGATGCAACAAATGCAGGAAGAAAGTAATTGATTACTATGGACAACTTCCCATCACATTCCTCAGTACTAGTTCCCTGATGCTTTAAAGCGGAAAAAAATACAAATACTGCAGCTGCTGACTTTTACTATTAGGGCACTTACCTGTCCTGGAGTCCAGCGCCGTCAGCAGCAGATGACGAGCGATCGCTCGTCACTCTGCTGCCCCCACCGCCATCCTCGGAGAGGGAACCAGGAAGTGAAGCGCTCCGACTTCACTGCCCGGTTCCCTACGGCGCATGCGCGAGTCGTGTGCGCCATGCTCACTGGTCCCGCTGTGTTCTGGGAGCCGAGTGTTTCCCAGAACACAACGGAGGGGCACAGGATCTGACGTCCTGCCCGCAGTCTACCAGCAGACTGTGTAGCCGGAAGTGGGTGAAAATACCTGTCTTTAGACAGGTATCTGCACCCCCCTCCATCCTGAAAGGTGTCAAATGTGACACCGGAGGGGGGGGGGGTTTCCGATGAGCGGAAGTTCCACTTTAGGGTGGAGCTCCGCTTTAAACTACTTATTCAAAACATAATTAGACTACCCTTGGCACAATAGAGGATCAAATAGAGTAATCAAAATGTCTTTTTAGAAGGAACCAAATAATATTTTACTTGGATCAGTATTGAACATGTGACTGACCATAATTCTGCAGGTTCTTGTGCCACAGTTCTACCAATGTCCTCCAATAAGGAGTATCTGAACCATATGTCCAGTGCCTTGAAAAAGTATTCATACCCCTTGAAATGTTCCACATTTTGTCATGTCACAACCCAAAACATAAATGTATTTTATTGGGATTTTGTGATGGAACAACACAAAGTGGAAGTAAAATAATAAATGATTTTCATTTTTTTTTTACAAATAAATATCTGCAAAGTGTGGCGTCCATTTGTATTCAGCCCCCCTGAGTCAATACTTTGTAGAATCACCTTTTGCTGTAATTACAGCTGCAAGTGTTTTTTAGGGTATGTCTCTACCAGCTTTGCACATCTAGAGAGTGACATTTTTGACCATTTATCTTTGAAAAATAGCTCAAGCTCTGTCAGATTGGATAGAGAGCATCTGTGAACAGCAATTTTAAAGTCTTGTCACAAATTCTCAATTGGATTTAGGTCTGGACTTTGACTGGGCCCTTCTAAGGCTGGGTTCACACTGCCGTATGGAGCAGCTCACAGCAGGGGTCCGATGCGTCTCTGTTGACCGTTTCATGTCTGATTTCAGTCCGAATTTTGGGCTGAATTCGGCCTTGAAATAGACCAGAAGATGCACAGGACTTTTGTGCAATTTGATCCGGAGCCACTCCGAAGATGTGTGAACCGGCTCAATTAGGAAACCTGCATCAAATTAATGGGAACCCAGCCTCACACATGAATATGCTTTGATCTAAACCCTTCCATTGTATCTTTGGCTGTATGTTTAGGGTCGTTATCCTGCTGAATGGTGATCCTCTACCCCAGTCTCAAGTCTAATGCAGACTCTAATTGTAACTGTATTTGGCTCCATCTATCTTCCCATCAACTCTGACCAGCTTCCCTGAAGAAAAGCATCCCCACAACATGATGCTGCCACCACCATGTTTCACGGTGGGGATGGGGTGTTCACATAGTGTTTTGCTTTTAGGCCAAAAAGTTCAATTGGCCAGAACACCTTCTTCCACATGTTTGCTGTGTCCCCCATATGGCTTCTCGCAATCTGTAAACGGGACTTCTTATGGCTTTGTTTCAACAATGGCTTTCTTCTTGCCACTCTTCCATAAAGGCCAGATTTGAGGAGAGCATGACTAATAGTTGTCCCGTAGACAGATTCTCCCACCTGAGCTGTGAATCTCTGCAGATCCTCCAGAGTTACCATGGGCCTCCTAGCTGCTTCTCAGATTAATGCTCTCCTTGCCCGGCCTGTCAGTTTTTTTGGACTCCCATGTCTTGGTAGGTTTGCAGTTGCGCCATACTCTCTATTTTCGGATGATGGATTGAACAGTGGTCCGTAAGATGTTCAAAGCTTAGGATATGGTTTTATAACCCAACCCTGCTTTAAACTTTCATCCCCGATTTGTCTGGTGTGTTCCTTGGCCTTCATGATGCCGTTTGTTCACTAAGGTTCTCTAACAAACCTCTGAGGGCTTCACAGAAAAGCTGTATTTATACCGAGATTAAATTACACACAGGTGGACTCTATTTACTAAGAGACTTCTGAAGGCAATTGGTTCCACTAGATTTTAGTTATGGGTATCAGAGAAAAGGGGGGTGAATACAAATGCACGCCACACTTTTCAGATATTTGTCTGTAAAAAAAAAAATTGAAAACCATGTATTATTTTCCTTCCACTTCACAATTATGTTACACTTTGTGTTGGTTGATCACATAAAATCCCAATAAAATACATTTACATTTGTATGAATACTTTTTCAAGGCACTGTATATGTGTAGGTGTTCACAAGCCAGACAGATTCTAGAGAAGTAAAGGCCTGAACCTGAACATGTTTTTAGCAAATCGCAAATATTTTTTATATGAAATTCATTTGTATGTATTATTCTTATGGATTAACAATTCTTTTTTTTTTTTTTTTTAAGATATCACTCACAAATCTTGTGTCTGTTGACGAAAGGTTGGTTTACAGACCTCATCCCGAACATCCAGAAGAGTAAGTAGCTTGTTAAAGTGAACAGAAGTTCCTTAGAAGTAAAGAAATAGACTGGGATGTCAACTTTTTACAATATCACAATGAATTACCCCTTAAAATAACAGGCCAAACCATCCCCTTTTGACTTGGACACCATGGCTATATTATTCTATTCAAAATAAAAAGCAGATAGCTGCAGATATTTAAGTTATTACATTTAAATGTTATTTTTTTTTTGGGTAACTTAACGATACTGAAAAGTGTATAGAAGGGCAGACATTAATAGAGCACAAAATACCATGGTGGTGGTGGGGGGGTTTGTCCGATTACATAGCAGATTGTTGTACAGTGGAACCTTGGATTACAAGCATAATCCGTTTCAGGAGAATGCTTGTAATCGAAAGCACTTGCATATCAAAGCGAGTCCCCCCATAGAAGTCAATGGAAACAACGATAATTAGCTCCACATTGACTTCTATTGTATGCAGTGCCGCATTTGGCCAGAGGTGGGGGGCGCCAGAGAGACTCGGAAATATCCAAGGTATTACTGTACTTGGTGTCTTTATTCTTGATATCAAAGTGAACATAGTATCAGATATATGTATATATCGCATGTATATGTAGGCCAAGCAATGTGTAAGTGAACACAGGTACTGTATTTATTACCCCGAAGAGATCACAGTACTGTCCCCAACAGTGCCTTCATCTGCTTTTCTCTCTAGAAGGATGGTGCCATCTTTGTTTAGGCATTACTCAGGGTCAGCAACTACTTCTTGGACTGATGCCACGTACACACGATAATTTTTCGGCATGAAAAAAACGTTGTTTTTCAAAAACGTCATTTAAAATGATGGTGTGTGGGCTACACATAATTTTTCAGGTTCTGAAAAACGGCCTAAAAAATAATTCGAACATGCTGCATTTTTTAACGTCGTTTTAAACTATGTTGTTTTTTGGATTGTAAAAAATGATCATGTGTGGGCTAAAATGACGAAAAAAAACCACGCATGCTCAGAAGCAAGTTATGAGATGGGAGCGCTCGTTCTGGTGAACTACCGTTCATAATGGAGTAAGCACATTCATCACCCTGTAACAGACAAAAAAGCGCAAATCGTCTTTTACTAACTCGGAATCAGCTAAAGCAACCCAAAGGCGAATGGAACTTCCCCTTTATAGTGCCGTCGTACGTGTTGTACGCCACCACGCTTTGCTAGATCATTTTTAAAAACGATGGTGTGTGGGCAACATCGTTTTTAATGATGAAGTTGGGAAAACGTTGTTTTTTTAGACATGCTGAAAAACAATGTTTTCTTTCATGCCGAAAAATGATCGTGTGTACGCGGCATAAGATGCTAGCTTAAAGATGACATAGTATTGTAAATCCTGGTGCATGTGCAGTTCTAGATTATGTTAACAAATGTCCAACACAAATTACTTCCTAATAGAGGAAAGAGTAACCGCTCAGATGAACCAAAGAGCCTTCTCACTGGATCCAAACCATGGGTGCCTGCAATGCAATAGTAATGCAAAAATAGGGGATAACTTGGACAGCCGCACTCCAAAAAAACTTTCCTTTTATTAAAACTGGTCACAAAAATTAGAACAAAACTGACGCGTTTCACACCGTTACAGTGCTTAATCATGTGAAACGCGTCAGTTTCTGTTCTAATTTTTGCTGTGGCATGTATTTTTTGTGACCAGTTTTAATAAAAGGAACGTTTTTTGGAGTGCGGCTGTCCAAGTTATCCCCTATTTTTACAAATGACTTCCTTGCTGAATCTTTTCACCTTGTGACTTGTTGCAAAGTATTAATGTTGCAGTCTGATCACTGGATGAGACTAAGGAAATGCTTTCTCCTCCTGCAGCAGACTGATGTAGGAGGAATCATATCGGTCTTTGCAAAGCTACTTGTCTGGAGATCAAGGACTAATTTCTAATATTAAAAGATGATTAAAAATATACAGCTGCTGTATAGTGTGAAATCTCAGAAATGTATTATTGCAAACTTGCAAAGTCCACTTTAAACATAAATTTAAAAAATTGTATGTTGAACCAAAGAGTGATACTTTTGGTGGAAGGAGTGTGCAGTACCCACTAGAGACCATTCAAATCAGCTCCCAGCATTTCAGTTAAGACTAATAAAAGTCCTTCTGAATGGTTGCTATTAGTTGCTGTATTGCCGCTTGAACAATAAAAGTAATATGTTAGCAGAATTCTATGACTATATTTTGTCCCGTTTTCTCTCTAGGACAGTACTGACCCAAGAAGCCATAATTACAGTAAAAGGAGTCAGCCTGAGCAGTTATCTGGAAGGACTGATGGCTAGCACAATTTCTTCCAATGCTAGAAAGGTACCTTGTATATAAAGATCCGAATATTATACTGATTACCGCAGATACTCGAGTATAAGCCGACCCGAGTATAAGTCGAGGATCTAATTTTACAACAAAAAAACTGGGAAAGCGTATTGACTCGAGTATAAGCCGAGGGTGAGAATGCAGCAGCTACTGTAAGCGGAAAAGAGGGTCAACAATGCCCATTTGCACGCCTCAGTGTGCCCATTGCAACCTCACTGTGCCCATTGCAGTCTCTCACTGTGCCATGCCTCACTGTGCCCATTGCAGTCTCATTAGCCCATTGCAAAGAAAAATGTACTCGGAGAGGCAGAGTTCAGTGGTTTCTAGTAGGATTGCACTGATACCACTTTAAGTGCTCGCCGATACCGATTACTGATACTTTTTAATGTCATACAACAGTGACACTAAAATGCAGCACTGATGGGCACCAATAGGTAGCACTGATTAGGCGTGTACTGGGGGGGCTATCAGGGGTCTAAACAGACCCCTGACATCTCCCCTTTGAGATAGTGAAAAGGACTAAGGCACTTACTTAAAGCGACATGTAAGAAATAAAATAAAAAGAAGACAAACAGGGGTATAGTGAGGTACTTTTTTAAAAATATTTATCAGTACCACTTCTCTTGCAGCCAGTCTTTACTTTTAGCTTTAGTAAAAAAAAAAAAAAAAAAAGGGTGAAACCGCTGGAGGAATGCAGCCATCAAACTTAGATGAATGTTCCACCAGTGCTTCTAGCTCTGCAAAAGAGTAAAAATCCACTTTACTACTGTTGATTGCTTTTTTTTAGGTTGCAACAGTGCCTCTTTAAAATAATGTGATTTGGCAATGCTGACACAAACCCTGCTGAATTTATGGAAAGTTTGAATTTTTTGTAGCAGTGTAGCACCCTTATCTAATTAGGCTCCTGGGCTCAATTTAGTTTTTGGCTTCATTGCAGTCAGTGGAGCAGCAGTTGGTTGTTTTTATCAGATCAGTGCAGGGCCCATCAAATGCAGCCTCATCAGTGCCCATCAAATGCAGCCTCATCAGTGCCCATCAAATGCAGCCTCATCAGTGCCTGGATCACACAGAGCAGTGATCTCCCGCTGTGCCACAGAGCTTGGATTTGAATTGCCCGGACAAGCGCTGTAACAAAGTCCTTTCTTGTAGACCGGCTCCTATGATACGCATCACTCCGATTTAATTTCCCGGGATTGGATCAGTGTGCCGTCTATCACAGAAGCCGGTCTAGGAGGCGGGATTTTGTTACAGCGGCTGCCGAGCATTACAGATCCAAGGTTTTATTATTACCCAGTTCCCCTCTCTGCAGCCTCAGCTGCACTGAAGATAAAAGAAGCAGGAGACAGGGGGCTCCTCCCCATTCATAAACGAAAGCATCATAAACACAGTTTACAATGCTCAGCTATGAATGGACATGTGATCACTGATGAGGCTCATTCAGAAAAGGAAGGAGCCTTTTCTCCTTCTGTCCCTGTCCGTGTCCTCCTCCAGTCCCCCCTGTCCCAGATCTGTCAGGATGGGGAGCAGAGGAATGAGCCGGTAAATATGCAATTATTTCATATGTCACTCATCATCTCTGAGACTGCCCAGGAATCTGTTTAGGCATCGGAGCATTTTCACAAGGTACCGGTGCAGATGCTTGGTATCGGTGCAAAAAATCTCTCCTCTTAGCACAACCCCCCCCCCCCCATTCCTACCTCCTAGCACAGCTCCCCCAAAATCTCCCTTCCTAGCACAACCCCCCCACCGGCTCCCAAATCCTCCACCTAGAGCAACCCCCCCTCTTCCTAGCACAAATTCTGTCCCTACAGTAGTGACAGCAGAAGAGAGGGGGAAAGAGCCGGGAGGGGTAGGTTGTGCTCTCTATCCCTCCCCCTTCCAGCTTTTCTCCTTTCTGTACATTTGGATCTGAGCGATCCTTCGTTAACTGTTAACTCCAGTCTTACAGGAGGGAAGAGATCACTGTTGGCTCCTGTGTACAAAGGAGGCAGAGAGCCCAGCATGCTTACTGGGTCATAAAGGGCGGCGATGCTGCGGACCTTGGATCTGCAACGTTCGGCAGCCTCTGTAACAAAGTCCCGCCTCCTAGACCAGCTTCTGTGATAGACGGCACACTGATCCAATCCCAGGAAATTAAATCAGAGTGACGCGAATCATGGGAGCCGGTCTACAAGAAGGGACTTTGTTACAGTGCTTGTCTGGGCAATTCAAATCCAAGCTCTGTAACACAGCGGGGGATCACCGCTCTGTGTGATCCAGGCACTGGTAGGCTGCATTTGATGGGCACTGATGAGGCTGCATTTGATGGGCACTGATGAGGCTGCATTTGATGGGCCCTGCACTGATCTGACAAAAACAATCAACTGCTGCTCCACTGAAGCCAAAAACGAAATTGAGCCCAGCAGCCTAATTAGATAAGGGTGCTACAAAAAATTCAAACTTTCCATTAAATCAGCAGGGCTTGTGTCAGCATCGCCAAATCATATTATTTTAAAGAGGCACTGTTGCAACCTGAAAAAAAAAAAAAAAAAAAAAGCAATCAACAGTAGTAAAGTGGATTTTAACTCTTTTGCAGAGCTAGAAGCACTGGTGGAACATTCATCTAAGTTTGATGGCTGCATCCCCTTGCTTCCTCCAGCGATTCCACATTTTTTTTTTTTAACTAAAGCTAAAAGTAAAGACTGGCTGCAAGGAAAGTGGTACTGATAAATATTAAAAAAGTATCTCACTATACCACTGTTTGTCTTCTTTTTATTTTATTTTTTACAACAGTGTCACTTTAAATAAGAAAAAAAAATGTCATCTCTCCTCTGATCAGGTGACCAAAATCTAGACATTCTAACGCCCATGTTCTTTGATGAACAAGATTGAATGGTACACAGCATACAGTACATCCCCGGTTCTACTCTCAGGAATTCGAAGACTAGAGTAGATGCATGGGACAATGTAACATCACAACCGTTATAATTTCAGTTACATCATCTTTCCATCATTTTTTAAACTTTCCAATGGTTAATGAGAGGCAAGTCGTGGGACCTGGAAGAAGTTATGGCAGGGGACAAAGTGTTATGGATGGAGACTAGTACAGTAACGCCTCGTACACATGATCAGTCCAAACCAATGAAAAACGGACTGAAGTTCAGTTTCATCGGTCCAAACCGACCGTGTGTACGCCCCATCGGTCTGTTGTCCTTCAGTCCAAAAACAGAGAACTTGCTTTAAAATTAGACCGATGGACGCCTGACCGATAGGTCAAAACCGATGGTTAGTACGCAAAAGCATCGGTTTCAAACCCGGGCATGCTCAGAATCAAGTCGACGCATGCTTGGAAGCAATGAACTTCATTTTTTTCAGCACGTCGTTGTGTTTTACGTCACCGCGTTGGACTTGATCGGTTTTCGAACTAATGGTGTGTAGGCACATCAGACCGTCAGTCAGCTTCATCGGTGTACCGATGAAACTGAACTTCAGTCCGTTTTCATCAGTTTGGACTGATCGTGTGTACAGGGCCTAAGTGTGCTTAAATGCATCACTCTCACCACTAAGTTTTTTTGTTCTGCTTTAATAGACTAGAGTAGTGTAGTACTTTTGTCAGCTGATGTGGCATATTGACAAAAAAGTGAGGGGAAATCTACCCAATGGGGTCAGCAATAAGAACCAACTAGAAACTTTAAACCTTCCATGCTGCATTAAAAACTAAAAATGTTGTATCTTTTGGGCTTTAATATTTTCTTATTCTTGGTATTGCACATATTGTAGTGTAAACTTGGAGGATTTAAAACTATCAGATGTATTCTTCTTCTCCTAACCTCTGGCGATATATCCCCAAACCCCGGGCATCCATCACTTAACTGTACCCAACAAACCCATCACCATCTGGCAGCAGCCGCAATCCACAAAGTTTAGTTTCCATTCCTTCTCTTCCCAAGACCAGACTCCTCTTCTCTTGCGCCCTTTGGAATGCCTGCTCTGTGTGTAACAAACTCACTTCTCTCCATGATCTCTTTATCGCTAACTCATGTAATCTATATGCCCATTACTGAAACCTCGCTTCATGAATCTGACACTGCTTCTCCTGCTGCCCTCTCCCATGGTGGCCCCCTCTGGACTCACTCCCCCTGACCCAGTGGATGGAATGGAGGGGCTAGTGGGAATCCTTCTAGCCCCACATAGCACCTTTCAGGTACTTCACCCACCTCCCTTACTGTTCTCCTTATTTGAGGCACATTGCATTTGTGTTTTCTCTCCGGTTTCTTTAAAGATAGCTGTGATCGACCAGCCCCCTGGACCAGTATCAACCTTTTTTGAGGACTTCTCTGCCTGGCTACCTTCCTTTCTCTCTTCTGAAAGCCCCACAATCATTCTCGGTGACATCAACATCCCTGTTAATATTAAACACTCTTGCTACTTCCAAACTTCGACGGTCTAACCTTCTCCTTTATCCTGAAACAAGGGATACATTATTCTACTCACTCTGACAGTAACACCCTTGACCTTGTTTTCTCCCACCTATGCACTCCATACAACCTCTCCAACAATACTTTCCCTCTCTCTAAACACTACCTTATTAGTTTCAATCTCTCCCTCTCCTCCACCTCCTCTCCCTCCAGCCGCCTAACAATTACCCGTTGAAACCTTTGCCACCTCTACCCTCTTCTCTGCTACTGACCACCTCTATGACAACATCTCATCCCTGTCCTGCCCCAACCTAGCCACTTCTGTCTACAACTCTTTACTGTCATCCTCCCTGGACACACTGACCCCCCTCACTACACACAGAAACAGGCCCTGACCCCTACAACCTTGATGACACCAGAAGTCTGAAAAACATAGTCATGCTCTTGAGCACCTGTGGCGTAAGACTAAAGTCTCAGAAGGATTATAAACAATATAAACCTACCCTCCAAAAATACAATTCCTGCCTCCTCACTGTCAAGCAGTACTATTTTATCACTTTCATTAACTTATCATTCCGTCCTCTTCAACTCTTCACTACCTTTAACTCTCTACTTCATCCTCCACCCACTAACTCACTCACTCACTGCCCGGGAGAGCGCCAATCACTTCAAACGTAAGATTGATACAATTAGTGAGGAGATCCCAGCTGTACAGATACCTTCTCTACTTAAAGCGGGGGTTCACCCTGTTAAAAAAAAAAAAAAAGTTTTTTTTTATTAGACCATTAAATTCGGCATCGTAGCGCGAGCTACGGTATGCCGGTCTTACATTTTTTATGCCCGTACTCACTGTGCTATCGATGATTGAAGAATCCGGGGAATGGGCGTTCCTATGGTGAGAGAAGGTGATTGACGGCCGGCCCTGGCACGTCACGCTTCTCCGGAAATAGCCGAAATAGGCTTGGCTATTCACGGCGCCTGCGCATAGCCTGTGCGCAGGCGCCGTGAATAGCCGAGACCTACTCCGGCTGTCTTCGGGGAGCGTGACGTGCCAGAGCCGGCCGTCAATCATCCTCCCTCTCCATAGGCACGCCCATTCCCCGCGGGAGTCGGATTCTTCAATCATCGATAGCACAGTGAGTACGGGGATTAAAAATTTAAGACCGGCATACCGTAGCTCGCGCTACGATGCCGAATTTAATGGTCTAATGATGGAAAGGAGGGTGAACTACCGCTTTAACACTCCATGTCCACAGGCATAATCATTACTTCCTTCATTCAACCCCACCACTATAGACGTGGTTGCTAAACTTTTCTCTAACGTCCACCTAATCACCTGCCCCCTGGACCCTGTTCCCTCGAAAATGCTACGGTCTCCCTCTGGCTCTATCCTACACTCTCTAACTCACATCTTTAATCTCTCCCTCTCTTTTGGCATCTTCCCTAACTCTCTAAAACATGCGCTAGTCAACCCCATACTTAAAAAGCCCTCACTGGACTCCACCAATCTTAACAACCTATGCCCCATCTCCTTGATCCCTTTTTATCTAAACTCCTTAAATGTCCGGTCTACAACCGACAGGGCAACCACCTTGCCAAGAATAAACTTCTTGATCCCCTTCAGTCTGGATTCTGCCCTCAACATTCCACAAACTGTTCTCCTAAAACTCACAAACGATCTGCTAACAGCTAAATCCAATGAACACTATTCTGCACTCCTACTCCTAGACCTCTCTGGTGCCTTTGACACAGTTGACCACCCTCTCCTCAAAAAACTCCACATCCTTGGTCTCCGTGACTGTACTATTTGCTGTCTCTCATCCTACTTATCCAACCACACCTTTAGCATTACTTACAATTATACTTCATCCTCTTCCTTTCTCTGTCAGGGTCCCCCAATGTTCAGTTTTTTACCTCTCTTATTCTCCATCTACACCTCCTCCCTGGTTCAGGTAATATCCTCTCATGGCTTCCAGTCCCATCTCTGACGACATCCAAATTTATCTATACCCCTCAGCTCCTTCTGTCTCCTCATGTATCACTAATTTACTGACAGCCTGGATGTCACACCACTTCCTAAAACTCAATCTATCAAAAACCGAGCTCATAATTTTTCCCATGTGCCGCTTCCCCTGATTTCTCTGTCAAGATCGATAGCGCCACTATCAACCCGTCTCTGCATGCCAAGGTTATAGGTGTAATCCTAGACTCTGAACTATCCTTTCAGCCCCCACATCCAATCACTGTCCAAATCGCGTCGCCTCAACCTCCACAACATCTCCAAAATACACCCCTTCCTAGCCAATGTTACCACAAAGCTCCTAGTTCACTCCCTGGTCATTTTGTGCCTCGACTACTGCAACGTCCTTCTCATGGGATTAGCTTTAAGGCCCATACACACGCGATCTGACTTTTTGACAAATGTCTGACGGACCTGTTTTAGCAGACAATCAGACCATGTGTGCGCTCCATCAGACAAACTTTTTCGCTTTTTCAGACAAATGTTTGCTGTGAGAACAGACAAACATTCCGGCAACAAATGTCCGATAGAGCAAAATCCTATAATGTGTACACAAGTCCATCGGACTAAAGTCCAAACGCATGCTCAGAACCAATGCTAAAGATCAGACAACAATAGCAGAAGTTGACCACAGGGTGGCGGTAAAGAACTGAAAAACCACGCGATTTGGTGAAAGTTGGCTGAAAAAGTCCTATCGTGTGTGTGCATATCAAGTTCACGGCCAACGCCCATTCAGAGCAAAATCCACGGAAAAGTAAGTTGGAAGTCCGATCGTGTGTATGAGGCTTTACATAGACTGAAGGGGGGATAGTCTATCATAAATGCTGCTCCCAGGACCTCCCGTTCTTTAGCTCCCATGTCACCTCCTCCCAAACTCGCCTCCAGGACTTTTCCCGAGCCTCTCCTATCCTATGGAACTCCCTACCCCTATCTGTCCGACTATCTCCTACTTTGTTTGCTTTTAGACAATCCCTGTAAACCCTTCTCTTCAGAGAAGCCCATTCTGCCTCCACCCAACAACTGTGCTTTTATTTTCTCCATCAGATCATCCCCCACAGTTATTACCTTTTGTATCGCTGGACCCTCCGTCTTAGATTGTAAGCTCTAACGAGCAGGGCTGATTCCTCCTGTATTGCATTTTACTGTAACTGTACTGTGTCCTCATGTTGTAAAGCGCTGAGCAAGCTGTTGGCACTATATAGATCCTGTATAATAATAATAATAAATGGATTTTATGCATAGTTTACCAAATGATAGAAGAGTTCCCTGTTAGGAATCTCCAGGCCTCAGGCCATATGTCTTATACAGATTTCTGCATGCTACTTTTAACTATCAGAATGAAGGTCTGATTTCTATTTTCTCTTCTCGAACTTCTCTTTCATTTTTGTATATTGAAATCTTTTCTATGTCACTCTAGGGGTGGGATGCAATTGAATGGATCATTCAAAATTCTGAGAGCACAGTAATCTAACAGTGTCTGCCTCTGCTGTTTATACCAACTTGGTAACTATACAACTTTTTGTCTGAATTACCGTATATGTGTCTTGAGTGTGTGTGCATGCAACACCTTCGTGTGGTAATGCTCTATTTCAAGCTTGCCTACTAAACTGTCCTGATTCTCTGGTGTGGAAGGAAGCTTGGCTCTGAAATTTAGAATGTTTGTTAAAGTGCATACAAGAACTGTAACTCGATTTTTCCCCCTAGAACATTAGTAGGCATTATTGTTAATGCAGGAGGTAATGTAAAGTGTACTTCTGGCACCAGTGATGTAGCAAAAACACCTGCTACCTACTGTAGCATATAATGAAGGTAGGATGTGGTATCCATTTCTATCAGCTACCTTCTGTTACCGGAGGAACGGTTAGGTTAAAAGCAGACATACTATTATTTCTTAAAACGTTCCCTACATGTTGCTTGCTACGGCTAGTTGCACTTCTTGCATCATGGCAGAAGAGTGTTCTGGTACAATGGCAGTATCTTCCCGCATAATACACACTTATAATACACACTTAAGTGAAGGTTAGGTTTTAAAAATTACTCTTCAGGTTAGAATTTTGTCTGCTAGTTGGCCACAATTTTCATTTCAACCAAACTAGATATATCTGTAGTATACAGTTCAGGCATCCATCCTTGTTTCTGTAGTTTCATGTATGCCTTATGTGCTTCCAATGCTAATTATTTTAGTCACTTCTATCCTGGGGTTGTTTGGGCCAATACATTTATCAAACTACCCATTACTCTTCTATCACTGGGCTGATGGGACCAAATTTTCATCATTGAACCCATTTGAAGGTTTCCTAAATTGTATGGGTTGGCAGGTGAGGGGTTAAATCTGCTTGCAAACTGCAAAGGATAAATGGGAGGCCCAGCCACCAGTGTTGTCCAGCTGAGTATCTAGAATTAAGCTGAAATCCCCATATTTACTGTCCCTTAACTGGCCTCCAGCATATTTTCTAAAAACTGTATCTGCTTAGGATTGGGCAGCTAGATATTGGCCATTGGTGGTGATTAAAGCTTTTCATAAACAGGATACGGCTCTCTTTGTATTATCCAAGAGGTGGGTGCTCAATCTATGGCCCTTCAGCTGTTGTGTTGTCCAGCTCATTGGTTGCTAGGACAGGCAGTCCCAGCAGCAAATCCTCAGCGCAGCGTGGCAGCATGGGAGGGTGTGGGGGAGCGGCTTTGTTTGCGTGACCTGACAGTCATACCGACGATCAGCAATGCTATAAGTGTGGGTGAGCCACGGGCCAGGGAAAAGGCACAAGTGGGCCGGATGTGGCCCACGGGCCAGGGTTTGGAGACCTCTGGACCAAAGCATGGAGTCTTATCCTCTTCCCTTCCTTTTTCCTTTTTTTATTTTCCTCTTGTGATTGAGGGACTGTGTAATTCTGTGGTTGTGTGGGGTTAGAGTGTCCCTCTCCCCCTGGTTGAAAGGATTTGCACCTCCTGAGGTGTAGGATGTAGTCTGAACCCCATCAAATCACATTGCTATTATACAATAGGAAGACATGCTGGGGCAAGTTTTATTGCCTCTTTACAAACTACCAAATTAGATTGTGGTTAATTGAGAATCGACTATATAGTTCGCGGTTCTATATCTTCGCTGTGTGATGAGGACAGCTATCTAAGGCTGGATTCACACCTATGCGTTTTTAGTGCTTTTTGCATTATGCAGATTTGCACTACAATGTTAAATGGACTGTAGTGCAAATCTGAAAAATGCAGAAAGCGCTAAAACTGCATAGGTGTGAATCCAGCCTTAGAGGGAATAGTCTCTTGCCAATGCGAGGAAGGTTGTATTGTCTTTTGTTCTGTATTAGTTGCAGTTACACTGCGTAACTTTTTGGTTTTATTTTATATGCAATTTAAATTGTGGATATTGTGTATTGTTCAAAATGAATACTGGAATTGACTTTTTTTGTGAAAACCTTTAATAAAAATATTGAAACAGAAAAATTACAATCATTAACAAAAGATTTCACGTGGATCAGCCTAGTCTCACCAATATAACTTCATATATGAGCACCCAAACAGTATTATTAAGTGTTCTTTTCTTACCTCTAGGTTCAGGATTCATCAGTGCACTAGTTACAACAAGTGGAATTAAAGATGCCAGACGGTAATGCATTTGCTACAAAAATTCACATATCTGGTACTTGACCATAAAGAATTAAGGATTTTCCATCCATCTAATTTTAGCAGTTTTATTTGAATATTTTCTAAAAAAAAAAAATATTTTTAAAATGTCCAATGCCTGAAGACTTGTTTGCAATAAATGAACATTACTGTGCACCTGGTTCTTTTCATCTCAATGACTCCAGCATGTATTTACAAGCTTGTATTGCCTAGTTTGACTGGGATATGAATAGAAAGTGAGAGTACAGTCAGTATGATTTGATAAGCGCAACCATATTTACACACATGAAAGGTGTTTGTGATTTCTCAAGTGCTATTTTCATAAGAATACTTTGTTTAAATATTTTTTGAAGTCATCGTAAGTGGCGGTTCACACTACAGCGACTTGGGATCCGACTTGTGTCACCCCAAGTCGCGCGACATGAGAAATTCCATTACAGTGAATGAGAGCCGTCTTAATGTACACTACTGAAGTTGCTCAGACTTCAAAAAAAGGTTCCTGTACTACTTCAAGGTGACTTCTAGGCAACTGGTACCCATTGATTTCAATGGAAGTTGCCTCCAAAGTCAAATCACTGTCTTACCTAAAGGAACTTTACAAGAAAAGAAAATAGTTTACTCAGGCAAACCCCTCCCTCCCCCCTGTGCCTGCGTCTTTGGATTTGATTGACAGCAGCGGGAGCAAATGGCTGCACTGCTATCAATCTATCCAATCAGGACACGAGACACAAGCTAGTGCTCGTTCCCGGCCGGAGAAAGAAGGGGTTCAGGTCAGTAAAAAAGGGGCTCGGGGGGGGCTGCAGCACTACAGAAGGTTTTTCACCTTAATGCATAGAATGGATTAAGGTGAAAAACCATGACACTTTACAACCACTTTAAAGTGTTTGTAGCAGGAGAATAGAGGAGCAGGAACAGGAAATAAGCTTCTTGAAAAAACAAGTAAAGACCCTGACTGAAAATCAGAGATTGGCGGTATATAGGATTGAGGACCAGGAGAATCGCAATAGGCGACAGAATCTTAGAATCAGAGGGATTGTAGAAGAAAAGGATGAGGACCTCAGAGATACCATGAACACAATCTTTAATCCTCTGCTAGAGAGAGCAGCTGAATCTAAGTCCCTCAAGATCGAGAGAGTCCACCGAGTGGGGAATCCCCAACAGATAGAAAGATACGGTCCAAGGGATGTGGTGGTTCGTTTCAGGAATTATGTCGACAAAGCAGAAATCTGGGGAAGGCTCAGAGGAAAACCCCCCCTGAGACATAGAGATATTGAGCTACAAATATTTTCAGACCTGTCTAAAGAAACGTTGGCAAGAAGAAGACACTTGAAACCCCTTTTAGACCTCATGCGGGCACACAATATAAAGTATCAATGGGGCTTCCCGGCGTGCCTTATAGGCATAAAAGGGGGTAAAACAGCACGATTAAGGTTCCCGGAGCAATTGAACGAATTCTGCTCAAAAATGGACTTAACAATACCTGAACTCCCAGATTGGGTGGATTAGTCGGGCACAGCTTAGCCTGGGATCTTGGGGGGCGGGACGGGGGGGGGGGGTCAGGGGAGTACCTTGAGCACCACCATGAATGAGGAGCCAAGGATGAAGGCGATGAGTCTTCTACCAGCGGCTCCCAGGCCAAGAGCAGGCCAGGGTGGGGGAGGGAGGGAGGGGGGGTGGGTGTGCAGGGAGGGGGGGAGGAAAAGGGGGGGGAGGCTGGGGAGAGGGAGGGGGACCATCTGAACGACTCCATAAGAAATTTCCTTAAAGTGCAAAATAAAAAAAAAAAGTTATATGACAGATATTAAGTTCCTCTCTTACAATGTAAAAGGATTAAACTCTCATATTAAGAGACATAAAATTCTCTGTGAATTAACACAATATAAAACAGATATTGCTTATCTACAAGAGACCCATATTACATTGGAGTCCAATATAAAGTTGTACTCACCAGAATACCCTGTGTGGTATTATGGAGACACAATTTCATCGCGATCCCGCGGGGTTGCGATAGGATTCGCTAGTAGAGTCCGATTCACATTGGTGGACAGACAGATCCCGAGGGGAGATTCCTGTTCTTAAAAATAAAACTAGGTGGGGAGGTATATACCTTGGCAAATGTCTACGCTCCTAACGTGAATGCGGTTAAATACATTAGTAAAATTCTGAGAAAATTAAAAGAATTTGAAGAGGGTCACGTAGTATTGATGGGAGATTTCAATTTCTGCATGTGCCCAAACCTTGATAGTACGTCCGGTGTACAGGGGACTAATCGTGAGCATCTAAAGACAAGACACAAATGACACAAAATCAAATGGTGGATGTATGGCGAATCTTCAATCCCAAGGCTAGGGATTACACGTATTTCTCACCTGTACATGGGACGTACTCGAGGATCGATTACGTCCTCGTTGACCATAGACTCCTGGAGAGTGTGATTGAAGTAAGGTGCGAGATCATGACGATATCTGACCACGCTCCTATAACCATGAAAATAATTACCTCTATACAAAAAGCTTCTCCACCAGAATGGAGACTGGATGAGAGTCTGTTGGGAGACGAGGATATGGTCGAGAGGATACAGAAAGAGCTGGAACTCTACTTCCAGAAGAATGATAAGGAGGGTATCTCAAGAGCTTCCCTGTGGGACGCTCATAAAGCCTATATTAGAGGGATTTTTATTGCAGAAGGGGTAAGGAAAAATAAAATAAGAACGAATAAATTAAAAACGTTAAGGGAGGAGATTTTCAGGCTGGAACAGGAACATAAATCTCAGGGGCAAAAGAGGGAAACACTCCATAAGCTAATTATAATAAGAGACGAATATAGAGCCTTGGCGGAACAAGAAACTAGGAAATATATAGACAGGACAGAGAGAGAAAGATATGTCTGGGGAAACAAACCTAGTAAAAACTTGGCTAGAATGGTAAGAAAAAAGAAAACTAGGAATTTTATTGAAAAAATCAGGAATGGGAATGGGGATTTAGTCTACGCTACAAATAAAATCGCGGAAGCCTTCCGAAGCTACTATGGAGAATTATATGGTGTCCAACAAAAGATCAGGGACCCAAGTGAAAAAAGGGATAAGACCAGGGAAGTATTACAGCAAGTCAATCTCCCGAAGCTAGAAGAGCATGAGATAGTAGGAATGGAGGAATCTATAACGGAGCAGGAAATAAGCGAGGTACTAAAAACCATTCCTAAGGGGAAAAGTCCTGGGCCTGATGGCTTTTCGTCTGCGTATTTACAGAGATTTAGCACTATATTAGTGCCTAGACCAGTGTTTCTCAACTCCAGTCCTCAAGGCGCACCAACAGGTCATGTTTTCAGGATTTCCCTCAGATGAAATGGCTGTGGTAATTACTAAGGCAGTGAAACTGAATAAATCCCCTGTGCAAAATAATGGAAAGCCTGAAAACATGACCTGTTGGGGCGCCTTGAGGACTGGAGTTGAGAAACACTGGCCTAGACTCTGTCAATACTTTAATGGACTGGGATCAGACTACGAGATGAGTAGAGAGGCATTAACAGCAACGATTACAGTGATAAAAAAGGAGGGGAAGGACAATACGACCTGTTCAGGCTTCTGACCTATCTCGCTCCTGAACGCGGATACTAAGTTGTATGCGAAAATTTTGGCTGTACGAATGAAGAGAGTGATGACAGACATGGTCCATCCAGACCAGGTTGGATTTATCCCGGGAAGGGAGGGTAAAGATAACGGGGTCAGGGCACTTCTTCTCCAACAGCTGAGGGAAAGTGGGACCCCCAGTCTGCTCCTGTCTGTAGACGCTGAGAAAGCGTTCGACAGGGTAGACTGGGGGTTCCTGATACAAACACTAGAAGCTATAGGACTAGGCCCAAGGATGATAGGGTGGATCAAAACTCTTTACCAGCACCCATGTGCTAGGATAAAAATAAACGGATCCCTATCAGCACCTTTTGAGATGAGAAAAGGGACCAGGCAGGGATGCCCTCTGTCCCCCCTTCTTTTTGTGTTAACATTAGAACCCTTATTGGCAATGGTCAGACAAAACCCAGAAATATATGGAGTAGAAGTAGGAGAAGAGGAGCATAAACTGGCGGCTTTTGCCGACGATGTTTTATTTTTTATATGTAGCCCAAGAGTCACCCTCCCAAATTTAATAGCTACCTTAAGACAATATGGTGAGTTCTCTAACTTCAAAATGAACACAGCGAAAACGGAGATTCTGAAAGTCAATATCCACAAAGAGGAAGAACAATTCCTGCGGAAAAAATATAGCTTCTCATGGCAGAAAGAGATAAATTATCTGGGCATCAAATTGGCAAACACCCTTAAAAAATGTATAGAATAAATTATATCCCTCTGCTCGACTAAATAAAAAAGGAAATTAAAAATATCTATAATAGACCAATTTCGTGGTTCGGAAGGATTAATGTTGCGAAAATGATCTTAATTCCTAAAATCATATATAAATTTCAAATGCTCCCAATATATCTACCTCCACCATATGTTAAAATACTTAATTCCCTTATTATGAATTATATTTGGAACAAAAAACATAGGATTTCGGCTCAAACCTTAAAACGGGCCAAAGATAAGGGGGGCCTAGCGGTTCCAGACATTAGAATTTATTATAACGCTTCGGTTCTCTCAAGGGTTATAGAATGGGCTAAAGAGTCACAGGATAAAAGATGGATAAGTATTGAATGTTCACTAGCTAGGGCACAGTTAGGGAGATTGATTTGGAACCCACCACAATTCAGATATATACACACGTCAGCACATGCAATCACACATAACGCTTTGAGGATCTGGGATAGAGTTCACAAACAATTAAAAACAAAATTCAACTCGCCTTTTATAGATCTAAAAGAAAACAAATATTTTGCACCAGGGACAAGGGAAGTAGGTGGTAATTGGATAGGAAATAGAGTTCAGTTAAAAGATATAACACTACAAGGTAAAATAATGACATTTCACGAAATTAAACACAAGATAGATTTTACGATGCTTGACGAGTGGAGGTACTTGCAGTTGTCATCATTCGTCAAGCATCTTCCACATCCTATACGGTCACGGGAGGAGTACACCATATTGGAACAAATGTGTAGCACCAAAATCTCAAAAGGGAATATTTCTAAAATATATAAATATTTGCAAAAAATGGATGAGTCGGATACGTTAAAATATATTCAAAAGTGGGAAAGAGACCTTAATGTCCCAAGGGGAAAGACAACCATAGGAAGAATCTTGAATTTGACTCACACCTCGGCAGTTGATGTAAGAACCGCGGAAATGAACTTTAAATGCCTGACGGGATGGTACGCCACCCCAGACAAAATGGGCAAATTCAGAGAAGGAGAGTCAGAGGAATGTTGGAGAGGATGTGGGTGCAGGGGAACAATGGCCCATTTGTGGTGGAACTGCCCAAAGATAAAAATTTATTGGAAAAAAATCCTGTCCCTGATAAAAACCATAACAAAAAAGAAGTAGAAAATAACCCATGGGTAGTCCTTTTTCATGGGGGGGAGGTGTCAGTTAAAGAGTATAAAGCCTCACTGATTCCCCACTTGCTGAACGCAGCGAAACGCTTGATCCCGCTGAAATGGAGGGAGCCGGATACTCCACAAATGTGGGAGTGGATTGACTCGGTTGAGGATACATACAGAAGGGAGAAATTAAAATTCGGTACAGATAAAAACAAGGAGTGCAAGGTCAGCTGGGCATCATGGTTAGAATTCAAAAAATCTTGGAGTTTCGCAGAAAACCTGAAAGAGGATTAGGAAAACAGTCGGAATAAAGGGAATAGTTTCTTTAGGTGGAGTCATGAGATGGTCAGGGGGGGGTTTGGGGGGGAGGTTGGGGAGAGTGGTTGTTTATATTTGTTTTTTCTCCCACTGATGAAAAATATATTTGGTAACTCGGTCTCTGTGCTAAACGCCTTAGTCCCAAGTAGAGGGGCAATGAAACGGTAGGCATAATTATAAAAAAAAAAAAAAAAAAAAGGAAATAAGATATAAAAAGTAGAACAACATGCATAAAAACATGTATATAAACCACAAATGATGCAAAACCGGAAGTAGAGACAGAATTATGAATAAAATCATGAGCAAGTCTCTTGCTGTGGTTAGTCTGAAGTGGAAAAATAAAATAAAAAAAAAAGTGTTTGTAGCAGTAAAAAAAGAAAAATTGAGATCCTGTTCCCCAATAGCAGTTTAAACCGCACAGTGCTTGCGCGGTCTAACCTGCCCATCTGGAAGCTGTAAAAAAAACCTGCCCTGATCCTGCCAGTTTCTACCCTCACCTCTGTAAACGAACCACGGTTTATCATGGCTGCTGAGCCCTGACACCGTGGTTAGTTAATGTGCCTCCTTCAGCCACAGCTCTCCTCTGTTCTGTTCTTCTCTCCCTGTCTGTCAGCTCGTGTGTCTTCTGTGTCAGCCATCTACGCCACCCATCTCTCCCCCTTCCTGCTGCTAGAGGAAAAGTTATCTTTTAAACAATTCACTGCCAGACCCTTACTTATAGAGGGCCATAATGTACTGAATACGTTTTCGTTAAAAATTAGGTCTCTAAATACTTTTTTGCATGCATCTTAAGGCCTGTCACGTGACTCATGGCTGCTCTACACCTCTGATTGAGGGCTACAACATGAGGGGCTGAGCGGCCACATGACCTCCCCGGCTGACGTCAGAGGGAGCTCTTGGCCCCTCCTGCTGTAGCCCTGGATTGGAGGTGTAGAGCGGCCACGAGTCATGTGACCCGCCTAAAGATGCATGCAAAAAGGTATTTAGAGGCATTGATTTTAACAAAAACGTATACAGTACATTATGGATGCATACAAGTGAGGGGCTTAAAGGTTACCTTGCACATGGTTAAGAAAATCTCTAGACAACACAAAAATAGCTTGGAAGAAAACACATTCAATTCAAATTACATTTCCTTCATTGGGAGATTTCTACTTGCCCTCGGTTTCTCACTCCAGTTTAAAAAAAAAAAAAAGGGCAGTTTTATTATTTGGCAACTTCCCCATTAAAACCTTAAAAAAAAATCATGTAAATTAACAGTGTACATTTAGACACCAATGATCCCCTTAGTAATTTTTTTTTTCTTAGAAAGCGTGAATATGCAAGTCCTAAAATAATAGGCCAGCTTAACACTTAAAGATCTTCACATAAATATATTCATTAAAGTAAAAAGAACGGCAGCGCAAATCAAACATCAAGCAAAGAGTCCATATATTACTCAGGTGAACCACAAGGCCAAGATAGCACCAGCAGAGAGTAGCCACGTGTGGAAAAAAGAATCCGGGAACACTGGTATAAAGCGACAGTCCCTCCACCTCCAAGAGGTTTGATTCGCTCACCTTATATAAATCGACCCCTGACCTAACAGGTGGTAAACAGCGCATATCCCATAGAAGGGTAAAGTAAGGCAGGAACTGGAAGTCCAGATCTCCAAAGTGATGTGTCTGAAGGTTGTCAGAATTTCTGTGGTCATTTCGTTAATTAGGATACTCACAATTTTAGCTCCACACGCTTTTACTAAAAATATATCTTAAGATGTTACATTGTCAGATATAAAAATATTTAACCATGGAAAGTATAATTGTATTGGGATCAACTTTTTCTAGTAGTGGTAATAAACATGGTGGCCCCAAGCAGACCTGTTTGACTTAATATTGCCTTTGTTTGTTGTCTACTAATGTTTTATGGAGCATTTATTCTTTTCATCAGGTCCCATTTTATTCATTTGTCCTTCCAGCTTGTCATGCTTGGAACAGCTCCAGCGGTAACCCTTGAAGGTAGCTGTCATATATGATATCTAGATCATATATGATATATATTTGCACAGAGCACCCCAAATGCTCTCCTGGCCCCTACCTCCTGTCGAGTGCCCCAGAGCAAGCAGCTTGCTCTGGGGGCACCAGAGCCGAGCTACAGCTCCATGTTTCCATTCAGGCACGGAGTCCTGGTTCGCCCCCCCCCCCCCTTTGACTGGCTAATTGACTGATTGACAGCAGCAGGAGCCAATGGCGCCGCAGCTGTGTCTCAGCCAATCAGGAGAAGAGTCACTGATGGCCAAGGCACTCGTGGACATAGCTGAATAGAGATGGGGCTCAGGTATTAGGGGGTGCTGGGGTGGCTGCTGTAAACAGAAGGCTTTTTATCCTAATGCATAGAATGCATTAAGACAAAAAAACTCAATTAAAAGCACAGTCAGCTGATCCTGCGCTTTTTGGACAAATAAAACTTGAAAAAAAATTATGAATAAATAAGCTGCCGCTATAATAAACAATTGCTGAAAACAAGCAACCCAAAAAGTTCATAAAATGTAATTTATAGGTTGAAGCAGCGTTTAAAGGTGATATAAATAACATTGGATAGTGATAAAAAGCCCTATTAAGGGCGAGTCCAGCAGAGACTTTAGTAACCATAAAAAGTGTTCATATGTGATCTTGTCAGAAAGAATGAAAGGCCTTCACCGCACCACGTGACAACGCTCCATCACTCATCAAAAGGATCTGATAAAACAGATTTGGTGTGCAAATGGATATTTAGCAAGCAGCTACTCCACTTCCTTAAATCCTTATTGATAGTCACATGGGGTTAGTACATCATTCCTGACAGAAACGATCAGATAGGATTTCTATTTAAAGGCTCATTGCTGGCTTATTAGCTCATGACATAAGGAAAAAGAAAATCCTCATAGTGTGAATCGGTTTTAAAATTATATTTCCAGCAAAAGAACCCCCCTTTAAAATGTACACTTACAAACTGCTAGATATAAAAAAGCATTTCATGGTATAACCATCTGGTCTGTACTGCACAGCAAGACACTCTCTCACTGTTCCAGGGATATCTCATCCACGGTGATGCCTGGGTGAAGATCGTAGCAGCTGACAGATGTGAGCGTCTGGTCACGCCTAGACACGTTTCGTCATTACTTCTTTCTCAACAGGCGTGACTAGATGGGGCAGCCGTATAACTCTTATGCCCTGTACATACGATCGGGTCATCCGATGAAAACGGTCTGATGGATTTTTTTCATCAGATATCCGATGAAGCTGACTTTCATCAGTCTTGCCTACACACCATCAGTTAAAAAAACGATCGTGTCAGAACGCGGTGACGTAAAACACGACGACGTGCAGAAAAAAAATAAACTTCAATGCTTCCGAGCATGCGTCGACTTGATTCTGAGCATGCGTTAATTTTTAACAGATGGATTTCCCCAAAGACGATCTTTTTTTTCCATTGGTTTTTTAACCATCAGATAATTTTAAAACAGGTTCTACGTTTTTTCACCGATAGGAAAAAAAACTATGGGGCCCACACACGATCGGTTCGTCTGATGAAAATGGTCCATCAGGCTGTTTTCATCAGACGAACCGATCGTGTGTACGCGGCATTAGTCTTAGTGCTCAGGTAATATAAGCCATCATACACACAACCCACAGCTCCACTCTGGTTCTCACCGCGGGACGCTACATATAAACCATGTATCACATTGCATCACATAACTAAAACACCACACCTATTGAGCATCTTCCTCAAAAAGCAGGTGGAGGAGCGAAAGGTCTCTAAAGCCTCATACACACGATCGGACTTCAAACAAACTTTTCCGTGGATTTTTGTTTGAAGGGCATTGGCCGGGAACACCCATAGCATACACACGTCAGGACTTTTCTGCAAACTTTCCCAAAACTTTCCCAACATCAAGTGGTTTTTCTGCTCTTTACCGCCACCCTTTGGTCAACTTCTGATATTGTTGGTTAATTTCAACATTGGTTCTGGGCATGAGTGTTTGTACTAAAGTCAGATGGATTTCTGTACACACGATAGGACTTTGCACCATAGGGCTTTTGTTGCCGAAAAGTTTGTCCGTTTGCAGAGCGAACTTTTGTCCGATGAAAACCGAAAGTTTGTCCGATGGAGCATACACACGGTCGGATTTTTTTGAAAACATGCCCATTTTGAAGTTTGTTGTCAAAAAGTCTTATCGTGTGTATGGGGCTTAACATCCACCAGCTCCGTGATGTCGTCATAGATGAGTGGAAGAGGGCTCCGGTGGTAACCTGTGAAGCTCTGGTGAACTCCATGACCAGGAGGGTTAGGGCAGTGCTGGAAAATAATGGTGGCCACACAAAATAATGACACTTTGGACATTTTCACTTAGGGGTGAACTCACTTTTGTTGCCAGCGGTTTAGACACCCCCTGCACAAACCTACCCCTTCCCCTCCTCCCGCACACAGGGCTGCACAGCTGAATACCGGAGCCCAGTGCCACAAGTTTTGGGACTGAGCACCGGTAATTGGTCAGACAGGGATGCGCTAGTGCGGGCACATGGGACATCTGCCGCCCGGGGTCCTGCAGTGTCGATCGGCTTTCAGGAGCAGCCGTCTCTCTCTCTCCCCACTAACATCCGCACACATTTTCGGTTCCTCATCCTCCTCGGCTCCAATGTTGCTGCATACACAGCCAAGAGGAGGGACACAACTTCACTGAGAGAGCCACACAGCTGTATGTGCACTGTATACAGTCAGGACACAGTAACCAGGAGGGGGGGGCAGATAACTGATGCACACATGGAGTGATGGAAGGGGGTGGGGATATGTGCTGGGGAGTGATTTAGGATGGGATTAGATATGTGCTAGTGGGGGGGAGGGTCTGATCCTCCTTCCCACTACCCCATATCCTCTCCCTCCCAAAGCACCCCCCACACATATCCCCTTACCCGTCTCCCCTGAAATTAAAAGATGCTGCATCCCCTCACCACGGCCACCCTCTGTCCCCTTCCCACGACCACCCTCTGTCCCCTTCCCACGGCCACCCTCCGTCCCCTTCCCACGGCGTCCCTCCGTCCCCTTCCCACGGCGTCCCTCCGTCCCCTTCCTACAGCATCCCTCCGTCCCCTTCCCAAGGCGTCCCTCTGTCCCCTTACCACGGCATACCTCTGTCCCACTCCCATAAAGATTACGGGACGGGTCTTAAAAAGGAAGGGGTATAGTCTTGACAGGAAGGGGTGGGTCACATTTAAATTAGGGGTGTGTGAGTTTAGTCAGGCCTAGGGCAGCACAAAACCTAAACACACCACTGTGTATAGCCACTCTGATAGGGAATCATTGAATGTAAAAAGGACACCGGGATCATGGTTGTAGCCTTAACCATGTCCCCGTTCTAACCACTGATGGAAACTGGTTAATTGGACTCCAGTTGTGCAAACTACTGACTAACTAGCAATAGTTGGAAGTAGTCTATGGGTTGATTTGCTACTTTTTCTTCCAGCACTGTGAAGGTTTATTGGGTGTTGTGACAACTTGGGGGGGGTCAACTCAAATGTAGCACTTACCAGCAAGTTTAGTCCACGCCAGACATGCCTTTACAGGGCTTTTCCTGCCCACTTTTATTTAAAACTGAAAGAAAAGCAATTGGCTTCCTTGCAGGGGTCTCCACCATTAATACAAAATTACCAGTATTCTGGCTCTCTTTAACAGCTCTGTTGCTCAGGCTCCGTGCCTCGGTCCTCCTGACCATCTAAGACAATATCCCAGTGCTCGTGCACAAATGCTGTACCTCTGTCAGCTCTCTGTCTTTTTCCGGCAGCTCCTTAATGTTCTGTCTCTCAGGCTCGGGCCTCTGTCTGTCCTGTCCCAGACAGCACTGTGCAGACATGCACACTCATGGTCTCCCTTGCGCGCGCGCGCGACACACACACACACACGGTGGAGCTTTGATCTCTAATCCTGACTTTCCTAAGAACCCAGCACATACCTGTACCATCAGTGTGCCCGTTCTCTACAAAACCTGGCTCAGACTGCTGTTTACCACCGTGACAGGGTACCACACTGTCACAGTTTGTTCAATAAAAACACAAGAAAATAGCATTGTTTGTGTGTAATCAGCATAAGCACATTGTGTTTCTCTATTGTTAACCAGTTAATTCCAATGGGTTTACATACTTTTACTTGCCACAGTATAAAAGTCTATTTTTTAAATTGGGCAATCTCTTTACATCATAAAAGGCCCATGCACTTACCATTTCTATGCACTGATGCTAGTTTCTAAGCTTGTATGGTATAGGGATATCTTGATAAATACCGCAGTTGCATGCCTACCATTTTCTCCTGCATTTCTTTAATGCCTTTAAGGCCCCATACTCACGACCAAACATGTCTGCTGAAACTGGTCCGCGGACCAGTTTCAGCAAACATGTTTGGCCGTGTGTAGGACCGATCGGACCATTTTCGGGCGGATCGGACAGGTTTCAAGCGGACAACTGTTTCCTGGACTTGCTTTAAAACAGTCCGCTGGAAACCTGTCCGGTCGTCTGTACAGACCTACCGTACATGTCCTGCCGCCCGCCATCCCTCGCATGCGTCGAATGACTTCGACGCATGCGTGGAAGCCTTTTAAAGGCAGGCCGCCCACGTCGCCGCGTCATTGTCGCGGCGACGCCACGTCATCTACGCGGCGACACCGCGGACACGCCCCGCATATTGTTTACGCGCGGACCTCTGTTCGATGGTGTGTACGGCCATCGAACAGAAGTCCCCGGGCAGACATGTCCGATGAAAACGGTCCGCGGACCGGTTTCATCGGACATGTTTGATCGTGAGTACTCGGCCTAAGATGTTCTTAGCCTGTTGTATTTCACAAATAACAGGAGGACACTGTCAAATAACTGTACCAATTTCTACATAAAAAAATAATTACTTTGGTTTAATCCCTAAACATTCACAGGTGATTTAAAGCAATATGAAACTCAAAAATATAAGTGTAATAAATAGCAGCTTACCAAACCTTTAAATAATGCGGCTGCATTAGTGTTCTTTTTTAGGCAATTGTTTTTCTTTATTTTCACCCAGTGATTCAGCCAGTAACTACACTTCCTGGGCAAAAAGCAACAGATGCCTGAATAGCACATTGTCAGTCACGAGGGAGGACAGTGTAAGATGTATTAGCAGATTTAGATGGACATGAGTAATATACGCCAGCTAACCCTTTTTAACCGCTTGCTGACCGCCGCAAGCACTTTTATGTCAACAAAATGGCACGGCTGGGCAGATGGGCGTATATAAACGACCCCTTTAATTTGGCGGCCTTGTGGGCGCGTGCAATCATGCCCGCGGACTCGATATCCGCCGGTGTCCCGCGATCGGGTCACAGAGCTGCAGAACGGGGAGAGGCTAGTGTAAACATGCATCTCCCTGTTCTGCCTAGTGACACTGTCACTGATCGTCTGTTCCCTGTCATCGGGACCAGCGATCAGTGATGTGTCACGGCAAGCCACGCCCCCTAACAGTTAGAAGCACTCCCTAGGTCACACTTAACCCCTTCAGCGCCCCCTACAGGTTAACCCTTTTACTGCCAGTGTCATTTTTTTCAGCAATCAGTGCATTTTTATAGCACTGATCGCTGTAAAAATGACAATTGTCCCAAAATGGTGTCAAAAGTGTCCAATGTGTCCGCCATAAAATCGCAGTCACAGCAAACATCGATCGCTATCAATGCTGAGAGCTCCGGCTATGTAATTGGCCGGATCCCTGATGATGTCACTCCAGCGAATGCGCACTGAAGCTCTCGGTTCTGGCAGGAAGCTCCGGCAAGGTATACCGGACCTTCAGAGCGCATGCGGCAGTGATGTCACTGGCTGCATGCAGGGTGAATATCTCCACGTTTAGGATATTCATTTTACCAGTAAGCCTTATAGGTAAAAATTACCAAGCAGGGTTTTTACTACCGCTTTAAAGTTATAAAAAAAATGGATTTTTATCATCAGGCAATTTTCTTGCAATTAGCTTGTTCAATAAAGCTTTGAAAATAAAAAGCTAGAAGCCAATTGGTTGCAATGCACAACTACTTCAGATTCTAGCTGCTGCAGTCTTTAACCACTGGGCACTCGTACCCCCTTCCTAACCAGACCAATTTTCAGCTTTCAGTGCACTCACATTTTGAATGACAATTACTCAGTCATACAACATGCATACGATGGCTTGTTTACAACTGATCGTTCCGTCATTTGATAGAGCGATCACGTGGTAAAGGGCTGCTGTCATCTCTCCTTTACCGTGATCCGTGAGGACCCGGTGGTCACGGATATTTCCGCCTGTGTGCCCCAGGGGGCGCACAGGAGCAGGATTCTGGGAGGACGTCATAGTACACCCTCTCTGAGTTATTGAGCCGCGCTGTAGCATAGTTGCCAACATTTGAAAAAAAATTCCAGGGACACTTTGCAGCACAGCTATTAAGCTCCCAAACCAAGTCGCGAACATGCCGCCGCGCTCGCGACCAATGGCTCTGCATCTTAAAGGGGACATACCTGGACGCCCATGTGCGCAGCCGTGCCATTCTGTCGCCGTACATCGTCGTGCGGCGGTTGGCAAGCCGCTACACAACTCTACACTTCCTTTATACAATTCTACAAATATACTTATAAATGCAACGGTAAAACCTATAAAATAATATCCAGTGCAAATCAACCAATGTATTGCAATATAGTAGTGATACAAAAAGGGAAGTCGCGCTAGTTCAAAAATAAAAAATAAAAAATGGTGAAAGACCGGTGACTAATTAAACCAAATAATTAAATATATGGTGATAAGCACCATTAGTGAAAAAGTGCAATTTATATATAGCCACTAATTGACACAAATGTATCTAAATTAATAAAACACATTAACAGTCCAAGTGAGCCAAAAGGTTAAAGTAGTCCACAGGTGTGTGATGAAAAGGAATCTTCCGACTAACAGTGATATTAACCACGCTGTGTTTAGACCAACAGGAGACCTCCACCACAGATAGTACTGACTCTTACCAGAATTCAGTAAAAATTAGGCATGAAATCAAATCCAGCAGCAACATACAGGGTAATCTTCAACCAGCAGTATCCATAAATTGATATTCACCAATAAAATCCAGGCTCCATAGATGTAAAAGAGACACCAAAAGAGGAATATAGTGTAATACTGCGCTGGTTTATTGTAGCATAAAAAAGCCAAATGCTTACTTACATTTCCAAAGAAAGAATAGGCATCAAGCGGACATAAAATTGGGTACAAGATAAAAAAAAACAACACAGCCGGCCGGACTGTGTATAGGCGTGCGTCCGGATATCCGGATCCTTACACCTGGTAAACGCGGCAACGTCAGAGCGTCTCCTCCCGACGTTTCGTCACAATGGGGACGTGTTCACGTCCCCATTGTGACGAAACGTCGGGAGGAGACGCTCTGACGTTGCCGCGTTTACCAGGTGTAAGGATCCGGATATCCGGACGCACGCCTATACACAGTCCGGCCGGCTGTGTTGTTTTTTTTATCTTGTACCCAATTTTATGTCCGCTTGATGCCTATTCTTTCTTTGGAAATGTAAGTAAGCATTTGGCTTTTTTATGCTACAATAAACCAGCGCAGTATTACACTATATTCCTATATATCAATTTATGGATACTGCTGGTTGAAGATTACCCTGTATGTTGCTGCTGGATTTGATTTCATGCCTAATTTTTACTGAATTCTGGTAAGAGTCAGTACTATCTGTGGTGGAGGTCTCCTGTTGGTCTAAACACAGCGTGGTTAATATCACTGTTAGTCGGAAGATTCCTTTTCATCACACACCTGTGGACTACTTTAACCTTTTGGCTCACTTGGACTGTTAATGTGTTTTATTAATTTAGATACATTTGTGTCAATTAGTGGCTATATATAAATTGCACTTTTTCACTAATGGTGCTTATCACCATATATTTAATTATTTGGTTTAATTAGTCACCGGTCTTTCACCATTTTTTATTTTTTATTTTTGAACTAGCGCGACTTCCCTTTTTGTATTATGCTTGTTTGTGCTGTATGGCACACTTAAGACGCGGCTGGTATTTATTTATTTTTTATTTTTTGCACTATATGCTGGGTCTGCGCAACAATCTTCTTTTTTTTCAATATAGTAGTGATGGTGTCACCCCCGCTGCAAAAATATTTAGAGAAATTGCAGAGCTTCAATGTGCAAATAATTGTGAAACCCCCTACATACAATATTATTTAACAGTGATGCAAATCAACACGTGTATTAGGACATAGTAGTGATGGTGTCACCCTCTCTGCAGAAGGTAGGACTTATTGCAGAGCTGCAATGTGCAAAATCATAATAAAATGTACAATTGATGTACATATTTTATTAGGATTATATATAGGGGGTTTCACCACTATTTGCACATTGCAGCTCTGCAATGTTTTCTACCATTTGCAGAGGGGGTGACACCATCACTACTATATTGCAATACATTGATTGATTTGCACTGGATATTCATTTATAGGTTTTACCATTACACTTATAAGTCCATTTGCCAACTAGCTGACAAGATTCTCTTATTGCTTTTGAGTTTTTTTTTGGGGTTGTATGGTTGTTTTACTTGATTTGTTATTTCCTATGTATACTGGTAACCACTGGCCCAGCATATTTGTGGTCAGTGTGTCCCCTCTGTATGCTGGTGGTCAGTGTGCCCCATGTATGCTGGTGCTACGTGCAGGAGGATTCTACGTGCAGGGTCCAGGAGGATGCTATGTGCAGAGTGCAAGGCTCAGGTGCCTGCTATGCACAGAGTGCAAGGCTCAGGCATAGAGTGCAGGGCTCAGGAGTGCGTTGTACAGAGTGCAGGGCTCAGGAGTGCGTTGTACAGAGTGCAGGGCTCTGATCATATTATAGTGACTTTTCTTTAGCATGAATGGCCATAGATGGATTGAAACTCATCCTTGGTGAACCAGCTGAATTTCCATCAGTAGCTCATGTGTAAAATCCCTGTTGTTTTCTGATGCCTGGGGAGCTGGGGAACACACTAAGCCTCCATGCACATGAGTTGTTTAGGCCCATTCAGACATGTGTGCCCATGTGCAGGGCTCTCTTGTGCATTGTGTGCCCCCTGTGCCAGTGTTCTATTCATTTCTTTTGGGACCCAAACCTGCATGTCATATTAGAATAGAGGCTATGTGAATGCAACCTCATGTCCAAGTAGAAATGAATGGGGTGCTGACACAGGGATGCACATAATGTTCATGCATCCCCATGCTGATAAGATAGCCCTGCATGGGAGCCACATGTCTGTGCCTCATCTTAAGAAGTCCTTAATAAAAAAAAGAATCAGGAAGAACAGTTGTCTACACAGCTAGAATTGTGTAATCATACCTGAGAGGTTACCTGTTAGCTGAGTAGTGGAAGCCTCAGCAGCACAGAGACGCCACTCACTTTGCAGTAGAACTGGAGAGGAGGGGACGAGCACAGGAGGGGAGGGGTCACCTCCACATTGTCCAGAGAAGGGAGGAAATCAACAGGAGGCTAGGGGGCAGAGCTGGTGATGTCACACAGACATCGGACACTCTGAAAGCAGGAGTGATAGAAATCAATGGAGAGGGAAAGAGAGGCTGCTGTCCGGGCAAGCAGAGGAGCAGGAAAGCTGTATGTACAGTATCTGGAACCATAGGAAAGCATTGATATGCTTTCCCAACCCCATGCGCCCCGCCCACTCCACTCTACTGTTGCTCAGGGACTAGTACTGTGCAGGCAGGGGGCGGGTGTAGTGCTACGATCTAGCCTACACACAGGAACACACAGCGCCGCCCACCATCCGAATTAGCCAATCGGACGACAGACACCAGCAGGCCAGCTCTGATTGTTGTTTTACAACTCTGGAAGCCGCACCTGCTTTCCCCACTAGCCGGGACAAGTCCCGGCAGGCTAAATTAACCGGGACTAGGTCCCAAATGACGGGACTGTCCCTTTAAAAACGGGACAGTTGGCAAGTATGGCTGTAGCCGTCATTCGGCTATGGCGTGGTTATTAACTCATTAGAGCCCAACTCGGTTTTCCCACACAGTGGGGCTGTGCCTGCATTGCATGAGTTAACTGCTTGTTTTGGCCGGGGGCAACCAGAATCCTCCACTCCACTATTTAGGGACTTTGGGGCCACAATGCGACTTAAGTCGAAATGTAAAAGGCCCCTTGCCATTCGAATGCTATACAACCCCACAGCAGAGAATGTGGAATGAGCAACTGTGTTATTGTCTCTTTACCTGACTTATACAAACACCCCCTACGCTGGACAATTAGAAAAAACAGACTACATACAAACATATAGGAACACTGGCCTTTTAAGCTTTAAACTGTGCTCATCAATGGGTTCAAAGAAAACCTGTCCTGTACCAACAGAATGTGGAGGCTTCCACTGCAGTTCAGAAATGACAGCTAGCAGGTTGTAATGTTGATTGATTCAATGGCTTCAGTATTTTCTCAAGAAGTGACCTGAAAAAAAAAATACATGTAGATCCACAGTTCTGACTCCCAGTCACACTCAAAAAAATGCCCTTCCATAGTCTATCCAAAACAGTAAAACGATTTAGCTGGAGTTTCACTTTTATGGAAATTCATTTTAGAAGAAAAGCATACTTTTTTTTTTTAATTGCATGGATCTAATATTCATGAATGTGTTCCAAATGTGCCAATTGCTTGATTGGCACAAAAAGGCCCTAATCTGACCCTGTATTGGAGCCATTTTGTCTTTTTGAGGGGACCCCTGTAACAACGTGCATTGGGGGTGGGTTAAGCTGGCCATACACTGATCACAATTCAGTTCAGCAGGGACTGGCTGAGTTTCAATCTATGCATGGCTGTCCCTGCTTGATCAATTTCTGTCAAACGGACAAGTTTGAATTTTTTTAGAAACCAGAGGCTGCAGCTGCTGATCGAAATAATGCATAAGTGTGCGCACTCCAAAGCTCAAACACACATGCCTTTCTCTGCAACCCTAGCTGCACGGGTCAGTGAATGAATGGGAAGTGCTCTGTGCTGATTGACTTCATTCACAAACTGAAGCATAGTAAATGCAATTGACTATTTTTCAGTTACAAATGGACAGTGAGCGAGTGTGTTCATGGTGTTCATTTAAAAAAAAAAGGAAGGGGCCAGTAAATTACATATTTACTACCACCTTCCCCTGCTCTCCATCCTGAAACATCCCCCACAGCAGCCAGGGGGAGAGGAGGGAGGCCAGCAGCACTTCCAGACAAACAAGAGGGGAAGCCCAGGCATCATTAGGGAATCCTCCATCCACCTCGCTTGCCACTGCTGGATGAAGAAAAATTAACAATGTATGACCAAGATAAAGTGATGGTAAAGTCGTTTTTTTTTTTACATGAAAAGAACAAACATGTTATATTTCCCTACTCTGTGAAATGGTTTTACACATAGCAGCCCAGATCCTTCTCTTCTCATGTCCCTTCCTCCTGTTGAGTGCCCCCACAGCAAGCAGCTTGCTATGGGGCACCCGAGCCAGGGCTCTGTGTCTGTTCAGACATGCAGCCGGTGTTCGGCCCCACCCACTTTCTTTCCTGATTGGCTAACCCCCTTTAATTGCCAGCAGCAGGAGCCAATGGCGCCGCTGCTGTGTCTCAGATAGGAGATTCCGTAATGGCTGAGGCACTCATGCACATCGTTTGATAGAGATGGGGCCAAGGTAAGTATTAGGGGGGCTGCTGCACACATAGATGCATTAGCATAAAAAACCTTCTGCCTTTACAACCACTTTAAGTTTATCCTTTGGGACATGTTACACTTACATTTAGAGTGGAGCATGTAACATGTTCTAGCTCCTGCCTCCAGTCCCCCCCCCCCCCCCCCTCAGTGTGACAGTGGGCAGAGTATCTTCTCCCAGCACCCTCTGTCACTTTTTGAAAAGCAGACAGATGTGGGGCTTCACCCACACAGCCACATCATTCATTCATTCAGTTTCTCGTGAATCAATGAACTACAAGTACTGTCATCCAGCATGGTTGACAGCTTGGAGTTCTAAATGAACTGGGAGGGCATTGATGAGGGCTCATTCACAAACCCTGCAGCTTTCAAACAGCCTGTATGAAGGTATGGACCGAAAGCTGCAGGGCTTGTCTGTAAAAGCCTGACACTATACCCGTGATCCACTGATCATGGGTGCAATGCTTTCCAGGCTCCTGCAGGATTTTTTTTTTTTCCTACAAAAATATATGCATATATTTAATTTTTTTCTGGAAAAGGGAACTTATCCTTTAAAGAGAAACTGCAAAAAAAAAAAAAAAGACAGGTTATCCAGAACTGGAAAACAGCTATTATGAAAAACAAACAATGAATATACCGAATATACAATACACTTACAAGTCAATACACAGATGCTATTGTAAGATTTCAAGGCATGTTTATTGTTCTCACAGAAGCATGGCAGCTGCTGTGGGGAAATCTACAGGGTAACAAAGATGACAAGTAACGGAGCGGTTGATGGGTTGAGGTTCATAATAACTACAATCAATGTAGGCTTGAGTCACCATAAGAGCACATGGTAAGGGTAGGCGACCTCTGGCACCCCAGCTGGTTTTAGACTTCATCTTCTATAGGAAAAAACTTGCTAGAGTGCCAAAGGCAATGTCAAATGATTTCTGCAGCTTGCCGACTATCGGAGGTAAAGTGCCTCACGTAACCGTTAAAAAGCAAGCAAGAAATCATAGCAACACTGGTCACATATGGTTACAGTTTACACCACACGGTGTTTACAATGATCCAACAACTAGAAAATAAAACGCTTTTAAATAAAAATTATTAGGAATGAACTATACTTGCAGTTTTAACATAAAAACGCATCTATGCAAAAAATCCTAGCATGACTAACATAATGCGCAAACCTGACATTATATTACGGTCAATGTACATATAAATATACCTTTCCTCCAGTGTCAAATCTTCCTGCTTGCAATTATAAGAATGCATCCCAATTATTAATAAATATAGTACAAGTATTTACAAGAAAAAACGGATAGTTTCTGTTTTGTGACTACGAACCTGAACGTGAACCTGTTCCTATAAGTACCAGAGCATCATATGCTAAATGGCTGATCTACAGCTAGTGCTTTTTAGCTGCTCTTCCAGACTGACAGACAGGAAAGTGTCATGAGGCGACAAAGACATCAGTGGAATATTGCTACAGTCCGCCATTTCCTGTGTATAGCAAAGTCCAATACTCATGTTCTGAGTAGCTACTGTAGATACTGTACAGTATAGAAATGATCTTACTAAATGTCAAAGGAACGGAACTTTGTTTAAAATTAAATATGTACATTAAATGACCTGCTTTGCTGCTAGTAGGAAACCTGTACAAGTATTTGTATTGCACTAGTGTAAGTATCACACATTTTACCATAATGTTAGGACATGGCTTCTACGCTTTAAAATGATCTGTTGTCACAGAGGCAACCAGTTTTGTAGACAGTAAAAATATTCAGCCCATCTATTTTGTAGGAAAAAATGAAAACACGGTGCCATTAGAGGGGAAGCTCCAATTGTCCGCCTTCTCCCCCCTCCGCTGCCACATTTGGCACCTTTTTGGGAGGAGCAAGTACCTGGTTCTGACAGGTACGCACTCCCACTTCCAGCTCATTTCGCGTGCCCCCTCCTTCCCAGCAGCTGGCCCATTCCCAAAGAGCAGCGCAGTAGGAAAGTGCCCCAATAATAAAATTCAGCACCCACATTATTTGTGTGTGTGTGTGTGTGTGTGTGGGGGGGGGGGGGGGGGGTCTTAGAGCTCCTCTTTAAGTTACATTAGCCCTTCTATTTCTGTAAATGGACAATGACACTATTGTTTCTATAAAAATAAAAAATAGACATCCAAGTACCTTTTTTCCTGATTGATATAGAGCTGTCACATAACCCAGGTCTTTTCCAGTCTGCAGGGAAATATAAGCAGGAGGAGCTTTGAGTCCTCAGCTGCTGGTCACATGTTAAAAAACAAAAAAACTGCCTTTGGAATATGGAGTTATATATATATATATATATATATATATGTATATATATATATAACGTTTTAATGTGTCAAACAAATATATATATTAGAAGTCAATGTATTATTACTTCTGGCAATAACATGATGTGGGCGGATTTCTGCCAGTCACAGGCTGCATCACGCCTCTCCAGCCGGTGTCTTAGAATAACAGGGAGGTGAAGCCTCCATCAATCTACATGTAATAGCCCACCCTCATTGTGTTTAGCTGGTTAGTGGGCACTGAGGAGAGATTGGGCTGTTAATTACCGATATGTATATACCTACATGTGTGACTCTATAGTCAGCAAAGAAACTGAGCAAGTGAAGAGTTGCCTTAGCAGCTGCAAAATTCCTAGCTGAACTAGGGACACGGACAGAAGGTGGAGAGAGAGAGAGAGCAGCAGTTTTTTTGCAGAATACAGAAAACTAATCTCATAGTGACTGCGTGAGTATGAACAGCATGTAATACAGCATTGATTCATAGATTTTTTTTATGATGTGGGTTTAGTGACACTTAAAGAGAACCAGTTACTTTGTCTATTCAGCGCAAAGCAGCAGGTTCCCTTTGACAACCCACCTCCTCCGCTATTGATATCTTCCCCTGGGTTCTGGGTAGAAAGCCCTGTAAACAATGTGAGCATATAAAGGGCACATGACCACCTTCCTATAATGTGACATGACAATGCCCATGACTTATTACTGTCACACACTGCATCAAATAAAATAGGGGAGGGGGTCACATGCACCCCTTTATCCAGAAGTACCAGGTACTTTACAAGGCCATGATCCTCAAACTGGACAATAGAGGAGCACAATGAATTAGATATCTATCATGGATACTCTTACTTTGCACTAAATAATCCTAGTGACAGGTTTACTTTGATGACAGAGAAAAAGGTATGCTGAGGTGGACACCATCTGGAAGGGATACACTGACAAATGTTCCCTCTTTAAGAAGAACATAGTACAAAGGGCAACAAAGTACAGGGAAAAAAATGGGCCCAAAAAAGTCCTAGTTGAGTGACAAAGTCCCACTAGACCCTGAGCACCATGTTAGTAGTGCGACCTGTTATAACTGTTCTTACACATCTGGTATGTGATCAATTGCCCCAGTAAGAGAAATAGTTCCTAAACTGAGCAATACTTTATATAGAAAGACTGGTCGGTCCTGCCTACAAGACTGTTGCCTCCAGCAGACGGGAGATGCACTTTAATGAACATATAAACACTAATAAAAGTCAACTACAGACTGCCTAATGAAGCCAGCACAAAACATTTGAGACTGTACCATATTTGTTTTTCCTCGTCAGTAGCCAGTTTTTAAAAACAGATCCTCATTCACACGTTTTCTCCAACACCCGTTTTCGCACTAAATCCACAAAACTGGTGGGAGGATCTACAAGCTTTGACACATAAAACAGATGGAACGATATTTGGTTTGGGAAGACATAATTTGGCACTGTGGAAGAAATAAAAGTGCTATGAATCTCTAGCTAGTCACTTCTGAGTATTTACTTGGGGACAGAAGTTTCCAGCACCATACTGCGTCATACAACTATATACCCGATAGGCAACTATCTCAGCGGAGCTGCAACTTTCTTAAGTAGTTCCTCCAAACCAAGGCAGCGTCCTATGTCGTTTTGGCGACAGCTAATGAAGAGAATGATTGAATAAATCTAGATAATGAAAATTACAAACAGGAATGTAGACATGATGTAAAAATAAGACTTTGCTCCTTTCTTTAGCAGAGCCAGGGGATATGCACTCTGTGAGGTAACAGTGCCAGCTTTACCCTCATGGGTCTCTCTTGCAGGTAGAACATTCCGATCTCCAGCAGAGTCCATGTAATATAGTCTCATTACAAACCGATAAAAAAAAGGCAAAAGTTGCATTCTTCCAGTGCAAAGGAATTGCTGCATATGGGACAACTTGTGTGTATGCAGCCTGTTTTAGAGCACATTAAAAAATAAAGGGGGGGTGTGCTATTTTTGCAGAATTCAAGCTTGCTTGAACTCTTAAAAAAATTAAATAGCAACAGCCTGATTATTCATTACACCGAAGCAGATTAATAAAAAATAAAACATGTTAAAAAGGCACGAGAGTCAGATCTCATTTATCGTTCTCTCAGTCGGCCGGTATTCATGTGTCCCCGTGGATGACAGGTAGAACGACTGCGTCTTCCTTTTTAACCGGGCTCGTTTGTTAGCCAGTGTGAGGCTGCGACGGCTGGAGCTAATGATATCCGAGATAAATTTCTTACAGTCCACGCACACCTCCATGGTGCTCCAGTCTTCCATGAGCTCTTTTGGAAACTGGAGGTCATCATCTGACTTGTCCACAGATTTAGACTTGGACCCCAACCTATGCAGAACAGAAGGACATTGTAAGATTAAGGTAGAATAGACAAAACTTTTTTTTTTCATTTTGGATAGAGTAAGGGAGGACTATAACCCCTGTAAAAAACGTTGCTATTGTTGTCCCATTGGGGAGATTTACTTTCACTTCCTGTCCCAATGCCAAACAGGAAGTTAGCGGAAATTTAAGAAATCTCTTGGGGACCCCTGGGTCACCAGAACTAGTGTCCCTATTGGATTTTTTGCCCTTTTGCTTTTCTAGGGACAACCTAAAATATGGGATTTTCTTTTTACTTTTCATAAGATTAAACTGGGCAAATAGGAGGGGGTGAATCTCCCCAATGGGGCATAGGCAGCAATAAAAACTGACAAGTGTTCGAATCCATTTCCCCTCAATCCAAAACAAACAAAAAAAGTTTTGCCTTTGGTTATACTTTAGGTAAATGTTTATTACTGATTTACTGTATCTAGTATAAAAAGTAAGGGGAATTCTTCCCAATAATATCACATTAGAAATTAAGAGTATGATGTCCAGAATGCTAGCATTCAGATCAGCAGGGGCAGCCTGGATATTTATGTTAGTACTAGTTTCCATTAACAGCCACCTACCAAACTGGGAATAAGTTCCCTGGTTTATAAGCTCTAACTTTGTTTTCTTTGCAAATGAATACATTGGAAATGTGATAGATGTTCTAACCCAGGGGTGTCCAACCTTCCTGGGCCACACTGAAAGAATAGGAATTGTCTTGGGCCACACATAAAATACACTAACAATAAGAATAGCGGATGAGCAGAAAAAGTCAGGCAAATCTAAAGTAAACGATCACAGATCCAGATAATCTGAGGCATAAAACTTAATTTTTTTTGCAATATTTTTTGCTATAAAAGTAAGAGAGGGCAACATAAAAAAGTGTGATATTTGACCCATTTTTGACAAACGCATCAAGATCTGGTTTGATTGGACAAACATTTTGTTTCTAATGTTGCCCTTCATGTGCGTCATCCTTGAGAATAGTTGCTCACAAATATAGGTGCCTCCATAAACTGATGACTTGAATAAGGCGTGATTGTGAAGACTGGGATATTAAACTGGGAAGATAAAACGGCTAAAAGTCAATGATGTTGACAGCGTCCTCCCCCCTCTTCCCCCTTTTTTTTCTTCGCCTTTCTTTTTTGTTTTTTGAATGTCCTTTCATATATGTTTGTTCCTATGGTCTTAGCCCATGTTGGGCACTAATAAAAAAATTATATTTGAAAAAAAAAAAAACGGCTTAAAGTCCAGTAAAGAGACACCGTCAGATTTTTCATCGGTCACATGTTTGCTAACTGTAAACTATTTTTTACAAAAAATGTCCCTCCAAAAAAATCAACAAGTTTACGATTTCGTGTTGGGCTGCATGCTGCAACTGGGCCCCAGGCTGGACACCCCTGTTCTAACTCATTCCCTCTCAACTAAAACAAAACATATTTTGTATGTACATCTAATAACCCCACTAGGTGCTTCTAGTATAAAGAAAAATGTTGTAGTCTCGATCACTAAGCAACTATAAATATGATCATTCTTCCTTCTACCTATACTTTTACATTTATGCTCCTAATAGAAACACTTGCCAATAGCCATTTGTAAAAACCTGAATTTACTCCCATAAATTATTAAAACTTCCCTCGGGAATTGTTAATTTTATTATTTACCTGCATTCTGCCTATTAGAGAAGTGTCGGGTTAAAAGGAAATTTTATAACAACGACAAAAATACCAGCCTTTAGTTAATTTTCTATTTATATCGCTAACAAAAATATAAATTTTGACCAGCCAGACTGATAAAATACCAACAAAGTTGGCAACCCTACCTACAGTCTGATACTGGGCTTACATTTTTATTCTGACAAGAAGAAAACACAGTGGAACCTCGGATTGGGAGTAACACGGTTTACGAGCGTTTCGCAATACGAGCACTGTATTTAAAAAAATATCCTGACTCGGTTTGCAAGTGTTGTCTCACAAAACGAGCAGGATTCAAGCCAAAGCTGTGTGATGTACCGCGTTTGGCCTGAGGTAGGGGGCGCCGGAGCCGGAGCCGAGCAGGGCCGAGCGGTGCCGTTCAAAAATGCTTGGAAAACCTCAGAAACACTCAGTTCCCGAGCCTTTCCGAGTTCAGCCGAGCTGTCCTCGTGCCTTTCTGGGTGTTTGAGGCTCTCCGGCGCCCCCCACCTCTGGCCACATGCGGTATTGCATGCCATTGAAGTCAATGCGGAACAAATTATTTTAGTTTTCATTGGCTTCTATGGGGAAACTTGCTTTTATATGCAAGTACTTTGGATTACAAGCGTTCGCCTGGAACGGATTATGCTCGTAATCCGAGGTTCTACTGTACAAGTAAATAACTGCACACATGGCTTTCCATGAGAAGTTTACCTGCACAATTACAAAAAATAAACACATTCATATCCTTACAAACATCCATTTCAGAGTGCTGCTATATAATGGAGAATGAACAATTTAGTCTTTGCCCACCGATAAACTGGCAGATGCTGGACAGAACAGGATTTAGAAGTTGACTATGTTTTATGCTCTGAAGGTGTTAGCACAAGTAGCAGCTGCAAGGCAAAGAAAATGGCACTGTGAAACAATATGCAGCCTCCCTTAAAGGGGTTGTAAAGGTTCGTGTCTTTTCACCTTCATGAATCCTATGCAAAAACACTGGCCCCCCCCCCAGCTCCCCCTGTTTTTCTTACCGGAGCCCGTTTATCTCCTCTGCGCGTCCCTGCTGTCCTCCTTTCCACGGAGTCCCAGCTTTGATTGCATAGATTGATAGCAGCGCAGCCATTGGCTCCCGCTGCTGTCAATCAAATCCAATGATGCAGGCGACGGGGGCAGGGCAGAATCATACACTGGGTGTCTATGGACGCCCAGTGTATGACTCAGGAACGCGCCCGCAAGGTAACCCGTGCAGGAGAGCGCTTCTCCAAAGGGGTTATCTAATGCGGGGAGGAGCCGAGAGAGCCGCCGTGGGACCCCAGAAGATGAGGATTGGGGCCACTCAGTGCCAAACGAGCTGCACAGTGGAGGCAAGTATGACATGTTTGCTATTTAAAAAAAATAAAGATCGATCTTTTAGGCCTCGTACACACAGACGGACTGTCCGATTAAAAAAACGGTCCGCCGGACCGTTTTCATCGGACATGTCCGCTGACGGATTTTGGTCTGATGGTTGTACACACTATCAAACCAAAATCCCCGCGTACAGGATACGTGGTGACGTGGCCGCGCCATCGACGCGGCGACGTGCGCGACCCTGGAAGGTCAATGCTTCCATGCATGCGTCGAATCACTTCGACGCATGCGAGCGCTTTTGGCCGAGCGGACATGTCCGGTAAGTCGTACAGACGACCGAACATGTCCGACGGACAGGCTTCCAGCGGACATGTTTCTTAGCATGTTAAGAAACATTTGTCCGCTGGAAACCTATCCGATCCGCCAGAAAATTGTCCGGTCGGACATACAGACGACTGAACATGTCCGCTGAAACTGGTCTGCGGACCAGTTTCAGCAGACATGTTCGGTCGTGTGTACGAGGCCTTAGTGTCACTATACTAACGAAAACACCCCTTGTTGAAGCCTTTAAGACTTAATTTCTTTAAGGTCCCGTTCCCACCTGAGCAAATTTTCTGCTTCATGCTTGTAGCTTTGAAACGCTCAAGAAGCCAAATCCCATTTTTTTTAAAGGCCCCCTGTACACATCTGAGCGTTCTGTCGCCTAAATCAAAATGCCTGTCGCTCAAGAAAGTACACAAGCTTTTTGGCAGATGGCAGGTGCTTTTTGGCACCATGGACTTCAAGGGGAACACCTGAAAATGTGAAACATTAGCGTTTTATTGTACGTTTTCTGCTCAAACCGCAACTCCCCACCCCTAATCTCCTCCACCTCCTAGTGCTTTCTATTGGCTAAACAAAAATGTCTGAACCTGTAATATGCTTCTAAAACGCTTGTAATATATTTCTAAAAACTCATATATTTCTAAAAACTCAAACTCTTAAATAAAAGCATGTGAAAGTTGCTCTGCTCAGATAATCACACAGAAAGGGAATGTGCTACACATTCAGATAAATGGAGAGCTTTCCATCCACACAACAATCTCTAGTAGTGGTCAGAGGTGTCTTCCTCACCAGTCTAAACAGAAAACTTTGGTGAGGGTAAATTTTTTAAGGGGCTGCAGGGGTATATTTTAACACAGGATTCATAGTAAAAGTACAGTAATTCTTAAAAATACCTGGAAATAAAAAACAGACAGACAAAAATGTACATTTTTCTACATGGCTTACTTGGGTAAGCTCCGAGGTGGTCGATGATGACTGGTGGAGGGCTTCTCAGGCCTAAGGAAACTCTCCCCTCTCTGCAAGGTAGAAGGTCCCAGTGAAAATATGGGGAGTGTGGAATATGGCTTGGAAGGTAATCTCATCTGTTATGAAAGATTCATATACAAAGTATGTGTCAATACAGTATAAATGAACAAGGGATATCAGCTCTATTGTTTACTGGCTGTGCACTTCCAGCTTACCTTTTTGCAGCACTGTGAACACACAGGCCTATGAAGAAATCAACACAGACGCACATTACTAATATTCTAGAATTGGTCAATTAACTATCAATTCTACAAAGACTTTGAAACTGACAAGAGCCTTCCATTATACAGTATAAAACAAAATACTACTCTCTCAAAAAATGGAAATATGTTATAAGACAGACAGAAAAAACACTTATTTCTAGAGTAAATCTGGTACATTTTCTGATCCATTACACATCACATGGCAATAATTTTTTATTTATTTTTTTAACTCAAATGCACATTACAGACAGGAATTTACCGTTTGCAGAACTGGCATGTGTAAGACCAGGTGAACAAGGAAAATCTCTTTGTCCGACAACATAAACAAAGCTGTACAAAAAGGAAAGAGAAGAGTGTACATGATCAAAACACAATGCTATCTGCAGAATTGCACGTTTTTTCTGTTGCATATCCTAGCCAACAATATAGGATGCTTATGCTGATAAAATGCAGTAAAACCTTGGTTTGAGAGTAACTTGGTTTGAGAGCGTTTTGCAAGACAATCAAAATGTTTTAATACATTTTTACTTGATATACAAGTGATGTGTTGATATAAGAGTAGCGTTATGTCACAACGGAGAGGAGCCTCTAAGGCCTTGTACACACGACCGAACATGTCTGCTGAAACTGGTCCGCGGACATGTTCGTCGTGTATACGGCCTATCGGACAGGTTTCCAGCGGACATTTGTCCAGCCGACCGTTTTGCAGCGGACAAATGTTTCTTAGCATGCTAAGAAACATGTCCGCTGGAATCCTGTCCGTCGGACATGTTCGGTCGTCTGTACAGACTCACCGTACATGTCCGAGCGGCCGCCATCCCTCGCATGCGTCGAATCACTTTGACGCATGCGTGGAAGCATTGAACTTCCAGGGCTGCGCACATCGCCGTGTCATCGTCGCGGCCACGTCCCTGCGTATCGTGTACGCGGAGATTTCTGTCTGATGGTGTGTACAACCATCAGACAGAAATCTCCGGGCGGACATGTCCGCTCAAAACGGTCCGGCGGACCGTTTTGAGCGGACAGTCCGTCCGTCTGTACGAGCCCTAAGTGTAGCAATAGGGTTACATTCAGGGCCGCTGTTAGAAATCATGGGGCCCCGTACAGCCTACCTGATGGGGCCCCCCCCAACCCCGTCTCAAAAAAGTGATATTTATCTTTGTCCAGGCTAATCACATTCCTTCTAACAAATGAGAGTGCTGCAGCTGACTTTAAGGATTCAATTTTCCTTAAGCCAGCACATCTATTATGCCTTTAAATCAGCTGAGGCATGCACTCCAAAAAAATATTTAAATCTGTATGACCCAATTCACACTAGCATTGCTCTCTGAAGAGTGATCTGCATGCGGATTGCTCTTCTGACAGAATTTGGCTGGTGGTGAACAGGCACTGTATCACCTCCTCAGCAGGAAACATGGTGGGTGGTTACAGTAGTTGCTTTGCGGATGCAGCATATGTACTTTGCCAACCACTACCTTTCCAGCATGAGGGCCCTTTCACACAGTGCTGCTCCACTCAGCAAGGGATCAGTGAGTGGATTCTCTGCAGAATTGGAGCTAAATGGGACAGATGTGTTCTGATTTCCAGGTCTGTTCAGTTTGCATCTGCACACAATGCACAGCCCACAGGGGAGGACTTGTGATGTCTCTATGGGTGGCCAAATGGAAATTTGGACTTGTGTCCACTCACAACAGGCAATGTGGAAGGAAGATTGCCCACACTCCCAGCATCAGAAAAAAAAATTAGCTTTTATATCCACATAGAAAAGCATCACAAACCCACAATACAGAAAGATAGCAGCATTTTTTTTTTTAAATCTATGTACATCTGGATTCCATCCTATATAGAGCTTTCATACAGATCATACAGATCCACATGAAAAAATGGCAGGCAGATCTAATTGTAAGGTTTGGGTGAAAGCTTCTTTAAGGAGGGGTGGTTGGTGGGTGGTTAAAAAAATGCAGCTCAGCTACATGTTTTTACTCCCCCCCCCCCTTCCATCCAAACAAGTAGCAAGTGTAAAGTAGCATCTCATGCTTATGATTATATGATGATCACAGAACTTTAGATCCTCTATTGCTCTGCCACAGTGCCACATGGCTACTGAGTGCTGACTTTGTTATGGCTCTATTGTGTGACAGTCTGTACACACTCAGACCCAATAGCCATGTGACACTGTGGAAGAGCAATAGAGGATCTAAAGTGCTGTGATCATCCTAATGACGATAATCATGAACACAGTGGGGAGTCAAGGGGCTGTACCTTCTTTCCATGGTAGCTGGTGTGACTGTGTACCCTTCCTTGCCTGTAGCTGTGCACCGCTGCTCGATTAAGTTTCCTGCATCCTCTCAGCCAGACAGTCACATGACTCTCTCACTCCCACCCACAGACAGCACTTACTGAGGGAGCCCTGTACACATAAATCACTCCGCCAGGGATGGTACAAGCAGAGGGCAGCCGGAACTAGAATATGTGCAGCGCATTATGCGGCCAGGCTTTATCTACCTGCGCCCCCCGAAAATGGAAATAAAGTCCCTTCAGTTTTTTCACTTCCTGGGCCCCTCTATTGCCCTAATGGGGCCCAGGATTATGTAAGTACACCCTAAAAAGCAAGCAGGAACATGGGTGGTTTAGAAAAACATTTTAATATATTCTGTCAGAATTTAACTATAAAGCTTCCCGGGCCCCCTAGCTGAGCCGGGCCCGGTACATCAGGGCTGGCTGTACTGCCCTATCAGCGGCCCTGGTTACATTTAATGAAGGTACAACTTATTGCTAGGAATGTTTTTTCCCTGTAAAGGTTAACAAAACACTTTAAAATGAGCCTGTGCTTTACCCATGTTAGCCAAGGCAACATATTCTATTATATGCAAATACATACAGCACAAACCCCTAACTGCACACAACAAGCACTTAAGAGGAAAACAAATATAAAAACCCTCAATGGGTGAATAATTATAGCCAATCAAGGCTAAAGCTGCGAACACTTACACCCGCTGGCTTGCAAGTGTTACTCATAAAGATACAAAACAAGGCAGCGCTACATATAAGTGAACACAGTCCAACTATTATAGGTGTGTAATCATAAGCAGTGCATTAAAAAGTCCAATATCTGTTGCACATATAGGTTATTCTGCAGTTGATGCAGTGAAAAACCATCATACACTGTGTTAATTCTCAGTTGAAAAAATGCAATAATGAGCTATCACCATCACATGTGAGAAGAATGGGGATAAAAAAACAAAAAAAAACCCCTTATAAGTGAACTCCTACAGACAATGCTGGAATATAAGCATCAACACCATTTGTGAATAATCTCTCTAAATGTATTTCACCATAGAACTTTATTGCAGCCTGGAAAATGGATCATACGCCGATAGGCTCAGTCCGGAGTGGAAAAAGATGGAACAACATCCCCCCTTTTAGGCCTTGCACTTAAAGTGTCTCTAAACCCTTACAGACCACTTTTACCTACAGGTAAGCCTAGATTAAGGCTTACTTGTAGGTGCAAGAAATATCTCCTAAACCTACACTGTTTAGAAGATATTTCCAAAAGGCGTAGACAATGGCGCACAGGCGCACTGAGCGTGCTGTTACCAACAGCGATCGTGCCCTTAGTGGCTGCACCTGCGCGGGAGTGATGTCACTGAGCCGCAATATGAGAAAGACACTCGGGGAAAGATGGCGGTGGCAGAGGTGAAGAACGAGCACCGCTGCAGGGGCTTCGCTCTCAGGTAAGTAATACATAATATGTATACTAGTTCATTATGCCTTTTTCTTGCAGGGGTTTTTTTTTCAGATTTTTTTTCAAGAGGGTTTACTTCCTCTTTAAAATACATAACAATAACACATAAGCATCTTTATCAAAGCAGTCAGCACGTAACCATATGGGGAGGAACCCAGGCGGCGTCTCCTACCCCAAGCTGCTCGGCTCACCAGCGATGGCAGTAACGGTGTCCCCAATCAACGTGTTGACGTCACAAGTGGTCATCGTTTGGCCCAACCATGATGCGTTTAGTCATCAATGACATTGACAATATTTTTAGATGCCATGGGCACATTTTGTGTATGGACAGGGTCCCAAATAAAGCATTGCCGGAAAATCCCTCATCCATTTATAGAAAGGCGCCCAATTTTGGAGATAGGGTTGTCAAAAAAGTTCTTGACCCCCCCCCCCCCCCCATGAGACCACGCATATTCTGGGATCACGCTGTTTTTTTTTTCATGTAAGAGAAGAAGTGCTTGCTCTCAAGCAAATAGTCCAATTAGAGGACTGACAGAATTCACCTCTAAAATCAATAATAAAACTTTCCAAATCTCTGAATTTATCACATGTAACACTAAACATGTGGTATACAATGGCCATGTAATTTGATGTATGTAGGGCGAACAAAAAGGACTTTAAACAAACGTATTTCAGAACATATTTACAATATAGAGATTGGGTTCAAATATCACAGCGTGTCTTTACACTTTAAGAATCACCACAACCGAGACCCGTCCGGTCTGACATTTTGGGGCATTGATCGGATTCACCCGCATTGGAGGGGGATCTAATTTAGTACGTGAGATATCTAAGAGAAACACAATGAATATTTCTTTTGAATACTTTGACTCCTGGTGGAATGAATATAGAACTGGATAATCAACTGTTTTATTAGTGATTATTGAAGTCATTATCTCACCCCTGTAATACATTTTTTTTGAGGTTAATTAAAATTGTATTGAGGTGGAATAAATATTAGCATGTGTTAAATTTAAGCACGTTTAAGCCCGTTTCAATTACAGCTTTTTATTTGTATAATTTAATTAATTTAAATATGTCCATTGCTCACATTTTTAACCACTTAAGACCCGGACCTTTATGCAGGTAAAAAACCTGGCCAGTTTTTGCATTTCGACACTGCGTGACTTTAACTGACAATTGCGCGGTCGTGCAAAGTGGCTCCCAAACAAAATTGGCGTCCTTTTTTTCCCACAAATCGAGCTTTCTTATGGTGGTATTTGATCAGCTCTGCGGTTTTTATTTTTTGCACTATAAACAAAAATAGAGCGCCAATTTTGAAAAAAAAATATATATATTTTTTACTTTTTGGTATAATACCCCAAAAAAAACAAAAAAAAACAAAACTTTTTTTTCTCAGTTTAGGCCGATACGTATTCTTCTACATATTTTTGGTTAAAAAAACAAAAACGCAATAAGCGTTTAACGATTGGTTTGCGCAAAATGTATAGCGTTTACAAAATAGGGGATAGTTTTATGGCATTTTTATTAATATTTTTTTTATTTAATACTAATGGCGGCGATCAGCGATTTTTTTCGTGACTGCGACATTATGGCGGACACATCGGACAATTTTTACACATTTTTGGGACCAGTGTCATTTTCACAGCAAAAAATGCTATAAAAATGCATTGTTTACTGTGCTCGCCCCCTCCCTTGAACTACAGGAGAGTCAGGACGCCCACGAATACACAGCTCCTTTTCCTATTTGCAATGTAGAGAGCGTCCTGACTCTCCAGTAGTCCAAGGGAGGGGGCGAGCACCACACTCCACACCAGGGAGAAAGCCTTGCATTACTGTGTGGAGTTACAGACAGAAGAACAGGAAGTGAGGATTTCTCAGAAGAAATAAGGACATTTAAAAGCAAAATCGAAGGATGAGGTAAGTGAAGGAGGACTGCACCAAGGTAAAGGAAGCTATTTGGGAAAAAAAAAAATTGTACCTTTACAACCCCTTTAAATACATTTTTATAAACTGAATTACGCTATGGAGTTTCCTTCTTTTTCCACCCCGGAATAAGCCCATTGGCGTATGACCCATTCTCCAGGCTACAATAAAGTTCTATGATGAAATCCATTCAGAGAGATTATTCACGATCGGCATTGATGCTTATATTCCAGGATTGTCTGGTAAGAGTTCATTTATAAGGGTTTTTTTTTTTTTATTCCCCGTTCTTCTCACGTGTAGAGGTGATGGTGACCGATCATTAATGCATTGTACTCCCCAGATTCCATAAATGTAGGAAGGAAACCCAACCAGAACTTTGTCACATCCAAATGAAGCAGTATGGTAGCAAAAGAAAATGTGTACTCATTGGGAAGGCAGCAGGTAAAGGGGTTGTATGGGTTTCGTGTTTTCTCACCTTAATGCATCCTGTGCATTAAGGTGAAAAAACACCTTGCACCCTCTGGCCCCCCAGCCCCCCCCCGTTTTACTTACCTGAGCCCCAAATTTCTGTGGACGCGATCCCGCGATGCTTTGCCCCAGCTCGAGGTGGATCTTCATTGGATGATTGACAGCAGCGCAGCCATTGGCTCCCGCTGTTAATCAAATCAATGACAAATCATTCTTGTTGTGTCAGCTTGCTCTGAAATAACTTAATGTTCTCTCTTTACCCTAAACCTGAGGGTGCCTCTTAAAACCGAGCTGAGGAAACATCTAACCGACACACCTTCCCATTTCTGTACAGTTTTATCAGTAGATTGTATGCCTTGTAAATCATGTAAGCCGTGCCTATGTACACAGTTATTTATTACATTGCTCGTGTTTGCAATAAACAAAGTCGTTGCAAGTTTTAAACTACAAGTTTAATTAGCTCCCTGGTGAGCTATTATACGATTATGAAAACCACCATCCATGTGCAATAATAGAGACTTTAGGCTACATACTAAAGAAAAACATGCAAACCAGTTTATCCCAAAAAATTGCCTTCTTGATCCATACATATGTGTAATAGTCAAATCACCCCAAAGAGGAATCATTGTGGGCTGTTCATAAGTGTATAACCAGAAACAGATACTGTGGAATTGAAAATCAGATGTGTTATCCATTTCCCTCTTTTGCAGATTATAAATTAATGAGCGATTGCTACCGTATTTGCCAGCGTATAAGGCAACTGGGCGTATAAGACGACCCCCTAATTTTTCAGCTAAAATGTTGGTTTTGGGATATACTCGCCATATAAGACTGTGCCATCGCCTCACCGTGCCATTGTCTAACCTCACTTCGACGATCTCCATACCTTATCCCTGGCAGAGTCAGTCAGACTGCAGAGGTCCATTTTTTTTAAAAGCCGCGCCTCCTCCTCGTGGTGAAGACAGCAAGGACCAGTGGGATTGTGCAGCGCGACTCGCGCATGCACAGTAGGGAACCAGGAAGTGAGGCCGCAAGGCTTCACTTCCTGATTCCCTTACCGAAGATAGTGGCGCCTCCACCCAAGGGACAGATCAGCTTCGGGTGCTGACATCGCGGGCGCCCAGGACAGGCAAGTGTTCCAATATCAAAAGCCAGCAGCTGCAGTATTTGTAGCCGACGACTTAATTTTTTGCGGCGGTAAAGAGTTACTAAACCCACGACCGTAAAAGCGGTCTGCATATTCACTAAAGCATGCTTGTTATGCACACTGTGGAACCTACAATTCCTTGAAAAGGTATTCCTACCCCTTGACATTGTCAACATTTTGTCATGTTACAACCAGGGGTCAAGTCCTGGGGAAAAAAGTGTGGGAACTCCCACCCAAAAAAATGCATAATTACTAAACCGCATGTTTTTTTTCTAAATCCCGCGATAACTCGCGGCAGACCTCCGCAATGTCTCCTGGGAACAATGAAAAAAGCTCCCAGGAGACATCGAGGAAGTGACGGAATACCCGCACACTACCCGATGAATCCATATACAGGAATCGGCCAGTAACATAAAGGATTACTAAGGTTCGCCTGCCCCTGACAGTGACTCGAGCTGGGCATCGCCGCTTAGTGAAGGATTGGCTCGGGCGGCTCGGCTGCTCTAGTCCTGCAAAGGGAACCGAGTTCCTGCTGTGAAAAAGTGCAGGAACTCCGTTCCCGCAGGACTTGAGCCCTGGTTACAACCAAAAAGATAAATGTATTTTATTGGGATTTTTAGGTGATAGACCAACTCAAAGTGGCACATAATTGTGAAGTGGAAGGAAAATGATAAATGGTTTTCATTTTTTTTTTTTTACAAATAAATGTGAAAAGTGTGGTATGCATTTGTATTCAGCCCACCTGACTCAATACTTTGTAGAACCACCTTTCGATGCAAATACAGCTTTAAGTCTTTTTGGGTATGTCTCTACCAGCTCTGCACATCAACTCTGAGATTAGATGGAGAGCACCTGAACAGCAATTTTCAAGTCTTGCCACAGATTCTCAATTGGATTTAGGTCTGGACTTTGAGTGAACCATTCTAACACATGAATATGCTTTAATTTAAACCATTCCATTGTAGCTCTGGCAGTATGATTAGAGTCGTGGTCCTGCTGGAAGGTGAACCTCTGCCCCAGTCTCAAGCCTTTTGAAAACTAACAGATTTGGCTCCATCTTCCTATCAACTCTGACCAGCTTCCCTGTCCCTGCTGAAGAAAAGCATCCCCACAAAATATTGCTGCCACCACATGTTTCACAGTGGGGATGGTGTGTTCAGAGTGATGTGCAGTGTTAGTTTTCTACCACATACAGCTTTTTGCTTTTAGGCCAAACAGTTCAATTTGGGTCTCACCTGTCCAGAGCACCTTCTAACACATGTTTGCTGTGTCCCCCACATGGCTTCTCACAAACTGCAAATGGGACTCCTTATGGCTCTCTTTCAACAATGGCCAGATTTGTAGAGTACATGACTAGTAGTTGTCCTGTGGACCGAATCTCCCACCTGAGCTGTGGATCTCTGCAGCTCCTCCTGAATTGCCATGGGCCTCTTGACTGCTTCTCTGATTAATGCTCTCCTTGCCCGGCCTGTCCGTTTTTGGTGGACAGCCATGTCTTGGTAGGTTTGCAGTTCTGCTATACCCTTTCCATTTTCGGATGATGGATTGAACAGTGCTCCATGAGATGTTCAAAGCTTGGGATATTTTTTTTATAACCTAAAAAAACTTCTCCACAGCTTTATTCCTGACCGGTCTAGTGTGTTCCTTGGCCTTCATGGTGCTGTTCGTTCACCAAGGTTCTCCAACAAACCTCTGATGGCTTCACAGAAAAGCTGTATTTAGGTGGACTCCATTTACTAGATGGGCAACTTCTGAAGGCAATTGGTTCCACTAGATTTTAGTTAAGCGTATCAGAGTAAAAGGGGGCTGAACACACCAGATCTATGTGGGTCTGCGTTTTTTTTTCCCTCATTTTAAAGCAAACTGTTGTACGTGTTTTTTCATATGTTTTTCTTTTACAAAAATCAAGATTATATAAAAAAAAAAAAGAAAGAAAAAAAAGGGGGCTGAATACAAATGCACGCCACACTTTTCAGATATTTGTAAAAAAAAGTTTAAAAACCATTTATCATTTTCCTTCCACTTCACAATTATGTGCCATTTTGTGTTCTATCACATAAAATCCCAATGAAATACATTTACATTTTTGGTTGGAACGTGACAAAATGTGGAAAATTTCAAGGGGTAGGAATACTTTTTCAAGGCACTGTAAGGGGTTATTCCTGCGTATTATGTAAAAAGGCAGTTTGATCTTGTCTTCTCTAACCCTCCCCTACTTCCACAGTCCCCAATCCATCTCCTAATAGTACAGAACCTTGGGGGCACTCTGCACATGCTTAGTTTGGTGTGTATTGCTAGATGGTGTTTTTTTTTTGGGAGGGTGCATGTGTTTGGCACAGGGCCAATCAGCACTGTCCAGACAGAGGGTCAGGGGTCCTTCACCCTTATAGGACAGTCAAAGTAGAAGGAAAGCACCTCTTACAAGCATTAACCAGACACTGATAGAAGTGACAAAACTGCTATATACTGCTGATAAGAAAAGATATTGAGAAGGTTATTTTTATTAAAATAACTGCATTTCCATATTATATGTACTGTGGGAGACCAGATATAGTGAATGCAAGATCCTGGGTTTAGCAACACCAAATTTAAGTTAGCTTGTTAGCACAGGAAATAAACAAGCTATTGCCACTTATTTTCAGTAAAGCTCTGTACACACAGTCATTTAAAAAGGTTTGTATAGCCAGAACTTTTATTTGTTAGTTTTGGATAGAGAAGGTAGGGAGTAGAACACCCTAGTAACCATTGTCAGAGTGATCGGAAACCCATAATTTTACATTTGTTCTTAGAACAAGGAGGTGAGGGAAATCATCCATTGGGGAACCAATCTGTTCAGGTTCCTCACTTTGTAAAGATTTCTTTTCATTTCTGGTTGTGTTTCTTGGACAGGAAGTAAAGGGAAATCTTCCCAATAGTACACATACAGCAAAAACAATCAACTGACAAGGGTTTTAGTACTTTCCCCTTCCAACTTAAAAAAAGGTTTCAACTATACATATACTAGACCTTTGCTTGTTACAAATACCCAAACCTTTAGCCTTCAGTTCCGACCCGTGTCTACTTGGATTTTTATGAGCGTTCTGGATGTAGTTTTAAAAAGCATTTAGAATTTATTGCACCGATGCTTTCTAATTAAGGTATACCCTAACACAGGACATCTATGACCCCCCCCCCCCCTCCCCCAACTGGTAGTTGAACCACCCTGCTTGGACAGTAATTGCGGAGCTATATTTAAAATTACTGTGGTTTTTTCCTCTTCTCTTAAAGCGGAGGTTCACCCTAAAAAACATCTATATACCATTACATCCAGCATACGTCCGCCATCTACAGAATGTCGTTTTTTTTTTTTTTTGCCGTACATACTGTTTTATCGTCATTTTCCCCCCGGGTTCCGTTTCCCGCGGGAGTGGGCGTTCCTATTGAGAGGTTAGATGATTGACGTCTGGTGAAAAACTTCCCTTGGCGCATAAGGCGTGTCACCAGTTTTCCGTAAATAGCCGACCTGCGAGTCGGCTCTATATGGCGCCTGCGCAGTCAGCTCTACATGGCGGGCGCAGGCGCCGTATAGAGCCGACTCTCGGGTCGGCTATTTACGGAAAACTGGTGACGCGCCTTATGCGCCAAGGGAAGTTTTTCACCAGACGTCAATCATCTAATCTCTAAATAGGAACGCCCACTCCCGCGGTAATCAGAACCCGGAATCCAGGGGGGAAATAACAATAAAACGGTATGTATGGCAACAAAAAAAAAAACAGCATACGGTAGGCGGAAGTATGCTGGATGTAATGGTATATAATTGTTTTAGGGTGAACCTCCGCTTTAATGCCTTTTTTAGTCTTGCAGTGGTTTATTGCACTGCCTTTTGTTATAAACTTGAATAAAAACTGAATTTATCAAGAAAAAAAAAAGCACATTATGCCGTCTTATATGAATACAGTAGCATAGCATGCTACGCCTTTCCCACCAACCAGGGCTCCCTTTTTGTTCAAACAATGTAGTCTACAACCACGTTTTAAAGAAGCTGAGGACATCATAGGCAGCAGTAGAGACCCATATGGGACGGCATAGTGTTCTTTCTTTTGAAAAGCTCAACTTACACTTTAAGTACACCTCAGTGCTGCTCTTTAGTCTAGCATAAGCAAGAAGATGCCCATGACTATGTGCACTGGGTCTTATACTGTAGTCACTAGTCTTTACCAAAGCCAACACCTTTTAGAAAGTTGACAAAATAAATGTTAAAGCAAGCTGAAATGTTTCTATACATTTTAACAGAGTTTACCTTTCCTTTCTTGAGAGCACTGTAGACATCTTTATACTGCTGATATTTTTCCAGCTCTGCTTTTACAAGCACTTGTCGTATGTGCATGACTTCTTCTACGGTGAGAGCAAGGCATTCAACTGGATAACAAAACTCCTCCTGAAATTGAACAGCCTTCATCAAAATAGCAAACAACATCATCATCATCATCAGCTACAAGGGATACAAAGACCTTCAACCAAGCACCTCTGTTAGTAGTAAAGAGATCTAGGAGAGCACTGACTGAAAATACCTGGGTATAAACCAACTATTGTTTATCAGTACATAATGAAATGGAATAGATCATCGAAAGAATATCTTTATAGCTCCTCTGCAGTACGATAGAAAACATTTTTAAATTTTTGGGAATATTTTCATATATGTTGTTTTTGACATAATATTCATAATAAATAATATGAGGTGGCCATTGCAGAGCAGTTAAAGGAAAGGGTTAGTAAGAAAATCAAATATGGGGATTTTATGCTGTGGTGGAATGGAACTTACCTGCCCCTTTAACAAATATACATTTAATTTTATTGCATCAAAGCATTTATCAATGCTGATCCTCAAAGAAGCCACAACAACATGTGCTAAGAGGTATTTCTTAGTTTTGGATTTCTATTAATCTGCTCCCTCAATGGGAAATTAACATATTATGAGCCATTTGTGGCTAGCAGAGGACTAGCATTGTAAAGAACTTATATAGGAGACCACGTTAATGTATCAATTGCATTTTTATTAAGAAGCCCATTTATAAAACATGAGGAAAATCACAGCTGCCTTTACACTAAGCGTACTGCATTATTGGATTTACACTAGGTTAAATATCAGAAGTGCTCCTGTAATCCTACAATAACTTATGTCTGATAAATTTTTTTTAACTAAAAATTGTGATCGCACAATTCCCCTAAACATATTGCATATGGGTTGGCAACCCATGGCCAGGGTGCCAAAATTTTGCAAACTTCCAATAAAAACTTCCAATAAAAAAAAAAAATAAGAAAAAAAAGCCGATAGCAGCCCATATGCCATTATTCAGCACCATACAGGCATTTCTAAAATAAAAAAAGGGGGGAAAAATCACAATTAAATAGGTCCCACTCCCAAAGCATTATCCTATTGTCAAAAGACAATGGGCGTCTAAGGCCCCGTACACAGGACCGGATCTATCCGCTGGGATCAGTTCCAGCAGAAAGATCCGGTCGTGTGTACGTCCGAGCGGACATTTCCCAGCGGATAAAAATCCAGCCGACGGATTCCCAGCGGATAAAAATGTCTTAGCATGCTAAGAAATCTATCCGCTGGAATCCAGTCCAGCGGACTTATCCGGTCGTCTGTACAGACTCACCGGATAAGTCCATCCGATCCCATCCCTCGAATGCGTCGTAATGATTCGACGAATGCGTGGAAGTATTTACCTTCCAGGGTCGCACACGTCGCCGCGTCATCGTCGCGGCCACGTCACCGCGGATGTATTCCGCGGGGATTTTGATCTGATGGTGTGTACAGCCATCAGATCAAAATCCGCCAGAGGATTTATCCGCTGGAAACGGTCCGGCGGACTGTTTTCAGCGGATATCCTCTCGTCTGTACGAGGCCTAAGAGTTCAGGGTAAGTTGCCATCTCTGCCTCTGGTGAATTTGTAAAGGGGTGCTTTAAACCCCTTTATTGTTCACCAACTGAAAAAAAAATCTGAAAAATATAAATAAAGTCTGCAACTTTTACTAAACTATAGTAACCAATCAGCTTCCAACTTCAGCTTGTACAATTAAGCTTTCCAATAAAACCTGGAAGCTGATTGGTTACGATGCTCAGCTGTACCAGATTCTGTGTGCACCAGTTTTAGTAAATCTCACCCAATGGGTCCATTTGGGGGGGGGGGGGGGGTGTTTACTGGAGCTTAAACCTCCACAACGACTGAGGCTCTATTCATACCTATGTGTTTTGGTTATATGTGGGTGTGATATGTTGTAAATTTTAGGTGTGTTTTGCATGCATTTTATTCAATATGCAACTTGCGTATTACTGCAAATTGCACTGAAGATGCAGCAAACAAGATTTTGCGCTGAAGCGCCCAAAATACACCTAAAACACACGTGTAAAAAAGGGGGGGGGGGGTGTGTGTAATAAAACAAACTGACAAAAAATATGCAGTTCTGTGCTATAACATTCCTTGCACTGTGCTGATATTCTATGTGGAAAATATACATTCAAAATAATGGACTGCACCCAGTCAAGGGAACAAGGCAACGAAAAAATAAAGTGCCAAATTTTAGATTTCACCCCCTTATAAATAGGCTCTTAAATATGTTACAGTAATGTGTGGACACCAAAGTCACCACAGAATAAAATGCTCCCCCTTTAATAGGAAATCAATACAAGAGGATGATCATATTTATACATCTAAAAGAAAGGCAGAACAAGGCTGTGCAAAAATGGTTTCTTCAAAAACAAATCCTATGTGACTTCTTCAGCTCTGTGCCCTGGAAGTGTTGTATGACTGTTCTGCCTTTAAATTAGACATGGTGATGCTGATATTCAACTAACGCACCAGGAAAACATTAGCATTTATGGATCTCCATTATCTGGAAATAAACCCAATTAAATATTAACTCTTATAGTGCTGGAGAACAGGTGTAATCACCTAACAAAAGGTGCAATCCAATACCACAGGAGTTAAAAGGTGGAAAAAGAAAAATCACCCTGGTTAAATTTGTACATCCTTAAAATAACATACCCCATGGGGTACATCCGTGATCTGGAGTGCCGCCTGCTTTCAGGAAAAACAATATGCAATAAGATGTAACGCTGTGTTGTCATAAGATGTAATACAAACTGAGAAAATCGAGTGAATTACATTTCAGATTTATTTTATTTATTTTAGGCACCATTTGTATAAATCAGCTTTAGGATCTGTTCACGTATATGATTATGGATGCATTGATAAACTTACTGTGTAGTATTGCTCATGAGAATTATATTGAACGGTCTTTACAGTACCAGGTGTGGTTTCATCGAAGACCACCAATCAGGACACAACGGTGACAACTTCATTCTTTTCTAGACTATAGCTCTCTCCCTTAACACAGAGCACTCATTAAATAGGGGAAGCCAACTTTAATAAGTTTTGGGGCTTTTGAGAAAATGTATACACTTTATATACATGTAGAATAAGGTATAGTAAAATAGTCAAAATAGGCAGAAATCTTTACATTATGCGTATATTCATTATAAATGCGCATATTGGTGGCAACAAAAGTGTCTCATTTATCTATTTTTAAGCTAAAATTTCAACTTTGTTTTTTTGGGCAGTTACATGGTCCAGCTTTGACCAAAGCAAGTATGCATTTGCAGTGCCCAGGTACCCTGCTGCATAGTGAACTCTAGAGGTAGCATGCTTAGCTCGAGTGCCATTCACAGAGTGCCATGCATTTTCCGATTGAATGTGGTGGAAAGGTAGGGAGGCAAAATCATGATCTCCTCCTTGGCCAATCAGTGAACATCTTGCATTTATTGAGAAAACTGCAATGTGTCCCAAGAATGGCCCCCTTGCTGAGTAGGCATCCCCTGTGTTCACTATGCTGCAGGGCATGCACTTGCACAGGACCTGGAAAACTTTGGCAATCATTGTAGTAATGGTGACTACTACAGTGATTATACACTTACATAGGGATCCTACAGGTATGACATATGCATACTTACATTGGTCCAAGATGTAAACTATGTCGAAAAAGTTATACTTAAATTTGAGTTTTAAACCAAATAGATTCTATAATTTTTTTTCTTACATGGCTATGGTTGGTTACATTTTTTTTCTTTTGGAAAATACTACATTAAGGCATGCTTACCTAATGCCAGGGTAAATTGCGCTAGATCTTTTGTGATTTCTGTTGCATTTACTGCCTTTACTAAATATATCTACAAGTAGATACTGAGGATTTAAGGCACCCACAGGAATTTACAGGAGTAGCATTTACTTAATGCTCACTAAAGGTTCAGTGGGGTGCAGCCCACATTTCTCAAGACTGCAACCCACTGATGGGACAGAAAGCATTAAAAGCTCATTAAAAAGTTACCTTTAGGGCTCATTTATACTACACTGCTCAAAAAAATGAAAGGAACACTTTGAAAACATATCAGATCTCAATGGGTAAAAATCTCATGCTAGATATCTATACGGATATGGACTGGGTAATGTGTTAGGAATGAAGGGATGGCACATCATTTGATGGAAATGAAAATTATCCACCTACAGAGGGCTGAATTCAAAGACACCCCGAAAATCAAAATGAAAAAAATGACGAGCTAGTCCATTTTGCTGAAATTTCATTGCAACAACTCAAAAATGTCCCTCAGTAGTTTGTATGGCCCCCAAGTGCTTGTATGCATGCCTGACATCAGGATATGCTCCTCCTAATGAGACGGATGGTGTCTTGGGTCATTTCCTCCCAGATATGGACCAGAGCATCACTGAGCTCCTGAACAGACTGAGGTGCAACCTGGCGGCACCGGATGGACCGAAACATAATGTCCCAGAGGTTTTCTTTTGGATTTAGGTCAGGTGAGCGTGGGGGCCATTCAATGGTATCAATTTCTTCATCCTCCAGGAACTGGCTTCATGCTCTCGCCACATGAGGCCGGGCATTGTCATGCACCAGGAGGAACCCAGGACCCACTGCACCAGCGTAGGGTCTGATACTGAGTCCAAGGATTTCATCCCGATACCGACTGGCAGTCAGGGTGCCATTGTGTAGCCTGTAGAGGTATGTGCATCCCTCCATGGATATGCCTCCCCAGACAATCACTGACCCACCACCAAACCGGTCATGCTGAACAATGTTACAGGCAGCATAAAGTTCTCCGTGGCTTCTCCAGACCCTTTCACATCTGTCACATATGCTCAGGGTGCTCTCATCTGTGAAAAGCATTGGGGACGAGTGGCGGACCTGGCAATTCTGGTGTTCAATGGAAAATTCCAATCGAGCTCCATAGTGTCCGGCAGTGAGCACAGAGCACACTAGAGAACGTTGGGCCCTCAGGCCACCCCCATGAAGTCTGTTTCTGATTGTTTGGTCAGAGACATTCACACCAGTTGGAGGTCATTTTGTAGGGCTCTGGCAGTGCTCATCCTGTTCCTCCTTGCACAAAGGAGCAGATACCGGTCCTGCTGATGGGTTAAGGACTTTTACGGCTCTGTCCAGCTCTCCTAGAGTAACTGCCTGTCTCCTGGAATCTCCTCCATGCTCTTGAGACTGTGCTGGGAGACACGGCAAAACTTCTGGCAATGACACGTATTGATGTGCAATTCTGCAAGAGTTGGACTGCCTGTGCAACCTTTATAGGGTCCAAGCATCGCCTTGTGCTACCAGTAGTGACACTGACCCTAGCCAAATGCAAATCTAGTGAAAAACAGTCAGAAAAAGAAAAGTAGGGAAAAAAATATCAGACACCTCCACCTGAAAAAACATTCCTGTTTTGGAGGTCGTTTCATTGTTGCTCATTTAGTGCACCTGTTCATTTCAATTAACAGCAAAGCAGCTGAAACTGATTAACAACCCCCTCTGTTTACACTCCTCCCCCTCTGCTACTTAACTGACCAGATCAATATCCCAGGAGTTCTGATTCAAAAGTGTTCCTTTCATTTTTTTGAGCAGTGTATGTACAGTGACCTGGATTAATCCTCACTGGATACAATACAGGTTACTGCAAAGGCACATGGAAAACCATTGTTCATATCACAATGAAGTGGTGATTTGTGTTTATGGCACCCTATAGAATAGTGCAGGCATGTTGCATTTTTCCCACAGCAAACTGAATGGGACTGCACTAATGTGCAGACTTGAATGAAGCGTCGATTTGTGACACTAAAATATAATTAGTAGAGAAAAAATTAAAACATCAAAACCGTGCATTGTACCACCCAGTAGCCCACATGCTGAATTCTACAACTTAAAAATTCCTGTGGGTGCCTCATATCTGGATCAATCTATCTACATACTGAGTTGCACCCAGGTTCACTGATGCAAACCAATTGTGTACCAGTAACCCGACTTCCATCTTTCCTTGACATTCGCATTTTTCTAAATGGGATAATAAAAAAGGAAATTGGTGCATCCAACATTTATATAATAAAATATAAATCTGTCCCGAACAGCAGAAATCATCTGCCATAATACAACAGATACTGCTACACTAGTTGAAATTCCTCCAAAGTATTACTACGCCACGCTGCTAATTTATGGATATTGTTTTTGAAGAAGAGGTTGGTTTCTTTAAACCTGATTGTGAAGTGCATACATACTAATGATATTTGCAAAGTTTGTATGGAAAGGAAATATTCGGAAAAGACAAATAAGCGATGCTTGGGATTGAAGCAGATAGATCAAATGCTAATGTTTTTTTTTTTTAAATAAATCATATAATGTTCAAGGACTAGACAAACTTTAAGCAACATCATTCTTTGAAACCAACTATGTCTAAAACGAATGGGCTGTACGTAGAGGTAGTGCCCAGAACACGTTAAATAATAGCCGAGTAACCGGATGGCTAAAGGCAGGGTTAAAAATGATGTTGCTTTATCAGTTTGTTGTCCTTTAGGCCATGAATTAAAATGTATTACATTATGCAGCATGATTGGAGCAGGCAAAAAAGAAATCACGCAGAGTTTCCCGCTGTGAAATCACAGGAAGAAGGCGCGGATGCTGCAGCTGGTCACATGGCAACAGCTGAAGTACCACTCCTACCCGGGAGGAAATCGGAGGAAGAGATTGATTGCCAGATCAAAACTGAAGATGAAAGAGGCAAACCTGCGGGGCTCTCCACCTGCTGGCATAAGCTCTCTCAAACAGATAAAACATAGCCCCTGCCGCCCCAAAAATGGCTGCTTCAAAAGGATGAGAGCCCAACAAAGAAGCTGTGCGAATGCTGGAAAATGGTGGTCGCAAAGTCATCCTTGGAAAGAAACTGGTTATCCTAGGAACCTAAATAATAAACAGGGAGGAGGTTGAGGGCATGTTCCCCAAGTGACTAGACATCCTTCAAGGAATCTAAACGCAAACGTCAAAGAGGAGCAAAACTATTCTTTAATTCCACATTTGAAACGGAGTGTTCACTTGTAAACCTAAAAATGGTGTATCAAGGCAAGATTGGTTTCATCACTATTATATCTAATGAATACATTTCTTTTTCATCACATAACCAAAACCATTGCATTACTACATTTTTGTTTTTAATACGATACACTGCCACAGGGGGGCAGCAAACCCCTTCTAACTGCTCATAACAATTTAAAGCTAACTCCAATAATGAAGGAAGAATATTGTCATGGTTAACCGACACTTAATAGGTAAATAAAAGCAAAACGGAGACACTTTTATCCTTAAGCTTTCGCTAATCGGAGGTTTTCTACATATGGTATTTATATTTTACAGGTAAAAACAAAGCCGATTGAATCACTTAGCTCTAATGGGCAGTTTTCAAAGTCTGGTACTAAAAAGGGAAGTACATAGATGCAGTGACATGTTCTTACAGCGAATTACATACTTGTGACTTGTCAAAAGTTGCACACACCATATGGTACAGGTCTCTTTTGCAGCAACGACATCACATATACAACTGTGTTTCCAAACCTTGTATAGTTATGTACTGACATTTATAACTTTTGCTGCGTTTCCGTGCTACCTGCAGTAATATATTTATGAGTGCCAGCCACTACAACACTGCTAGATCTGCAATGACTGGCAGTGTGCTTTCCTGACCAGGAACGCATGAATTTCATTCCGCTGCGTGCACTCTTGCCCTTGAGAGGGTCTGTGTCTAAAAATCACTGTGCCATTTATGAATTCTGCTGGATAAACAAACATGCTCCCAATAGCAACTGCCAATTATAATGCATTCGACAGTTGGTATATACTGAATATTCTCCAAAATGGCTGTCCTGAGCCTTGCTACATTAGCCACTGTGACAGTGTACCTGCAGTGGCACAAGTTGCACATTATAATAAACACGGATATAATAGATTCAGCTGCAGAGATCTCAGTACATTACCCTCCCCCAAAATATATAAACTATCAATTTCTGTCCTATGGTCTGACATCAAATCAATGTTGCATAATTGTTATATACAAAATGGTGACATGTGCAGCATCAGTAACCAAAGGTTGTATTATGTATTAAACTGATCCTCTGCAATGAGTACTTTTATAGACGCCCACTATGTAGTGCCCTTTACCAGTTTTCAAGAAAGAAAAAAAAAAAACGAACATTGTATAAGCATTAATAATTAGTGTTCATAATCTAAATCAGTGGTATCCAAACTCTGGCCCTAGGGCCAGATGTGGCCCTTTGCTTGCTTTAATCCGGCCCTTGGGGCACTAATTTCATCCACCAACACCAACAATGAGGCATAATCCCCCCCCCCCCCACACACACACCAACGAAAGGGCAGAATTTTTTCCAATGACACCAACGATGGGGCACAACTTTTCCCAATAACACCAAAGCTTGGGGTACAATTCCTCCCAATGATACCAACAATGGGGCCCATGAAACCAATGATGGGGTGAAATTCCTCCCAATGACACAAAAAATTAGACGTTACTCCTCCCACTAATACCAAAGATGGGACATTGTTTATTTCCACCGACGTTGGGACGTTTTCTACTCCCAATGGCCACAGTCCGGCCCCCCTTAAGTTCGAAGGACGGTAAACTGATCCCCTTGTTTACAAAGTTTGGAGACCCCTGATCTAAATTAATAAAATTAATTAAATGCAGTTTCATTTGATGTAGGCAACGGGGGACACAAGAAGGATGACAAGGAACCCACGGCTATTCTCTGAAAGATTTGTGCTATCCATTGTAAAATAAAGCCCACAATCCAAACACTGATGGCCTTTTTCAGTAGTTAGGAATGTGCTGCAACCCAAACCAACCAGATTTCAAAGTCTAAGGCCTCTTGCACACTGTTGCTTGAAAAAGCTCAGTACAGCGTTTTTTCAGCGTTATTTTTTTTACTGAATAAAATGCAGCCCATTGTTTACAATGTGCCTGTAAACACAGTGGCATAAAGAAAGCGCTGTGTATGAAGAAAAAATAAATAATTAGAAATATCTGCATTCCCAGTCAGTATTTCACGCCGGTACGCACAAAGGAGCATAAATATTAAAGAATTTACTACAAATGTTAGCTGCTGTACTGTCTGGCTTCAATACTTTAAGTCAGCGACCCAAAACAAGCAGGGAGATCAGGAACATTAGAGAAACAGTTTTTGTTATTCATTTTTTTTATGTTTATAATTTTAAATAGACAGATCGTTTATGTCCCAATTTTTATTACTTAAAAATCTAATTTAAAAAGAAAACATTAAGGGGTCCTGTACACTTGCGATAGAGGGGGCGGTAAAAAAAAAAAAAACCTGCAGTTGGGCTGCATGTTTGCCACCCTTCAACCACTCCCCCTTTTGCTACACAGCCAGCAACGGAGGGTGTACACAAAAAAAACAAAAACAAAACAAAAAACCTAAATTGTTAAACTTGTCCTAACAAGTTTAGTTGCAAGGCTGTTCTGTGAAGCCCATGGCTCTGGTACATTCTGAGTCACTGACCTGGAAGATCGGTAAGGCAGAATTTTTGATCTGCATGCTTATCCTGTTCAGAGACTCAAAGGCTTAAAGCAAGAGCGTCGATATGCCAGCCAGGCCATTGGCTTTTGATTTTTTATTTGTAAGAAAGATTAGCAGCCATCAAGTACCTCTGATGACACATGAGCGGTTAACAGATTGCTTGCTGTAGGCACATATTTCATGTTTAACTTTATTTTTTATTTATTTTTATGTTCCCCCTGTTGATGAGCTAAATGTATACTTGCATATTTCAATAACAGTGGTCTTGTGACACTCTTTCCACAATAAAGAGAATTACTATGGGCGCCAACTTCTGTAGAGTCCTGCAAGATGAAAGCTGGTGGAATTTTTCTCCCCCTTTACTGTACTTTCATATCCACTGGGACACGAATAGCAGTCGCATAATCTAGATTACATTGAACTTACCAAAGATCTGGAGCTTTGTCGAGTTGGTGGTAGAAACTGCCTAACATTGGTTGGTGTCTCTTTCTCTATGGAGTGGCGCCTCTGTGGAGCTTGCCGTCTCTCCGGTTGTGGCGTAGAGGAAATTGGCAGGAACCTGGGTGGTGCTGAAGGGAAAAACAATGCTTAAATTGAATAACTAATAAACAACTACCACATGGACTACCTACATTAACACCATTTCTAGGCTTATTTGTATCTGTAGATTATTATAATATTCATTAAAGACTGACAGGTAGCCAGGTCACTGCTAGGAGGGCAGAACAGAATGATCTGAGCTGATGAAATGATAGCAATTGTATTTCTGTTGTGAAGTTTGAGGATGACTTGCTCCACAGCGACTGTGGATACAGGGATCAATTCGAGCTGGTTTAATGCTCATGTACTGCTGGTTAAGAATATGTAAATGGTTAAATGTTCGTAGTCTGGACACAGTTCTACTTACAGCTTCAAAGACCTAATCCAGCACAGCTGGTGGAAGATGTCTTACCTCCTAAGGACACTGAGCTAAGCCTGCAGGTTGAAAAAATGAAGCATATATGGGCTTCCTTAGACATTCCTAGGAGAACATTTCCCAACCTGAAGACATCCTCTTCTAGTCCTGTTCTGGTGTTGACTCAATATTTTAGATTTTGTTATTTTTAGTCCCAGTGACTATGGTTATGACCAAGTAAAGATGGTGAAGCTCTCCAGCAGGCACATGGACAGCAATAAAAATCTGTTAGAGGTTCTAACTCTACCGACATTACACAAACTTGTGTTTTTGAAGGCAAATGTTGACATTTTCTACCAGAACATTGGTCAGGAGAATGAAATAAGATTTAATTCACAAAACTACTATTATCATCTTTATAAAAAGATACAGACAAGAAAGTTCTCCTTTACAAGACACTCTAAAGCAGGCCATAAAGGAGTTTTATTTCCGTAAAAAAAAAAAAAAAAGGAGGAAGACTCAATTCCCCCATCCATGCATTCCATGTAGTGGATAGGGGAATGTTCCCTGCTGAGCTATTGTATTCTGACAGCAGGGAGACAGGCAGAATATATTGATCAGCACTGCCAGCAGCGATGATCCAGCGAGACAAATCCGACAGTCTCGTTGTACAGAGGTCAATTGGCAGATCGACTTCAGTATAACCAGTCGGAATTTACATGGATCGCAATTCAACCAGTCTATGCTGAACCGGAAGAATTTTGATCCATGTATGGCCAGCTTAAAGTGGAGGTTCACTCAAAAACCTTTTTAACATTAGATTGAGGCTCGTTTTGTCAAGGGGAATCGGGTGTTGTTTTTACAATCGAAGCAGTACTCACCGTTTTAGAGATGCATCTTCTCTGCCGCTTCCGGGTATGGGCTGCGGGACTGAGCTTTCCTACTTGATTGACAGGCTTCCGACGGTCCCATACATCGCGTCACGATTTTCCAAAAGTAGCCGAATGTCGGTGCGCAGGCGCCGTATAGAGCCGCACCGATGTTCGGCTTCTTTCGGCTACTCGTGACGCGATGTATGCGACCGTCGGAAGCCTGTCAACCAGTCCCGAAGACCATACATGGAAGCGGCGAAGAAGATCGCTCTCTAAAACGGTAAGTACTGCTTCGGTTTTAAAAAAACTACCCAATTCCCCTTGACAAAATGAGCATCAATCTAATGTAAAAAAAAAAAATTCGGGTGAACTCCCGCTTTAAGACGGAGGGAGGCAACCAGTAGATCAATTACAGGTGGCTGGTAGATCTCTGCTGAGATTTTTAATTTCAAAAGACAGAGGCAAGTTAGAAAAAAAAAACAAAAAAAAAAAACAAACATGGCTTCATTCAGTAACCGTTGTAGATCAATGGAAAACCTCCTGCCTGTACCTACATCAGTAGATCAAACCAATCAATCCTGAAGGAAATCAACCCTGAATATTCACTTGAAGGACAGATCCCGAAGCGGAAGCTCAAATACATTGGCCACCTATTGCGAAGAGAGGACTCATTGGAAAAAACCCTGATACATCCTTTTGACTTTATTCATATTTACCTGTTTTGTAATGCTTCTGTGCTGTCTGGGTCCACATTCCTGTACTGCCATTTTGAAAATATCCGTGATACTATGCATGCAAAAGATGAAGCGCATTACCTCATGCACTTTAAGTTGCATAACACTACATGCCTCTGTTGGGGTAAAAACTCCCCAGCAAATGAATGCAATTTCATATGATGCATGCGTTAAATGAGGAGCATGACGTCATGTGCTTCATCTCCCACATGAGCAGTATGACAACACTGAGGTCTCATGAGATCTCGCAATTTAGGTACAAGACTTCTCTGATTGCAATGGTGAGGTTTCCTTCCAGGGGACATCTGTGCCAGGGCTACATCACCACTGCCTTAAGTTAAACCAAGATGTGGAAAAGAAAAAAAGGTAGTCAAAGCAACAAAAAAAGAAGCAATTTCACATCAGCATGCAGAGATGTTGATGTGAAACCTAGGAAAAGGTCCGCTTTAGCCATGCTGATGAATCACAATCCTTGTCTACAAAAGGTTTTTTTTTTTTTTTTTTTAAGAAAGATCAAGCTATGGACCGCTCAATAGCAAGAACAGGTCTATTATGTGCCAAAATCAGTACTTTTGAACTGTGGTGTGAAAAAAGTGGTGTGGGAAAAAATGTGTTGAGAGGTTCTTGGACTGCAAGGACAGGTTAGTCAACACTCAGAAAAGTAAACCCAGATCATTCACTACAAGCAGCGGTAACAAAACTGATCATCAGTTTAGGCATAATATGAAACCTGAAACTGACACAAATATTCATGCTGGGACAGATCAAAGAAGAGAAGGGGGCAGAGGGTAAGATTGGCAGTATTACTGAAATAATAAGTATGAACCTACAAGAGCTGAAGTTGCCAAGAGAATGGAATGCTGAAGACCATAAGGTCAAAGTGGGCCAGAAGCCTACATGAAAAGTTGGCATGTACTTACTTTTCTTACCACTGGCACTTGCTGGAGATAAATCGTCAGGCTGAGAAGTGGACACACTACTGCTGCTTGTAGACTTTTGTACTGTATCCTCCTATGAAGAGAAGAAAATAGGATTGTGATTTATGCCCCTTGCAATATCTAAATTGGATTTATAATGTTAACTAGGATTTGAGTCAACAGTAACATTAGAAGAAAATGAAACTAAATGATATCCTTAAGGCCCCTTTCTCACTGCGGCAGTTTGCAGGCGCTATTGCGCTAAAAATAATACCTGCAAATCGACCCTAAACAGTGGCTGCTGTTTCTCCAGTGTGAAAGCCTAAGGGGTTTTACACTGGAGCGGTGCGCTAGCAGTACCGGTCCAAAAGTCCTGCTAGCAGCATCTTTGGAGCGGTGAGAGGAGTGGTGTATTTATCGCGCCTTCCCATTGAAAGCAATGGGAAACCGCAGCTATAACGCTGGCAATGCGCATCTGCAGAGGCGCATTGCGGGCGGTATTAACCCTTTTTCGGCCGCTAGCGGGGGTTAAAGCCGCACCGCTAGCGGCCGAATACCGCCGCAATTCTGATGATATATCGGCGCTAAACTGCCACCGCACCTCCCGCCTCAATGTGAAAGGGGCCTAATTTCCAAAAAGTAATCCTTACACATCCAGTACTTATTGCCCCTGTAATATATTATTCACCAAATAGTTTCTTACTGCGTTATTCTGCCTGCTTTTAATGGCCTCAGTGAGCTTCTAAACCTCGCCCCTTTCCCCCCGACTTCCATTTGTTAGGAATGAGCAGTGCAGGTTAGCTGCAGTCAAGTACACTGCTATATACACATAGGGGTAGATTGGCGTAAATTTTTGCGGCCGTAACTTAGTGAGGCAGGTTCTGTATTCAGAAAGAACCTGCGCCCTAAGTTAAGGCGGCGTAGCGTATGTGGTCCGGTGTAAGCTCGCGGAATTCAAATTATCCATGTAGTGGGCGTGTTGTATGGTAATGAAGGCTGACCCCACGTAATTTACGTTTTTGACTAACGGCGCATGCGCTGTCCGTGAGCGTAACCCAGTGCGCATGCTCCAAATTAACCTGCAAAAAGCCAATGCTTTCGACGTGAACGTAAATTACGCACAGCCCTTTTTGTGAACGACTTACGCAAACGACGGAAAATTTAACGCTGGCCCGACGTCCATACCTAACATAGGATACGCCTCATATAGCAGGGGTAACTTTACGCCGGAAAAAGCCCAACGTAAACAACGTAAAAAAATGCGCCGGGCGGATGTACGTTTCTGAATCAGCGTATCTACCCAATTTGCATATTCCTCGCGTAAATCGACGGAAGCGCCACCTAGCGGCCAGCTTAAATATGCAACTAAGATACGACGGCGTAAGAGACTTACGCCAGTCGGATCTTAGCCAAATTCCGGCGTATCTTGTTTTCTGAATACAGAAAAAAGATACGCCGGAGCATCCTAGAAGTTACGCGGCTTATCAATAGATACGCCAGCGTAACTTCTTTCCGAATCTACCCCATCCACTACAAATCTCATAAATCATAGTCCCTGGTCCATTTCAGGAGTGAGCGGGTGGCTATGTTCCTACAAACATTGGGACCATGGAAAAGGAATGTAAACACATTATCAGGAAGTTGGATCACAGCAGCAAAAAAAAAAAAAACACATTTAAAATTTGAAGGAAGCTGAGAGCAATAGAAGATGCCTTTTGGATTGAATTTTTGATATCACAGTTTAGGGTAACTTTAGCAGTGAAAGAACCTAAGAATCTAAGATTAGGAGCAAGAGCCACATCTAAATAATTCCTGGGGCAGTGACAGATATGGGTCATCTTTTTGCCCAAAAGCAAAACCACTGGGAGCCAGGTAGTTGGGTATGTATATTATATGTTACATGTAATGCTTTTCAACAAAATTCATTAAAAAGGAGTATGACCAATGTTTTTTTGGCCATACTTTACAGCAGTGCACTTATTTCTGCACTCTTGTGACCCAGATTCAGCCGACAGCGGGCTAAAGAGCGCTGTTGGCCAAAATCACAGAGCTGGTCCAGGCTGACATTCACTACTCAATGAAGACATTCATGTGATCGCTCAGTTCTCAGTCTTAGACCAGAGGGGGACAACTGCAGCATCAGACTGATGCTGAAGCTATTTAGGCAAGCATGTATATTGTTTTGCTATCCAACACTTCTACTTTAAGCACTAGCTAACCAGCCACCGTGATTCTACTGCGGCAGGTCGGCTCTCCTGTGCAAAGCGCTGTAGTTGTATGTTAGCCCTTTAAACAGGCACGCCCACTGCACGGCGGGGAGTCCTGATGTGCGTAACTGGCAGGCATGATGTCCACCGACCACGCTCGATCGTGGGCACAAGAGCCAGAACGGGGTTGGATGTGTGTGTGTGTAAACACACAAATGCCCATTCTGTCAGGAGACAGGTCGTCTGTTCCTACTAGTAAGGAACAGCGATCTGGCTCCTCCTCTAGTCAGTCCCACCCCCCAGTTAAAAACACACACACACACACACACACACACACACACACGAGGGAATACATTTAACCCCTTGATCGCCCCGTTAACCCCTTCTTTGCCAGTGACATTTACACAGTAATCAATGCATTTTTAAAGCAATATAGTCAATGGTCCCAAAAATCTGTCAAAAGTGTCTGATCTGTCCGCCACAAGCCTGCTAAAAATTTTTAAAGGGCTATTTATTATAGCAATAAGATTTTTTTTTAAATTTTTTCCAAAATTGGCGCTCTTTTCTTCATAGCGCAAAAAATAAAAAACCGCAGGAGGTGATCGAATACCACCAAAAGAAAGCTCTTTTTGTGGGGGAAAAAAGATTGTAAATTTTGTTTGGGTACAGCGTCGCACGACCGCGCTTAAAGCGGCGCAGTGCCATATTGCAAAAAATGGCTTATGCCGCGTACACACAACCGTTTTTCGGGTTGTAAAAAATGACTTTTTTTTATATCATTAAAAACGATCGTGTGTGGGCTCCAGAGCATTTTTCACAGTGTATAAAATTTCAAACATGCTCTAATTTTTCGCGACGTTTTTAATGTTGTAAAAAATGGTCTTTTAATAACGTGAAAAAAACGCGCATGCTCAAAAGCAAGTTATGAGACGGGAGCGCTCGTTCTGGTAAAACCAGCGTTCGTAATGGAGATAGCACATTCATCACGCTGTAACAGACTGAAAAGCGCCAATCGTCTTTTACGAACACGAAATCAGCAAAAGCAGCCCCAAGGGTGGCGCCATCCGAATGGAACTTCCCCTTTATAGTGCCGTCGTACGGTGCTGTGTCGGACACCACAGCGGGGGCTTTGATCCCAGGTGAGCATTACATAATGAGCTAGTATGTCAAGCTTATTATGCCATTGTCTTGCAGGTGTTTTATTATTTATTTCAAAAGTGGGTTTACAAACACTTTAAGGGGACAAATCCTTCTGGGGCTGCAGTGGTTAAAACAATCATCATTTTTCAAAATACAGCAATGTCTTTTAAATATGTCATGGATCATGTCCACCTGATTGTTACATTGTGTAATGATATCAACCTTTTTAGATGCTTTTTAGCAATCACCTTGATAGAACAGCAAATCTCTGGGGCTGCTGTTGGTATGCCCTTTTTTGAAAGATTGTTATGCTGTATTCCCCTCCTGAGGAGACTACTTTATGTCATTAGTGCAATTTTGTTTTATTTAAATTATTTAAATATTGACTTAAAAGAATGCAAGATTAAATGATGGGTGAAAACTAGCTGCATGAATAATTGTGTTTTCTTCCATAGACAAAGTTTGTTACCTATGACACTATATTTGTCCCTAAATATACAGTGGGGGTCGAAAGTTTGGGCACCCCAGGTAAAAATTTGTATTAATGTGCATAACGAAGCCAAGGAAAGATGGAAAAATCTCCAAAAGGCATCAAATTACAGATTAGACATTCTTATAAAAATGTCAAAAAAAGTAAGATTTTATTTCCATCATTTAAACTTTCAAAATTACAGAAAACAAAAAAAATGGCATCTGCAAAAGTTTAGGCACCCTGCAGAGTTAATATCTTGTACTGTCCCTTTGGCAAGTATCACAGCTTGTAAACGCGTTTTGTAGCCAGCCAAGAGTCTTTCAATTCTTGTTTGAGGTATCTTTGCCCATTCTTCCTTACAAACGTCTTCCAGTTCTTTGAGCTCTCTGGGCTGTCTGTCACGCACTGCTCTTTTAAGGTCTATCCATAGATTTTCAATTATGTTGAGGTCAGGAGATTGTGAAGGCCATGGCAAAACCTTCAGTTTACGCCTCTTGATGTAATCCCCCGTGGAATTTGAGGTGTGTTTAGGATCATTATCCATTTGTAGAAGCCATCCTCTCTTTAACTTCAGCTTTTTCACAGATGGCATAAAGTTACCATCCAAAATTTGCTGAAATTTTATTGAATCCATTTTTCCTTCTACTCGTGAAATGTTCCCTATGCCACTGGCTGCAATACAACCCCAAAGCATGATTGATCCACCCCCATGCTTAACAGTTGGACAGAGGTTCTTTTCATTAAATTCTGTGCCCTTTCTTCTCCAAACGTACCTTTGCTCATTCCGGCCACAAAAGTTCTATTTTAACCTCATCGGTCCACAGAACTTGTTTCGAAAAATGCATCAGGCTTGTCTATATGTTCATTTGCAAAGTTCAAACGCTGATATTTGTGGTGAGGACATAGAGGATGTTTTCTTCTGATGACTCTTCTATGAAGACCATATTCGTACAAGTATCTCTTTATAGTGGAATAGTGTACCACAACTCCAGTGTCTGCCAGATCTTTCTGGAGGGATCGTGCAGTCAAACGTGGGTTTTGAATTGCTTTTCTCACAATCCTGCAAGTTGTTCTGTCTGATATTTTTCTTGGTCTTCCAGATCTTGCTTTAACTTCCACTGTTCCTGATGACTGCCATTTCTTAATTACATTCCGAACAGAAGATATTGACATCTGAAAACACTTTGCTATCTTCTTATAGCCTTCTCCAGCTTTGTGAGCGTCAACTATTTTCAGTTTTCAAGACAACTGCTTAGAAGAACCCATGGTGCTGATTGTTGGGGAAAGGTCAAATGAGTCTGGGCATTTAAAACCTTTGAGATTGACATCACCTGGTCTTCCCAGACGATGATTGAGAACAATCCATGAACTGGCAGTTCTCAGCTTTGCAAAGGGGGCAGTGCATGCTATAAATTCTGCAGGGTGCCCAAACTTTTGCAGACGCCATTTTTTTTGTTTTCTGTAATTTTGAAAGTGTAAATGATGGAAATAAAATCTTACTTTTTTTACATATTATAAGAATGTCTAATCTGTAATTTGATACCTTTTGGAGATTTTTCCATCTTTCCTTGACTTCGTTATGCACATTAATACAAATTTTTACCTGCGATCCCCACTGTAGTAACATCAGTAAAGGCAATTGATGAAGCATTGTATGGCACTGAGAAACAAATTAAATATGCATTTTCTGATCAGGGATATACATTAAACAAAGAGGATCTAAAAAGTTTTATCCAAAATCATTTGGAACATCATGCTTCCAAATGGAGAAAGGAAAATTAGTTTTCAAGAGATTATCTGGTCTTCCAAACTGGCAGGGGCTACAAATGGGGCAACAAACAGTCAAAAATGGTTTAATGAAGGTTTATTTGTGGATAAGTTTAAAAAAGTTGATGGCAGCAACTCTGATAATTCTTCTTAAACTTTACATGCTTCATTACAAATCAGGATTCTGCCGATCACGCATGCACACTGAGAATCACACTCAAACTACGGTGAAGAAACTTCTAAGAATTTCACTAACTCTGGTAAAAAAAAAAAAAAAAAAATGAAATAGGTCAACCTCTAAAGATGAATATATAAACAACACTAATATGATACAAGATGCATGCTTTGGATCACAGGAAACCCTCTCAAATGCTAGTATGAGCATTAAACATTCTTGATTTATGGTGGCTGAAGAACCACACAAAGTAGTACTATTTGAGGGAAAAAACCTGCAGAGAGGCACAAAGGAACAGAGATTTAGGGCATCCATCAAAGAGGGTTTAAGCCCAGGTTCACACTGGGCTGCGGGATTGAAGCCGTGTAAGTTCAGCTGAACTCGCGCACGATTTCACTCCCGATTTCGGTCGCGATTTCAGAGACATCTGTGCAGGTTTCTGCACAGATGTCAATGTAAATCGCGGGCCGAAATCGCAAAAAGTAGTACAGAAACGACTTTTTGAAATCGGTGCAGCGCCTCAGATGCGGCGTCGCACCGATTAGGATGGTGCCATTGCTGGCAAATGCCGCCGATTTGAGATGCGATTTGACATGTCAAATCGCATCTTAAATTGTACCAATGTGAACCAGGGCTTAACCATGGATTCATTGGTCACAAAGAAGATACAAATATATACAATGAGTTTGACAATCAACAACATTCTCACATGAGCTGAAATGTGTGTGGGAACACATTGGATGCTTTTAGCTGCCATTGTGCTTTTCCAGGCATTAAATGTATCCCAGCACCTTTAGGGAGGCGTGGGCTCTCTCCAGGCAAACCTGCCCTTCATTTATCCACGGCTATATATATGCTCCAGTTTGGACACTCTTAAAACTTATGAGTACAGAACAATATATAGTGATGTGTTAAAGAATTTTAAAACCAAAATTAGTAAAAATGGATATCCTTGATGGAAACCTATTGACTGGTCTTCTATAGCTTAATAAATGTTGTGCTATCGCAGGCGCAATTTTTATGTCTTTTTGCATTGGGCGATTTATCAGCAACATCCCTGTCCCTTGTTTCTGCACGGCACAGATATATCAATGACATCTTAATTCTTTGGAATGGTACCGTAGCTCTATTGAAAGAATTTTTTGGACATCTTAAAAAGAACATATTTAATCTGATTCCCAATGACCTACCTCCATCAATTACCTACAAAAGAGAAGTAAAGGGATTAATACTTAGCTAGGTGGATGCAGCATCGGTCCGATGCGGCATCTGTCCCCCGGCACCTCTACACTGAGAACCGCGTGATCGAACATCGACGATCACTTAGTTTTCAGATTTCCATGAGCAGAAAGCTGCTAAACGACAGTCACAGCTCTCTGCTTTTCTCCCTCCTCGCTCATTGGAGCACTGAGCTGTGGAGGAAGAAGAGTGGCCATCTCAGGCTCTCAGCAGCTCGCATGGGACTGTCCCGGGCAATCCGGGACACGTGGTCACCCTAAGTGCATCCTTGTGTGGGTAAAAACGGCCCTGAATGGGCATACAATACTGTAAACCCCACAAACTAAGCCAAAAGAGTTCAAGGGGAAAAGTTCAAGGTGCACTACTCATAGCAACCAGCATAGCTTGCTGAGCAGAAAGAAGCCATGACCTAGTAAACAGAAATTAATAAACACTAATCTTCTTTTGGCTAATCTGTAATCCTGATGCACGTTTCACTCCCTGGTAAACCAGGCATTTATGGAAAGGAAATCAATCTGATTAAGTAAGAGTAATCATCGAGGAACAATTAATCTGCTAACACACAGATAACAAGGAAATGCTTGCAAGCATACTTTTGTAATATACAGCTTGTACCTCTTTGGATATGAAGACACAAGTGTCAAAATACTTATCTCAAAGCAGGTGGAGAAAGGAAAAAGCGTAGCCCCACAGCTTTTCCTGGTATTACATATTCAGGTAATGCCAAGGATAATCTGCATCCCTTTATTGTAAATTTCTTTGTAGCCAGCCAACCATAGATTAAGTTGATGGTCATTGTTGTTCACATTTAGAGCAACTCATAGCAGCGTCCGTAAAAAAGCAGTGTATGAAAGGAGGTTTACCCACATAATACCAGAACCACAGAAAATTCAGAAACAGAGTATCTTAGCCCCTTTTGCAAGCAGCCAATGCATATGTGCAGAGGCAAAAGGGTGGGTTTTAATGCCCACACATATCCATCGGTGGGCATGCGATGCCGAGAGTGTGCTTACTTGGCACACTCAGCTTAAAAGACAAAGCTGTAAAAGCCAGCTCTCTGTCTGCACTAAAGATTGGTAGCTTGCGGATTCCAATCATGTGACCACTGTGACAGTTGTCACATGATTTCTGATTCTTCCCACCCCCTGGGTGTCCAGAACGCATTAAAGGGGCGCCAGGTGCAAGCAGGAAGGAGTTAAAGAATTACCAAACTATGATAGAGGTATTTGAAGATAGCATTATGTAGGTATTTCCTGAATGAATATATCGCCAATATATTAGGAAGTGGTACATTCAGTGAACACAACCATTTTTAACACTTCCTACTGCATAATGAGATTACAACCCAATGCCTCTGCATAATCTAAAGATGGATACATCTATTTATAGATCTTTAAAGATATATACATATATATTTAAAGATATATATAAAAGTTTGTCAACTGCTTAATGCAGATACATGCAGTTTAGGGTCACTTTGTGTTAACCCCCTTCTTGATGAAAATAAACAAATCCCAAAAAACTCCTAAGCACATTTTGCAACTTTGGCATGCATCAGTAAAATTGTGCACATCATAACTTAGTTGAGTGGAGAAAAAAACCCACAGGGGTGACTGATCACCGACTGATAAGGGTCACTGATCACTGCGATAGCCAATCATCAGCTATCAAGGCAATCAGAAACGGGGGACAGATACAACATCGGACCCATTCTGCATCCACCTAGGTAAGTGTAATGGAGGAAAAAACCCCAAACAAACGCTCTCTTTTAAATGATCCACTGGTTTTGAAGGGTCGTGGAGATCTGGTGAGATTTCCAACATGGTGGATACACACGGATGGTGTGATGCACACTGGACGTTTTTGCAGCTGCTCCTAGGGGTGCCTGGCGTTTTTTTCCCCCCTGCATCTAAACTCCCTTGCATGTTAGCCTGTGTCCACACACACAGGCCCGGATTCAGATACGAGTTACGACGGCGTATCTCCAGATACGCCGTCGTAACTCTGAGTGTGCAGGTCGTATCTATGCGCCTGATTCTTAGAATCCGTTACGCATAGATTTCCCTAAGATCCGACTGGCGTAAGTCTCTTACGCCGTCGTATCTTGGTTGCATATTTACGCTGGGCGCTAGGTGGCGCTTCCGTATATTTACGCGTAGAATATGTAAATTAGGTAGATACGCCGATTCAGAAACGTACGTCCGCCCGACGTATTTTTTTACGTAGTTTACGTAAGGCTTTTTCCGGCGTAAAGTTACCCCTCATAAAGCAGGGGTAAGTCATGTTAGGTATGGACGTCGGAAACGTACAAACAGCGTCGTATTTTACGTTGTTTGCATAAGTCGTCTGTGAATGGGGCTGTACGTAAGTTACGTTCACGTCGAAAGCATTGACTATTTGCAACGTGATTTCGAGCATGCGCACTGGGATACGTCCACGGACGGCGCATGCGCCGTTCGAAAACAGCATCAATTAAGTGGGGTCATGATAGTTTAACATAAAACACGCCCACTACCAGCCAAATTTGAATTAGGCGGGCTTACGCCGACACATTTACACTACGCCGCCGTAACTTAGGGCGCAAGTTCTTTCTGAATACGAAACTTGCGCCCCAAGTTACTGCGGCATAGTGTATCTGAGATACGCTACGCCCGCCGATAGATACGATAATGTATCTGAATCCGGGCCATAGACTTTTAGCAGCGTGAGTGGCAGGAGAGTTTAGAGGTGGGGGGGGGGGGAGGAACCTCTGCTATCGCGTTCCGGAACAGAAGGGTTTGGGCAGAAAAAGTGTTTGACGCTTGTAAACGCGTCTAAACATGGGTTAACACTAGGCGTGTTTAGCATTGCTTAATTTCAACGGCCAGAATCATTTTCTAATCTGGCCAAATACAAAAATGCCCAAGTGCTTGATGCCTGTAAATGTGTTTTTTCTGCAAAAACACTTGGCTTCTAGAAGAGTTTAAAAAAAGGCCTAATGCTGCGTACACACGACCGTTTTTAAATGTCATGGAAAAAACAAAGTTTTTCTCGACGTGATTCTTGTCAAGCCTGCCTTGCATACACACGATCATGAAAAAAAAAAAAAAGCTTGTAAAGCGCGGTGACGTAAAACACGTACGACGGCACTATAAAGGGGAAGTTCCATTCGATTGGCGACACCCTTTGGGCCAATTATGCAAATTTCCCTTCTCATAACCTGCTTTTGAGCATGCGCGTTTTTTTTCCCCTGTCGTTAAAGCCTACACACAACCATTTTTCACGAGGTGAAAAATGACGAGAAAAAACAGCATGTTCTAAATTTTTAATGCCCATTTTTCACGTTGAGAAAAATGCTCTGGAGCCTACACACGGTCATTTTTAATGACCAATTTAAAAAATTGCATTTTTCTCGTCAAGAAAAAAAGTCGTGTGTACACGGCATAGTAGTTAACCGGTTAACGACCGCCCACTGTATATATACGTCCTGTTTTTAAAGATGGATATCTCGGTTGTGGCAGCAGCTGCTGCCGTTACCGAGATATCCATCTTTAAAAACAGGACTCTTCGGTGAGCGGTTCTGTAAACGATAACGGCGGTCTCCGCGGCGTATTCGCCCCGAGATCGCTGTTAACGGTGGCGGGAGAGGGCCCCCCCCTTCCCGCCGCTGTCCCGCGCCTTCCGCTGCTTACTGGAGCCGTCGGTAGCGGCGGAGGCGATCGGGTCCTGCTGCCTACTGTGTGAGGATGCGAGTGAGGGCAAGATGGCCCCCACCCGTCCTCATAGAATTGCTGGGCGGAAGCGACGTCAAAACGTCAGTCCCGCCCAGCGTCTTAAAGAGACATTTTTTTGTTGTCATTTTTTTTAAATGACAAAATTTCCATTTTTTTTTTGCATTTAAGTCTAAATATGAGATCTGAGGTCTTTTTGGCCCCAGATCCCATATTTAAGAGGACCTGTCATGCTTTTTTCTATTACAAGGGATGTTTACATTCCTTGTAATAGGAATAAAAGTGATACATGTGTTATTTATTTTTTATTTCAGTGTAAAAAATTATAAAATCAATAAAAATAAATAAAAAAACAAAAAAAAATTTTTTTAAAGCGCCTCGTCCCGACAAGCTCGCGCGCAGAAGCGAATGCATACGCGAGTAGCGCCCGCATATGAAAACGGTGTATAAACCACACAAGTGAGGTATTGCCGCGATTGTTAAAGCGAGAGCAATAATTCTAGTCCTAGACCTACTCTGTAGCTCAAAAAATGCAACCTATAGAATTTTTTAGACGTCGCCCATCGAGAATTTTAAGGGTAAAAGTTTGACGCCATGCCACGAGCGGGCGCAATTTTTAAGCGTGACATGTTGGGTATCATTTTACTCAGCCTAACATTATCTTTCACAATATATAAAAAAATTGGGCCAAATTTATTGTTGTCTTATTTTTTAACCACTTCCATACCAGGTACTTACGCAGCTTCCCGCCCAAGCCAATTTTCAGCTTTCAGCACTGTCGCACTTTGAATGGCAATTGCGCGGTCATGCTACACTGTACCCAAACAAAATTGGCGTCCTTTTTTCCCCACAAATAGAGCTTTCTTTTGGTGGTATTCGATCACCTCTGCGATTTTTTTTTTTGCGCAACAACTAAAAAAAGGCTGAAAATTTGGAAAAAAAATTACGTTTTTATTTTTTTCTGTTAATTTTTTTGTAAATAAGTTTTCTCTTTCAATTACGGGCACTGATATGGCGGCACTAATGGGCACCGATGAGATGGCACTGATGGACATCGATGAGGTAGTACTGACGGGCACAGATGAGGTGGCACTGATTGGCGGCGCTGGTATGCGACACTGATGGGCACACATAGGCGGCACTGATGGGCACACATAGGCGGCACTGATGGGCACACATAGGCGGCACTGATGGGCACACATAGGCGGCACTGGGCACTCATAGGCGGCACAGATGGGCACTCATGGGCGGCACAGATGGATACTTATGGGTGGCACAGATGGGCACTGATAGGTGGGCACTGGGCATGGATGGGCACTGTGGGGTGGCACTGATGGACACTGGGGTGGCACTGATGGACACTGGGGTGGCGCTGATGGACACTGGGGTGGCGCTGATGGACACTGGGGTGGCGCTGATGGACACTGGGGTGGCAGCACTGATTTTTGCCAGGTTGCCAGTCAGTGCCCATTTGTGGGCACTGACTGGCATCTTTTTTTTTTTCTTTATGCTTTTTTTTTTTTTTTTTTCCTGTCATTTTTTTTTTTTTTTTTTTTGCCCACCCTGGTGCTCCAGGGTGGGCATCCCTGGTGGTCCAGTGTGGCGATCCGAGGGGGGGCTGCGCTGATAAACAATCAGCGCTAACCCCCCCTGTCAGGAGAGCCGCCGATCGGCTATCCTCTACTCGCGTCTGTCAGACGCGAGTGAGGAAGAGCCATCGCTGGCTCTTCCTGTTTACATCGTGATCAGCCGTGGTTGGACACGGCTGATCACGTGGTAAAGAGTCTCCGCCGGAGGCTCTTTACCGAGATCGGAGATGCAGGGTGTCAGACTGACACCCCGCATCACCGATCGCCGCGATGCGCGCCCCCACGGGCGCGCGCGGCATGAAATCCTGCAGGACGTTCTAGAACGTCCTGTCAGGATTTCATAACCACTTCCCGGACGTAAATCGGCCATAGGCCGGGCGGGAAGTGGTTAATTAAAAAAAGTGATTTTTTTTCCAAAAATAGTGCGCTTGTAAGACCGCTGCGCAAATACGGTGTGACAAAAAGTATTGCAATGACCGCCATTTTATTTTCTAGGGTGTTAGAAAAAATATATATATAATGTTTGGGGGTTTTAAGTAAATTTCTAGCAAAAAAAAAAACAGTTTTAGCCTAGGTTCACACTGCTGCGAATTCAAAATCGCGGTAAAATGCGCGATTTTACCGCGATTTCGCGGCTGCGATTTTGGCCGCAATTTAATGTAAATCGCGGCCCGAAATCGCAAGAAGTAGTACAGGACCTACTTTTTGAAATCGCAGATGCGGCGTCGCACTGATTAGGACAGTGCCATTGCCGACAATTGCCGCCGATTTGAGATGCGATTTGACATGTCAAATCGCATCTCAAATCGTTCCAAATCGTACCCAGTGTGAACCAGGGCTTAGTCTTGTAAACGCCGAATCTGAAAAACACCTTCTGTCCTTAAGTGGTTTAACGGGCACCACATGAAGCACTTGGGGATTGGCAGTACTAGAAACTTTTTTTATTGAAGCACTTTTTCTTTCTCGCTTTGAATTCTAGTATGTTTTAAGCCCTGGTTCACACCAGTGCGACTTGTCATGTGATTTGACAGGTCAAATTGCATGACAAGTCACACTCTATTGTCAGCAATGGAACGATTCAAATTGGTGCTGCACCAATTTGAAATAGTTCCTGCACTACTTAGGTGCGACTTGCATGGACATCTGTGCATGAAGTCACACAGATGTCAGCCAAGTCACACCTGAAGTTGCACATGCATGCAGCTTTGAAATCGTGCGATTTCAAGTGAAGCCTCACAATTTCAAAGCCACATTCAGTGTGAACCTAGACTAACACTTTGACTTTTTATTGCTGCACATTATTTTGTGGGACTCCTATTGATGATCAGATATTTACAGTTGTTTTATAACGGGTGTTGTGAGTATGTGAGTACGTGAGTATACATATAATTAAATCGGACACTAAAGCCTTAAAGCACAGTGGCTAAGATATTTGATGTGAATTTCTTGGCGCTGGAGTATTTGGGTTGTATCATTATCAGGTACATTAACTAACTGCATTCAAATAAACATATAAATGCATTAATTTATGTTCTTTTATATCTGCCTGAAGTTTAGATTTATGTAACAAACAAAGATAGCGAGTAGCAAAATGATCTGCTTCTGTAAAAACAGAAAATGTTGACTATTAGCGACTCTAGATAAAGATCAGTTATCCAGAAGTAGCAGTCAGAAAATACAATGTCAGGAGCATTTTGCCATAATCGTGAGGTGGCTGTAATTCCAGGTGTCTAGCCTTGTGAAAGTAAACTTGCAGACATATGTACATACTCTAAATACCTGTTACACATCTAAAAGCCAGCTATTACTTCTGTTTACATTACAGAATTGGGAAAGTCTGAGTGCTCTCAAAAACAGTGGTGTAAGCTTTATAGGCAAACAACATGCAAATGAATAAAAAATGTAATTTATCTTGCGTCCAGTCTCATTGGGTCCTGGATCAGGTAGTTTTGCCCAACTGCAGTGTAATCTTCAGGAGGCATCCAGGACCTGGCTTTGATCTCTGGCAGGATCAAGAGAATGAGTGAACAAAGTAAAAAATTCCCTAGGCGGGGGTCATTGCCCCCCCCCCCTCTCCACGCTAAGTGCCGCCCGATCCTGCCAGATGAGGATTGAATTTACTTGTGCAAACTTGTTAGGTACCTGGGGGTTTCCCATGGGGAAAGTGATTGTATACCCTACTGAACTCGCAAGCGGGCATTACACTTGTGCGATCACAAACATTGTATGTAATTTGCACTGCATTGCTGTGCTGATCACATACAAGGTCTGTGCGACGCAAACTCAGCTATACAAACTGTATGGCTGAAATCACATAGGCACCAAAAGGGTGCAGGACCCTTTTTTTGGTCCGCATCGGAATCGGATTGCATGGGTGTTCACCGATCTGCATTGGTGTGAACCGATCTGGGGGTGTCATTAACTTTACATTGACACCCGCAGTGATTTGCAGAGGTCAGTGTGAACAACGGAGATTCAGGTGCGACGCGGGAACCCGCACAGGAATTACGCTGGTTCTCGCATCACACAAGTGTGAACCCAGACTTAAAGCGGTAGTTCACCCACAATCCCATGATTTTACCATCGAGACAGGCATTGTAGCGCGAGCTACAGTATGCCTGTCCCGATTTTTTTAACCCCGTACTCACCTTGTAGTCGTCCATCGTAGATTCCGGCTCCCGCGGGGAATGGGCGTGCCTATGGAGAGGGAGGATGATTGACGGCCGGCCCTGGCACGTCACTCTCCCCGAAGACAGCCGGAGTAGGTCTCGGCTCTTCACGGCGCCTGCGCACAGGCTATGCGCACGCGTCGTGAAGACCAAGCCTATTTCGGCTATTTCCGGAGAAGCGTGACGCGCCAGAGCTGGCCGTCAATCATCCTCCGTCTCCAGAGGCACGCCCATTCCCCGGTATCTTCGATGGACGACTACAAGGTGAGTATGGGGGGAAAAAATTCGGGACAGGCATACTGTAGCTCGCGCTACAATGCCTGATTTTAAGGTAAAAAAAAAAAAAAAAAAATTTTCCCGTCCATAGGGTGAACCCCCGCTTTAAAGTGGAGTCCATCCACCTTAAAGACTAAAATCTCTTAATACACAGGCATCCACGATCTAAGACTAACCTATCCAGCCCAGTAAAGAAATTGCTATACATACCCTTTTTTAAGCTGCTCCGGTCCGGTCTCCAGTGGCGCAAGCTCTGCAGAGGAGACAGCCCACAACAGCTGTGAAATGCCTGGAAAGAGACATCACCCATAGAGTTACTATGGAGCTTCCGTTGTCGGCTGCCTCCTCTGCACCCGCCTCCACACCAAAGCCGCCACTGACAGCTCAGCGTGGGACCAGACCGGCTTCAAAAAAAGGTACGTATAGCAATTTCTTCTTTACAGGGCTAGATAGGTTAGTCTTAGATCGTGGATACAAGTAGATTTACAGATTTTAGTGTTGGGGTTGACTTTTATTTTAAGATTGGCTTCAGAACACATGTAAAACTGTTAGATGGCAGTACACGCCACGGACATGAAAACACACAGATAAACGTTTATAAGAAAAATAAATTCTTAGGCCTGCAAATTCTTAGCATGGTCCAACAACCAATCTGAGTATACCTTTAACAGCCATCAGAATAATTAAAACATATCAATTCCTTGATTTGGATTACATCACTTTTTGCACCGCTATTTATCCCTGATGAGTATTTCAGGCCACCAAGCTAATGTATACATTTTCATGATATTTTTACAAAGGAATCTTTGAATGTCTTCTAAGAGAGCACTACAAAATGGACTCCCTAGGTTAACATCTTAGGCCTTTAATCCAATATTCATGACATATTTACAATTACTTTTGGCAACCGCATGGCAGGAGCTGTGGTTTAGCAACAGGAGATGTGGAGCTTTATCTCAACATGGAGAAAAAAGTCAACATACTGCATACCAATGGGGACTATGATAGGGCGCTTCACAGGTCTAAAATAACTGCTTTGAAGCAGTGTATAATTGCCTGTATTGTTTGAGTAATATTATAATTTTATAGGGTGCAGTGCCAAAATATAATGCGATAATTAACAAGTGAAAAAAAAAAAATATCACAAAAAAAGTCATTTACTAGGAAAGTGAATATAAAGGAAACTGTCCCTTTAAAAGAAAATGCCATAATGTAATATAATAAAGTCCACTAATTTAATCTAATGTGTCTGTTTATTTCTTCCACCAAATAAAGAATAACGACACCACTGTGCCATCCAACCACCATCAGTGCACACTCACCGACTGTGAAGCTGCATATATATAAGCAGCAAACAATGCATGTAAAGCTTAAAGTTAATGACCACTGTAGGACTTCCTCAGTTACAGGAGCAGAGCGAACCTCCTCTTCAGAAAGGCATCCACACTTAAACAGAGTGATTACTAAGATGGCCTCTGGTTCAGGGAAACAGAAGCAGAGGCAAGATGTTAGCACAAAGCTCTGTCCCAATGCTTTTTGTGCAATAGTACTGGTTGGTAGTGACCCCCTGAAGACGTGCTACTGCAGCTTGAATCAATGGCTGAGTTTGGTGCCCTATGTGATTGCGGGTGTCAGCAGATGACCATCCGCTGACACCCATAATCGTCCACCTCCGCAAAGATACGATTTTTCGAAGGGAAGAAAATCCTATTTTTCTTCCGTCTGGCGGATCGGATGAACACGGACATACGGTCCGTGTTCATCCGATCCCCCATAGGGGAGAGTGGAGGAAAGACAGGGCAGTCCCTGCACAGTGTGCGGGAACCGCCCTGTCAGCCGACGGCTCAGTGGGGATTTTACGGAGGATCCCCGCTGAGCTTTTACGGACACACGGAGCGGATCATTACTGAGAAAGGGCCCTAAGTCATTAGTGCAATTTTGTTTTATTTTCATTATATAAATATTGACTTAAAAGAATGCAAGATTAAATGATGGGTGAAAACTAGCTGCATGAATAATTGTTTTCTTACATAGACAAAGTTTGGTATCTACCTATGACACTGTATTTGTTCCTAAATATAGCAACATCAGTGAAGGTAATTGATGAAGCATTGTATGGCACTGAGAAACAAATTAAATATGCATTATCTGAATCAGGGATATACATTAAACAAAGAGGATCTAAAAATGTTTTATCTAAAATCATTTGGAACATCAGCGGGCGACGTCAGAACACGGGGGAGGAGCTTGTTCTGATGATGTCGCCCGCTGTTGTCCTTTCGGAAACAAACAGTTATGTTTGTACTTTATGCTGCCTTTCAAGTTTTTACATGTGAGTAACTTGTGTTATGACACAATACATTTTACATCAGTCAAACAGTGAGCACTTAGATCTCTTTTTTATGTTTATGGTCCGATATCTCTGCTGAGTTTCGAGGAATCTGAAATGAACATAGGACACCTGGTTTAGCCTGTGATATTGATTTCTGCTTGCATGGCTGCCTGGTAACACAGGAGTCCATGCTTTAAGTTGAGAGTAGCCAACCTCATCAGAGGTGGAGGGATAACCATTATAATTTTAACGTCACTGGTGAAGGCTTTCTGGAACTACTTGTTCCCACATTCTTTGAATTTCATTTCACTCTTGCATCATTTGGACTTTTGTTCACTAATGTTGGGAGTTTTGCATCATTTGGACTTTTGTTTAATTATAATATATATATATATATATATATATATATATATATATATATATATATATATATATACATATATATATATATATATATATATATATACACACACACACACACACACACACACACACACACACACACATACATACATATATATATATATATATATATATATATATATATATATATTTTTTGTGCTGCACTTACACCCCATTTTACATACTTTCAATTGGATTTTTGTGAATTTCCTTCAATGTTCAGCTTGCATTAGTGGGGGGTCAATATTAGTATTTTCAAAATTATTTTTGCGCTAACTGCACCTCTTGCTTTTATATTTTCTGTCCCTAAATAAGTCAAGCGGAGAATGGCAAAAGACTAGTCATTATTATTGCCTGTATGCTTTCAGCAGCTGATTTTTTTCCCCCCATCACTGTCATATTCCACACTGTGTCTTTGTGTGAAGGCAGCCATCTAGGGAGAGGTGGGGCTTGGCCTTCTTATGTCAGAGCTGCCCCCCTGCCTGCCAATCTGACAAAGAAATAATCAAGCTGTGACAGCAGGAAAGGTGAACAAAGAATAGATTCACAGAATGAATGTACAAGAAATGGGGAGATCCTTAAACCGTGGATCTTGAGGTATAGCTTCATCTCTTGCAAGAATAATAAGGAATCGCACAGTAGTGGGCAGCACAGTGACTAAGTAATTAGCACCTAGCAGCACTAGGCACTACCTGCAAGGAGTTTGCATGTTCTCCCTATGCTTGCATAGATTTGCTCCTGGTACTCTGGTTTCCTCCCACACGCCAAAGACATGATGGCAGGTTAACTGGCTCCTCTCCAAATCGGCCATAGTATGTGTATGTATGAATGAGAGTTAGGGACTTTAGATTATAAGCTCCTTTAGGCCAGGGACTGATATGGATGTACCGTATAATAAATATGTAAAGGGCTGTGTAAATTGACAGCGCTACATAAGTACCTGTTATAAATCAATATAGTGGACATCTCCAAATCTTTTAGATCTAAAACTATGAGGCTCAAGTAACAGGAAAGGCACAGGGTGTGCACTGCTCATAAGTGTGCGCACCTAAATGTATTAACACATGGACGGTGCTAGAAGGGCAGTGGATAGTGTCAGAGCAGTGGATGGTGTCCGTGGTTTATTTTTATAAATGTAATTTTTTTATTGTTTATTACAATTTTTTTTAGGAGCCCCGTTGTGGGGGCTTTGGTAAAATATCAGCATGGGAAATCTGCTGCACAGAGCGATTAGGGTGTGCCCAGGCACACCCCCTGTGCACGCCTATGGCACTGTGGTTTTTCAAGAGAAATTCAAGACAAAAAAGGTAGATTTTTCCAGGTAGCACCTAGACACGTATAACATAGCAGATCTTCACTTATTTAGTTTAGGTCCACTTTCAGACATTATAACTGAGCATGTTTATTTGAGAGATATTTGCTTCATATTTTGGCTCTAATTACTCTAATACTAGCACCCCTGTACTGTATATTAGAGGCCAATTGTGTGAATATTGCTGCCATGTCAAATGCTTGAATTTACACACCACACTGGGAAGTCATGTTTGAGGTTGGACAGCTGACATGCAGTAAGTGTCAGACTTCATGTGATTGTCGAAATATATCTACACAGATGAATATATATAATTTTTTTTGTGAAAATGGTCTTATTTTTTTTTTCAATGTTGCCAAAGTTTTTTATCAGCAGTTATAAATAACAAACACATTCTATTGACTGATCAAAATGGGGACTTGAATGGTGAGGCAAGCTGCCAATACCAACGTAAAGAACTGCAGTCTGTACTTATACAGCTGTAAATCAAGGTTTGTTTCCTGTAACCGGAAAGGTAATCATGTGGTTTGACACCAATTAAATGGGGGAAAATGGGCTTACCTCTGACTCTGAACTGTCCAGCTCAGCCAGGGTTGGAGCTTTTAGAAGCTTCTTTCGTTGAACAGTCACTTGAGTAGAACGTCCAATAATTCTGGAAGACTCGGTCACACCGCCATTTAACACTGTGCTTTCTGGCTGTTTTCTTGTGACTTCAGGAGTACAAACATCTGAGGCATGAAAGAAGAAAGGTTTTACATTTACATAATACAACGGAAACATGCTATGGAACACACAAGATGGGAATAGCTTTTGTATCGTGGTTACATAAGAAATGTTAAATGAGATGATTATCGGGAAATGATCTTGATTTTAAGCAATTAATTTTTTAGTTTGTAAATGTATGTTCCTAATGTAAAAAAAGTAATTCCAAAAGAACCAGGCTGTAAATGAAATCACAATCTGGGGAAATGATGCAGATTCCAATTTAAATCTGTATAGCCTGCTTCAAATGCAATCCATTTGAACTCAACTACCAGCATCACAAAACATTAATAGGATGGCAAGCAAATTGTTTAGTGGCCAGGACCTTCTTACAGATCTAGGCATAAAATTTGAAAAGATTAGCATTTTCCCAAATGTGGGACCAGCACCATTTATAGTGACCATTCTCAATATGGACAGCACATTGGAAAGCCAGGGTTTTTATGAGTGCAGGACCTCCTTTATAGGAGAATATGCTAACCAATAGGTTGAAAAGTTGACCAAAAACATCAGAGGATGAGCAAATGTGATATAAGCATCCTCAGAAATTTTTGCCCACAAACTGACCCTACATGTGCATGTTCACATTACCCAAGAGTGTGGGCTGAATGCCACGTAAATGAAGATGGTTGGAGGAGTAACGGAAAACTATTTAAAACAAGGTATTCAATGTTCCTAACCCCATTCAAGTCATTATCTTTCCAAGGGTGTGTCAGCCAGGCATGTTTATTGCTGTCCAATCTAGCAATAATCAAGTGGAAAGGATAGAATGCTTGGTTGCGGCGATGGCAGTGCAACAATGTTATATTGGTGGTACAGTGGGTAGTCAGGCAGTACAAAGCGTTTGGTGGCCTTGCAGCATCTCTTATGCACACAAATACATATAGAAAAAATTGTATTGTGTAAATCATAAGACCTAGATTTTGTTGAGCATGTCCCGCCAGTAGCAATACATCATCTGATCCATAGCCCATGTTTTTGAAACACAAAATCTTTAAAAATGTCATAAGTGAAACACTACAGGTATCATACACAGGTGACAAACACAAAAACACACACAAAGCAAGTTTGCATGCAATCACTGTAAAATATTCATATGTAAGACATTATTTACTTGGATAAACAGTGGGTAAAAAGCATGAATTTAAAGTTAATTCAAGAAGTAGCTTTAGCTTTTCCAAAAAGTCTGCCAGGCCTTGGAACGTGAAAAGGATTGCAAAAAATGCTAAACTATACTGCTGGCATCAAAGATGATTTAGGAGAGAAATATACACAACACAGTAGCAATGTAGACCAAAACTTAGCAACCAAAAAGATAGCCACTAGTAATGGTTGTGAGACACTGCTAAAAACAGATTCCAATTCTCTGTGCCAACCAATTTAAGAATATAATATATACAGTGAGGAAAATAAGTATTTGAACACCCTGCTATTTTGCAAGTTTTCCACCTTGGAAATCACTGAGGGGTCTGAAATTGTCATTGTAGGTGCATGTCCACTGTGAGAGACATAATCAAAAAAAATAATCCAGAAATCACAATTTATGATTTTTTAACTATTTATTTGTATGATACAGCTGCAAATAAGTATTTGAACACCTGTCTATCAGCTAGAATTCTGACCCTCAAAGACCTGTTAGTCTGCCTTTAAAATGTCCACCTCCACTACATTTATTATCCTAAATTAGATGCACCTGTTTGAGGTCATTAGCTGCATAAAGACACCTGTCCACCCCATACAATCAGTAAGAATCAAACTACTAACATGGCCAAGACCAAAGAGCTGTCCAAAGACACTAGAGACAAAATTGTACACCTCCACAAGGCTGGAAAGGGCTACGGGGAAATTGCCAAGCAGCTTGGTGAAAAAAGGTCCACTGTTGGAGCAATCATTAGAAAATGGAAGAAGCTAAACATGACTGTCAATCTCCCTCGGACTGGGGCTCCATGCAAAATCTCACCTCGTGGGGTCTCAATGATCCTAAGAAAGGTGAGAAATCAGCCCAGGACTACACGGGAGGAGCTGGTCAATGACCTGAAAAGAGCTGGGACCACTGTTTCCAAGGTTACTGTTGGTAATACACTAAGACGTCATGGTTTGAAATCATGCATGGCACGGAAGGTTCCCCTGCTTAAACCAGCACATGTCAAGGCCCGTCTTAAGTTTGCCAATGACCATTTGTATGATCCAGAGGAGTCATGGGAGAAAGTCATGTGGTCAGATGAGACCAAAATAGAACTTTTTGGTCATAATTCCACTAACCGTGTTTGGAGGAAGAAGAATGATGAGTACCATCCCAAGAACACCATCCCTACTGTGAAGCATGGGGGTGGTAGCATCATGCTTTGGGGGTGTTATTCTGCACATGGGACAGGGCGACTGCACTGTATTAAGGAGAGGATGACCGGGGCCATGTATTGCGAGATTTTGGGCAACAACCTCCTTCCCTCAGTTAGAGCTTTGAAGATGGGTCGAGGCTGGGTCTTCCAACATGACAATGACCCGAAGCACACAGCCAGGATAACCAAGGAGTGGCTCTGTAAGAAGCATATCAAGGTTCTGGCGTGGCCTAGCCAGTCTCCAGACCTAAACCCAATAGAGAATCTTTGGAGGGAGCTCAAACTCCGTGTTTCTCAGCAACAGCCCAGAAACTTGACTGATCTAGAGAAGATCTGTGTGGAGGAGTGGGCCAAAATCCCTCCTCCAGTGTGTGCAAACCTGGTGAAAAACTACAAGAAATGTTTGACCTCTGTAATTGCAAACAAAGGCTACTGTACCAAATATTAACATTGATTTTCTCAGGTGTTCAAATACTTATTTGCAGCTGTCTCATACAAATAGTTAAAAAAATCATACATTGTGATTTCTGGATTTTTTTTTTTGATTAGGTCTCTCACAGTGGACATATATACACACACATATACATACACACTCTGCACAGTATATGATCTCGATTTGTTAATGCGATACCTACAAGGTTTGTCAAACATGGGATAGTGGCCATAAGACACAACCACACTACATACATTTTCTGCAAAGCAACCTACACATAAACATGCATGATCATTTGAGCTGAGCATGCCATCCAGTGAGCATACATCCCTGTAGATGAACTTAAAAAATAAATAAAAAATAAATAAGGGGGTTGGAGTACAGAAAACAGTCGGCTGTGAGACGTGGGACTGTCGTAGCTGGTCTAAGGGCCAGATAAATTGTGCCTTGATTAGTGTACAATCGATTACTGTACAATACAGAAAGCATGCCAAATGACAAGCCTTGACATACACTTTAAGCTAATACAGAAAAATTAAGTAAGTAAGGCAAAAAAAGTCAGTCTAGTCATGCCGCCACCAACAACAAATTTATGAAGCCTATAAACATGTATGATTATTATTAACAAATGAAAAGGTTAAAGGAGCCAGTTGTAAATGTTTCTATATAATGTGATGGCTACCTGGCTCCTGTGGTTTGTCCATCCCTGTCATAGATTTTTGCTTTAAAAGAAAAAAATTGCCTAAAGATTCTATTTATTTACAGCTGTATTTTTTCTCCACAGACACCACAATAAAGGACAGATTTTTGTACAAGACTGTAAAGTGACATTAAAAACATGAATAATGGTAAAAAGAAAAAAAAAAAAATTCTCTCATGGTCAGGAATGAGGTCTACGTTAAAGTTCCCCAACAAAGATAATGTACTGTAATTCAGAATGAAAATACTATATGAACCAATGAATAGAGCAATTATGTTAAACCCTTACCATGTCACCCAAGCAATGCTTCAGAAGCCATATGTGGCTCTCCGTTTCCTTAATGTTATTCATAGCACCCTCCTAGCAGATGCTCAATATCATTCTGAGTGAACACCAGCATTATTAAAAAATGTATAAGCAAAAAACGTCCATACATCAATATCATCACTTCTTTTCACTAATCTTTATTTAGCCAAGCATGCATGCTGCAAGACCCTGTACAATTTCTCTAAAACTAAACCCGTAATTATGAAACGCATCAAGGATGGGAGGTTCCGAGGTGGGCAGCATGCATGCTTGGCTTTGTGAAAAGAATGGACGCCATCAATGTTAGGCCATTAGGTGCTTGTATGGAGTTAAAATGGAGTGAGAACAAGCTCCCATGGTCAGCATCGGGCACACCCAGATGACTGGATATTGGAGCAGTGAGGCCTTCTTAGGATTACACATTTATAGTTTAAATGAAGGCAATCAGGGATTACGTTAATGTTTAAATATTTAAATATTATTAATGTGAAGTTTCGGGGTCAATATAAAGCATATCTCTTTTGAAAAAAAATTAAAAAAATCAGCAATTAGACTATTGTGCACAACATGGTATATTATTCTTCAGAGTAGCTATAAAGTAACAGGCCTACCATGAAGCATTTTCACTTTTTTTACTCATGCTAGTCCAAAATATGGAAGGACTACGTCACTGGTTGTAGTCCATCCTCGGGTGTGGTTGACAAATGGAATTAGGATATGGGCTCCATATGCAATTCAAGCATATCTGGCCATGTATTGCATAACAATTCCTTTTATGAAGATGTGTTAAAGGCCGACGACAGATGGACTAAGTTGCTAGTTAATTCAGCACGCAATACTTGACTCGCATTTAGAAAGTCTAATGGGAAGGGATTCAAGGCCATGACCTTACTATATGGTCCATCTTTGCTTTACATGGAGGACATAAGATAAAGATACTTTGGGGAAGAGGACACCTGGAAAATCAGGCTTGTTGGTCGTATTTTCATGTTGTCATCCATACAATAGAGGTCTCCTGCTGGCTAGGTTTGGCCTTGATATTCCACACCGATTATGTTAAAACGAGGGGACCAAGAGCTGTATGATCATGTTGGAACTATTTTAACACATGAAAATATGAACACAGTTCTGCATTAGGCTAGGTTCATACTTATGCGGGAACGTGTGTAAATTGCACGTTTCCGCATCTACCTCTTGAGCAGGTACATGAAACCACCTGGTGCAAAAGCAGCATGCAGGTTTCAGTGCGGCTGTGGTTTTAAAAAGGTGCAGGGACCCTTTTCCTGCAAAAACAGCAGCCCATTCCAACACGGCACGTAGGAAACGTCTTCATGTGAACCTAACCTTAGGTTGATGTCAGACGGGCATGTTCAACACTGCGCCTGACAAGAAAACAATTTATGTTTTGTGACTGTAAAGCCTCGTACACACGATCGGACTACCAACCAACTTTTCCATGGATTTTGGACTGAAGGGCGTTGGCCGTGACCTTGTTCTGCATACACATGGCCCAACATTTTCAGCCAACATTCACCAAATCACATGGTTTTTCAGCTCTTTACCGCCACCCTTTGGGCAACTTCTGCTATTGGCGTCTGATGTTTAGTATTGGTTCTGAGCATGCGTGTTTGTAATTCTGATTTTAGTTGGACGTAATTGTGTACGCACGATCAGATAAACTGACGTAACAGATTTATTGCCCAACAGTTGGTGAGCATGAACAGCTAACTTTTGTTGTCAGTAATTCAGCCAATAATTGTCTAATGGGAGCATACACACAGTTGGATTATTTGACACAACACGTCCATCAGACAATTATGGCAATAAAGTTGGATCGTGTGTACAAGCCTTAAGCGCTGAGGTTCTAATCTAGAACAACATGAGGACACCTATCATGCCTTATCTTATTTTAATTCTGTCACCATTTGTTATATTTGAACAAAGCTCATTAGTTGTCAAATTTTGGAATCTCTAGTGTAGATAGTCACGCTGTAGGCAGGCATTATTTATTAATAATGTGGTCTGTTCATTTTCTTAGAACAAATTACATCATATAAGCACTCCGAAATGTTTTGCTGATGACATTGGGGGAAAGAATGTTTAAGCAGTTAAAGGACTTTTGTTTACAGGCTATTTCCAGCATTCTAGCACCAATTCTCAAATGCTAAAACGAAGTGTTTCTTTACATGTGTAGGTTTCTAATAACAGCTTTCTTATTAAAATAAAATTTTATTACATACTTAAAATATATTATGCCTATTTAAAAGAAAGCTCAAAGAGGACAAACAAAATTCTATAAGAGGTGGCGATGAAGAAACCTTCCTATTCTTGTACATTTGCAGGGTACAAATAAAATATAAAGATCATTTGGTGTTCTAACATATGTCGAATCACCCCGTTATACAAAAATGCTAACCTTTTGGAAGTATCCAACAAAGGAACAGTGATGCTTTTTGTTAAACTAAAGTTAAAGATATGACAATACAACATGTCACATATTTTTAACTGTAAACCTTGGCCACACAGACATTAATTGATCTCTCAGTTTTCTAAGATCACAAGTGGGGCTGCATTCAGAAAAACAAATGCTCGATATTGAGGGATGGACATCTACATTACAATTTTTTATATGTAATGTATGCCTGTGTACGCTTGTTAAATAAAAGCAAAATTATAGGGTTTGTTCTACAGTTTTGGAGAACCACTAGTTTGAAGATTTTCAAGCATTACCACAATCTTGAGGTGCTTAGTGTGGCCTTCGTGAATCCTAATAATGGATGGACAGAAATAATTTTTTTCAGGTGGTTTTACCTAAAAGCCCCCAAATGCTTAGGGTGAAATTGTGCATTTCAATATATTTTTCAGTGTTTCTTGCAAGGAAAAAAAACATTCTATCGGTCAACATTCCCATTTTGCTGTGTGAAGTAAATTGACTAAAAATGTATTGTATTATATTTTAAGTTTAACAGACTTGGCTATGCCCCCTCCATGCTGCCAATTAATTGTTGGACTCAAAGAATGATGAACCATTAAATGAACAAATGATTTCTCAAGGGGTGGGACTTTGAACCATTAGGTCACTTTTGGTGGAAATTTTGGTTTGCTGGTAATGGGATATCTAACATCAGCAGTTTCCCTTATCTTGGGTCAAGTGGTCTCTGTCTGATACATTGTGAGAGGTAATAGGAACGGAGGACACAAAAAAGTTCTTTCCCTGCTCTACCTTGGATATTAAATTCAGGTAGCATTTACGCACTCATATAAAAACAAGGTATTAAAAAGACCTACAAAATGGACACTTATCAACTCATAATATGAGCATACTGCAAGGTCCTCTCTCATGTCAGAGCAAAGACTCCAGTTATCTGAAATGAGTTGTTTCTAGCCATAAAGCTCAAACACGTGTGTGTGTGTGTACGTGCGTGCGGGTGTACTTGCACTTTAATTATATATATATATATATATATATATATATATATATATATATATATATATATATATATATATATATATATATATATATATATATATATATATATATATATATATATATATATATATATATAGATAGAATATATTCTATACACACACTCTTATAAATAAATGTAAACAAACATTTTAAAATGTAAATGTCAGTGAGCAGTGGACAGTGTCAGTACTTTTTTACTTTTATAGTTTTTCTTTACAATTTAATTTTGTATTTTTTACAATATTAATTATTATCGTTTCTACAATTTGTTTGGAGCCCCACGGAGTGGCTTTGGTGAAATATCAGGGGTCTAAACAGACCTCTGATGTCTCACTTTTGAATCAGAGAAAGCCTGAGGATAAGGTGGCAGGGGGTTCTGTGCAGCAGGGGGAATCCGCCCTGCATGGAGTGATTAGGGTGTGCCCAAGCACACCTGGCATACCCTGTGCGCACACCTATGTTTCTAGCTTATTTCTGACCATGAAAGAAAGAAAAGACTATTCCCACAAATGAGCACATAGAGAATGTACCACAACATCCACAACAATACGTCAGGTGCACATTTTACCTGACAAGTCAAAACTGTGAGACATGCTAAGGGGCCGCATTACTGGAAAAACAAAAATAGTCTGTTAGGACACATATATAAAAGAATAAACACCAAAACATTTCAGATTACATAATGCTATGTAGCAGTATCTGAAATGTGGAGGAGGTTAAACTAAAATCACAACAAATCAGGCTTTGTTATACATAAACGGTCAGAGAATAAAATAAGCTCGATTTATAGCTCAACAACACACTCTATATAAGGAAACTTAGCAAATGTAAGTAAAAGCTACACAAGTTCTAAAATAAAATATGAATCATTGATAGAGATCACAACGTTTAAAGCTCAACTCCAAGCTAAATAAGCATTGTCTAAATCCAAAAAAGAGATTTTTAATACAGCTTACCTGTAAAATCTTTTTCTTGGAGTACATCACGGGACACAGAGCGGCATTCATTACTATATGGGTTATATGGAGTACCTTCAGGTGTAGACACTGGCAATCTCAAACAGGAAATGCCCCTCCCTATATAACCCCCTCCCATAGGAGGAGTACCTCAGTTTTGTAGCAAGCAGTATGCCTCCCAAAATGGTCCTCAAAAAAGAGGGGTGGGAGCTCTGTGTCCCGTGATGTACTCCAAGAAAAAGATTTTACAGGTAAGCTGTATTAAAAATCTCTTTTTCTTTATCGTACATCACGGGACACAGAGCGGCATTCATTACTATATGGGATGTCCCAAAGCAATGCTTACAATGAGGGGAGGGAGAACATCTCCAAGACAAAAGGATTTAATTTAGAGATATACTCAAATCATAATAAATCCAACTTAGTTGAGAAAAATAAAATTTTTAAATTTAACTCAAACAAGAGGAGCCCCCGGAATCCGAGGGTCTCAAACTGCAGCCTGCAGCACTGCCTGCCCGAAGGCAGTATCAGTATTCCTTCTTACGTCCAACTTGTAGAATTTTGTAAACGTGTGGACAGAAGACCAGGTTGCCGCCTTGCAAACTTGAGCCATAGAGATCTGGTGGTGTGCTGCCCAGGAGGCGCCCATGGCTCTAGTAGAATGAGCCTTTAATGATACTGGAGGAGGCAACCCTTTCAAGCCGTAGGCCTGAGTGATTAATTGCTTAATCCACCTAGAAATGGTGGACTTTGCAGCTGCCTGCCCCTTCTTGGGCCCATCCGGTAGAATGAACAGCACATCTGTCTTCCGGATCTTCTTTGTAGCTTTAAGATAGGCCTTCATGGCCCTGACAATATCCAAGGTATGCAGCAACCCTTCCTTTCTGGAAGTAGGTTTAGGGAAGAAGGATGGTAATACCAAATCCTGGTTCAAATGAAAACTGGATATGACCTTCGGAAGGAAGGAAGGATGAGGGCGGAGAACGACCCTGTCCTTATGAAAAACAAGATATGGTTCCTTACAGGATAAGGCTGCCAGCTCCGAAACTCTTCTTGCGGAAACTATGGCAACCAAAAATACTAACTTCCTTGTCAGTAGAACCAAAGGAATATCAGCCAACGGCTCAAACGGTTGTTTCTGTAAACTTGACAGAACAAGATTTAAATCCCACGGACAAAGCGGGGATTTAACTGGAGGTCTAATACGTAAGACCCCTTGAAGGAAGGTCTTAACCAGCGAGTGGGTGGCCAGCGGCCGCTGAAACCACACTGACAGAGCAGAATCTGTCCTTTGATTGTGCTTAATGCCAATCCTTTATCCACTCCTAGCTGGAGAAAACGTAATACTCTATCGATGGTAAATTTGCGAGAAAGCCATCGCTTGGACTCACACCAGCCTACATAGGCCTTCCAGACCCTGTAATAAATCACCCTAGAGACCGGTTTCCTGGCTCTGATTAGGGTAGAGACTACTTTCTGAGACAGACCTCTACCCCTGAGAATCAGGGATTCAGCTTCCAGGCCGTCAAATTTAGATGCCGTAAGGCAGGGTGGAGGATCGGACCTTGCGATAGCAGGTCTGGCCGTAGAGGAAGAGTCCACGGGTCTCCCACTACCATCCTTAAGATTAGTGAGTACCATGCTCTTCTGGGCCATGCTGGAGCTACCAGGATGACTGGTATGTGCTCCACCCGGATCCTGCGCAGCAGGCGGGGTAGTAACTGGAGCGGGGGAAACGCATAAAGAAGTTTGAACTGATGCCAAGGGCAAACCAACGCATCGGTTCCGCAGGCCATTGGATCCCTTGAACGGGATATGAACCTGTCTAGTTTCTTGTTGAGTCTCGATGCCATGATATCCACGTCCAGCACTCCCCATCTTTGGCAGAGTGCTTGAAAGACTTGTGGATGCAGAGACCATTCCCCCGGCCATAGAGTCTGGCGGCTTAAGAAGTCCGCCTGAAAGTTGTCCACTCCTGGAATGAATATTGCCGATATGCAGGGCACATGAGCCTCTGCCCATAGGAGAATCAAGCTCACCTCTCTTTGAGCGGCTTGACTCCTGGTTCCCCCTTGGTGATTTATGTATGCCACGGCCGTGGCATTGTCTGATTGAATTCTCACCGGGAACCCCTGCAATTTTGACGTCCAAGCCCTGAGGGCTAGTCGAGCAGCTCTGAGCTCCAAGATGTTGATGGGCAACTGCTTCTCTGGCTTTGCCCAAGTACCTTGGCGAGTGCAACCATCCAAAATTGCTCCCCAGCCCGTCAGGCTGGCGTCTGTGGTCACTATCTTCCAAGCCACTGGGCTGAAAGACTTCCCCTTCAGTAGATTCTGGGGGTCTAACCACCAACACAGACTTTGTCGGACTCTTGATGAGAGCGGCAACGGGATATCCAAGGCCTGTGGCCTTCTGCTCCATGCTGACAGGATGGCTGCCTGTAGGATGCGAGTGTGGCTCTGGGCGTATGGTACCGCCTCGAATGTGGCCACCATCTTGCCTAGTAACCTCATACATAGGCGAATAGTCGGTTCTTTCTTGCTTAGAACCAGTAGGATTAATTCCTTGATGGCTTTTACCTTCCTCAGAGGTAGGAACACTCCTTGTTGTTCTGTGTCTAATCTCATGCCGAGATATTCCAACTGCCTTGTGGGCTGGAAAGCTGACTTTTCTCGATTTAGGACCCAGCCGAACCTCTCGAGGTATTGGACCGTGAGGGCCACTGCTCGCTCCAAGCCGGGAGACGAGTGATCTATGACTAGGAGGTCGTCCAGGTATGCTAGGATCGTGACCCCTTGGATCCTTAGTTTGGCTAGGATTGGAGCTAGGACCTTCGTGAACACCCGGGGGGCCGTAGCCAACCCGAAGGGAAGCGCCACGAATTGGAAGTGACGCGAAGCCACCATGAAGCGTAAATATCTTTGATGTGGCTGATAAATTGGAACATGAAGGTAGGCATCCTTTATGTCTATGGACGCCATGAAGTCGTCCTTCTGGAGTGTGGCAGCTGCTGACCGCACGGATTCCATCCGAAATGAGCGGATCTTTAGATATGCATTTACCATCTTTAGGTCCAAAATTGGCCTGACATCTCCATTGGATTTTGGGATGATGAATAGGTTGGAGTAGAAACCCAGCCCCTGTTCCAGGACTGGTACCTCTACTATTACTTCCTGGGAAAGTAGATGATCTAATGCCGATCTTAATGCGGCTCCCTTTTCCGGATCGTTTGGAATCCTCGACTTCTGGAAATGAGGAGGAGGAAACCTTAGGAAATCTAATTTGTAGCCTGTGGCCACGGAAGACCGTACCCACTCGTCGGGAATGCTGGCTTCCCAAATCTCTGAAAAGAGTCGCAGCCTTCCCCCCACCTTCGTGGGTGGGGGCGCCCCTTCATAAGGTTGGCTTGGGGGCTGGTTTTGCTGGTTTGCGAAACCACTGCCTTTTGCCTCTAACAGCCTGTCCTTGTGATCTGCTGTTGAAGCCGAAGTTTGCTTTTGCAGGAGGCCGTCGATACTGCTTGGCATTAGAGGGCCCCTGCCCAGGGGAATACTGTCGTTTAAACGCAGGTCCCTGAACCTTCTTCCTGTCTTCTCCGAAGAGTCGTCCTCCATGGAAGGGGAACCCTACCAGGAGCTTCTTGCATGGGGGCTCAGCCTCCCAGCTTTTTAACCATAAGAGTCTTCTCATATGGATAAGGGATAACGATAAACGTGACGCTTGCTGGATAGAATCCTTGATTGCGTCTACCGTAAAACATATGGCCTTAGGGACATCCGAAAAATTTTCTGCCTGCTGGGCCGGAATAAGTTTAAGCATCTGCTTAAATTGATCCGATAATGCTTGAGCGACCCCAATCGCAGCCACAGCTGGCTGTACTACTGCCCCTGCAGTAGTGAAGGAGTTCTTAAGTAGTGCTTCCAAGCGCTTATCAACTGGATCCTTGAACACCTGTATGTTTTCTACAGGGCATGTTAACGATCTGTTAATACATGAGATGGCTGCGTCCACTGCAGGAGTAGCCCATCTTTTGGAAAAATTTTCTTCCATAGGATATAGGACAGAGAACCTTTTAGGTGGTAAGAAGATCTTATCTGGCTTGTTCCAATCTTGGAACAAAATTCCCTCTAATAGAGGATGGATCGGAAACACAGCATTGCTTTGAGGCGCCCTCAGTGAGCCCAAAGCTGAAACCGTCGATACCTGGAGATCTGGTACTGGCAAGTTGAATGCCCTATGGACCAAGTCCGACAAGACTGCCCCAGACTCCTCTGTATCCGGATCTTCGATCCCTGAACCTACTTGGTCCTTGTCCAAGAGGTCGTCCAATTCCCCTGAGGAAAGGACCTCCTCTTCTGAGGGTCCACGCTCGGGCGACGGAGATCTATTCCGCTTACTGCCCCGCATAGCTGCGGCTATCATTTTTTCCCATGCTTTTCTGCATCTCTTTTAAAGAGGTGAGTAATACCTCCTCCGTGACCATCTTAGGGTTGGACTGACCCGCGTCAGCTCCAGCCCCAGATCCCGATGGCCCCAAGGCTCCCTGTAGGGAAAGCAGCGGCATATGTCTGAGACCTCAGACTCTCTGGGGGAATCCCCACCTCTTGTACCCTCTGACCCGGATGCCATGGTACAATACCGAGGTACACCTGCTACCTATTGGTATTTGGAACTATAAAAGTTAATTGCCCAAACACCTGTTTGGGGGATAAAAAATGCTTCCTCTCCCCTAGATGACTTTTTTTTTTTTTTTTTTTTTTCGTTTTTGTTTCAAATCCAGGAAAGAAAAAACATTCTGTCCCCCTGAGTAGTATTGCAAAGAAAAACTATGAGATGGAAAAGAAACAGCCTATTTCTAGGCTTGAAAAACAGTCCTCTGAAGACTGCAATATCCTTTCTGGCCACTGTGTGTCCTCGGCGCCCCGTGCTGCCGCTCTGGTCTTTCTCCTCAGTTCCAAAGTATTGAATGGAACAAACAAGAAAGGGCCGCCCCTTCCTTTAAGCCACTGACCCGCCCTTCCCCCCCAGCAATCTCAAACAGGAAATGCCCCTCCCAACAGGGGGAGGGGGGGGGGATTTTGGGAGGAAGGGACCTCTCTGTTCCAGCAAACTGCAGCCTGCAGCCTGGAACCATGAGGAGGTCAGCGTTTTGCCTGCTTGCAGGCTCTGAGGAGGAAGACTGAATGGAGCATCGCCTGGAGGCCTGCAGGTAAGCAAAGCTCTCTGACACACACATATATTTTTATATAACACAGGCCCCACTCAATGCTTTTCCAACACTACAAGGGAGGTCACATCTTATGGGGAATAATACATAGAGAGCCATCCTATCTTTATGATATGTGACTAGTTTGCCAGATGCAGTGCATAACTTTAGGCATGTCCCCTGTGACCCCCCAGAAAAAAACCTGCTAAGAACCAAGTTCCGCAAGTTTTCCCCTCACTTACCTGCTCCATGCCGCAGGACTTTGCCAAGCAAGAGGCCCAATCTTCCCCCATCTCCGTGGGGATGTCTAGACCTTCAGGCCCTGGGTTCCTATGAAGGATCCACTGTCCTGGGCCCATATAGCACCCTGGCAACAGAAAACTTTAGGTACCCAAAGGTTTCTAAGTTCTGGGCCCAGGGTCCAGCTCTCTAAAAAGAAAAGCATTATGGGCTATACCCCAAGGGTTTGGGGTCCGGTTACTGACCACTTTAGCGCTGAGGCTTTTTTGGACAGAACCGGTAGCTCACCTAATCCCAAGGATGCGGAGGCAAGCTAAACCACTAAGACACTGGCGTAAAAACTGAGGTACTCCTCCTATGGGAGGGGGTTATATAGGGAGGGGCATTTCCTGTTTGAGATTGCCAGTGTCTACACCTGAAGGTACTCCATATAACCCATATAGTAATGAATGCCGCTCTGTGTCCCGTGATGTACGATAAAGAAAGACGTGTATTCTCTCTTGAATCTTGGTGTCTTGTGTATTTATTTCAAATCTGTGCCGTAATCAAGAAATCTCCTCCTACACTTCGCCTTTCCTGGTTTCCTGTAATAAAGACCGGTCACTGTTGCTCTGTCTCTTTATGCAGGGTGACTGGTCTCATGTCCACCCCCTCCTGTAGTTTTTTGCTGGCCGAGCGTAGTAGGTAGGTCTAGTGCAGGGGTGCCCAACCAGTGGCCCGCGGAGCCCTCTGATGTGGCCCGCGGCCTCCTGATCTGGGATGGCAGATCCCAGCCCAGATTTACGGACGCTGACCCCCCCCCCCCCATCCCAGAGCATCAGTTTTGTGAATGAAACCAGTGGTAGAAGAAGCAAGCGGCTGCAGAGCTGCATAAGTCAATGCTTCCTTTAGCAAGGGATCCATCCCCTTCCATCTGGGAGGATCGGTGGCCCCATAGAGTAGAGTGGGCTGTGCCTGCTCTGCATATACAGAGTGGATACGGACCTGTCATCCGACCGCTCCACTCATTGTGGCCCGCGGCCTTTTACCAAGTCCCTTAAATGGCCCTCGCTCTTCAAAAGGTTGGGCACCCCTGGTCTAGTGGGTCTCTCTCCCAACACCTCAGCTCAGGCTACATGCAGCACAGTGATGTCACAACTGCTTTAACAAGGAAATACCCGATTTGGTGCACACAAACTGATTTAAATCCTTGGCTGATATAGTGCAATATATTTAAATCAATGTTTTTGGTGTCTGGAGTTTAACATTAAACTATTTTTCTCACATATCTGGTAAATTTAGTTGACCCAGCAAATTAAAAATATGATGACTGTGTAGGCAGGTTTATTATTCCGGCAGTGCAGTTTGATTTTTTTTTTTTCTGTAAATTTAAAATAAATTATTTCAAAAAAGAAAACCATCCTTTTATTGGCTGCTGCAGGTGGGCAGCAAAAAACAAAAAAACTGAACAGGCCTAATTATAACTATGTGTGGGTATACCTAAAACAGGGGGGTGGGGTGTAGATCTGGGACAGGTCTGATCAGTTTTATTTATACACAAGTTAAAAAAAATAGATCTTATTAGATCTTATTTATAGATGGGATCTATGTGGTTGAAATGCGTCAGTGGCGCTGTGTGTGACCCTGATGCATAAATAAAACTGAGCTCATAATTAGTATGGTGTGCTGATCTGTATATTATGGGCATTTGCACTCATTCAGGGGAATTAAAAAACGGTATCTTAGATACTCCTAGCACATCGTCAAGGTGCTGCACCAAAAGTGTCCATAGTTCCCCATCAGGTCTCCTCTATGTGATTGACAGCGCACAGCAGTGGATGGATCCAGAGCCGCTATTGAGTCTAATAGCTGCTTTCAAATACACCTACCAATCTGCACTGTCACTCAAAATTGGAGCAGACCAGATGAGGAATTAGTGTCTCAGTTCCCCGTCTGGCCCACCCACCCAGTGACAAGTCCTTTCCCAAATATAGGCATTGACATCATCTGTATCCCTGACCTCTTTGTTTACATTTAGCTTTTGGCCGGGAATTTTGAGGCCGACAACTAAACAAGGAAGATTCACCGCTCCAGGTGAGATGTAGAAGCCTAATGGAATTGGTAGGTGCCCGGCCCGGCTCGCCTCAGCAGACAATGAATAAAAAGAAAAAAATGACTGCACACCCCAGTAATGATCCAAAATCCTTTATTGGACATCCCAAGTAACACCACAGTACCAAGATTCCAGCTGCATTTCACACAGTTCCGATATACTTAATCATTACAATCATTAAAGATTAAGCACATCTGAACTGTGTGAAATGCATCTACCCAACATTCTGGTCCTGTGGGGTTACTTGGAATGTCCAATAAAGGATACTGGATCATTACTGTGGTGTGCAGCCATTTCTTCTTTTTATTGACAGTTAAATAACATAGGGCACAGCACTGGCTCGAAATATTTTGTACCTTAAATACATAGAATGCATGAAGGTAAAAGAAAATGTAGGCTTTAGAACCACTTTCAAGGTAACTACTGCCAGAAAAGTGGGACTAGAACCATTTTTAATTCCCCTGATTATGTCTTATGCTTAAAAAGTCTGACCAGATTGGTGGAGGGGCTTCATTATTTTACAAACCTTGCATGATTTTGCAAAAAAAAAAAAAAACAGCAACATACAAGGATTAGAAGAAATTATTTCTGTTGCATAAAAATATATGTATTGCAGCGATTTTAAAAGCTAATGAAGGCAAAAAAGCAGTATACAGTAAGGGGAAAAAAGTATTGATCTCCTGCTGATTTTGTAAGTTTGCCCACTGACAAAAAAAATGATCAGTCTATAATTTTAATGGTAGGTTTATTTTAACAGTGAGAGACAGAAGTACAAGAAATAAATCTAGCAAAACGCATTTCAAAAAAGTTATAAAATTGATTTCCATTTAATGAGTGAAATAAGTATTTGATCCGCTATAAATCAGCAAGATTTTTGACTCCCTGGTGTCCTCTTTACAGGTAAAAGCTAAGATTAGGAGCACTCTCAATGAGTAAAATAAGTATTTAAGTCCTTCGCAAAACATGACTTAGTACTTGGTGGAAAAACTCTTGTTGGCAATCACAGAGGTCAGATGTTTCTTGTAGTTGGCCACCAGGTTTGCACACATGTCAGGATGGTTTTTGTCCCACTTCTCTTTGCAGATCCTCTTCAAGTCAGGTTTTTGAGGCTGACGTTTGGTAACTCAAAGCTTTAGCTCCCTCCACATATTTTCTATGGAATTAAGGTCTGCAGACTGGCTAGGCCACTCTAGGACCTTAATGTGATTCTTCTTGAGCCACTCCTTTTTTACCTTGCCCGTGTGTTTTGGGTAATTGTCATGCTGGAATACCCATCCATGGCCCATTTTCAATTCATTGGCTGAGTGAAGGAGGTTCTCACCCAAGATTTGAGGGTACATGGCCCCAGCCATCATCCCTTTGATGCGATGAAGTTGTCCTGTGCCCTTAGCAGAAAAGCACCCCAAAGCATAATGTTTCCACCTCCATGTTTAATGGTGGGAATAGTGTTCTTGGGGTCATAGGCAGCATTTCTCTTCCTCCAAACATGGCAAGTTGAGTTGATGCCAAAGAGCTTGACTATGGCCTCATCTGACCACAACACTTTCACCCAGTTCTTCTCTGAATCATTCAGATGTTCATTAGCAAACTTTATATGGGCCTGTACATGTGCGTTCTTGAGCAGGGGGACCTTGGGGGCACTGCAGGATTTCAGTCCTTCACTGTGTAGTATTTTCTTGGCGACTCTGGTCCCAGCTGCCTTGATATCAATGAAAAGATACTCCTGTGTAGTTCTGGGCTGATTCTTCATCATTCTCATGATCATTATAACTCCACAAGGTAAAATTAGCATGGAGCCCCAGACCGAGGGAGATTGACAGTTATTTTGTGTTTCTTGCATTTGTGAATTATTGCACCAACTGCTTTCACCTTCTCACCAAGCTGCTTGGCGATGGTCTTGTAGCCCATTACAGCCTTGTGTAGGTCTACAATTTTGTCCCTGACATCCTTGGACAGCTCCTTGGTCTTGGCCATGGTGGAGAGATTACAATCTGATTGCTTCTGTGGACAGGTGTGTTTTATACAGGTAACAAGCTGAGTGTGCTCCTAATTTCAGCTTGTTACCTGTATAGAAGACACCAGGGAGCCAGAAATCTTGCCTATTGATAGGGGATAAAATACTTCTTTCACTCATTAAAATGCAAATCAATTACTTTTTTAAATGCGTTTTTCTGGATTTTTTTTGTTATTCTGTCTCTCACTGTTAAAATAACACTACCATTAAAATTATAGACGGATCATTTCTTTGTCAGCGGGCAAACGTACAAAATCAGCAGGGGATCAAATAATTGCAATTGCCGTTAAATGCTTCGGGAACAAATAAACTGCTCAATAACTCCTAGCAATGTCTAAGTCCATTGCAGTTTACAGTCATTTTGTTGTTTTGTCAATATTCTGTCATGTGGAAAATGCTGAGGTTGCTGGGACACATCTAAAAATGCAAGCACAAGCGATAAGGGTACTCTTTTTTGAACAGCCCAATAATCTGTCAGTTTAAATTAGCCAAACTCTAGGTGCTTTATAAACAAAATATGTTGCAAGTCTTAAAGTAGGTTTTCTGTAGAAGGCAGAATGCCAAATTCCGAGTTAGAGCTGTCCAAAAAGCAGGAAGCGACTACTACAGTGATTCTTCACTTCCATGGGGATTGTTAGCTATGGAATATGTAGAAATACATTGGTCCAATCTGGACTAATGTAACTATGAAAAAAACATACCTGGAATTCAGGTTTAAATGACAGGTTTGGCTGGGCCTGGAGGTAAGGCTATTCCCTGGATCACAGCTCTGTAGTTAATTTACTGTCACAGAACAGCTGCCTCCAATATAGAGCCTTCCCAAAGAGAAGATTTTGCTAATAAAGTCAAATCGTACACTTCTATTTCATTGAATTCATTCATTCATCGCAATAAGGATAACAATTACTTTAATTCAGGGATATATGTCACTTAATGACTACCGGGGCAATGCAATTAGTGACCCTTTTACGATTCGGATCTGTTAACAATATGCTGGTAATGAAATTAAGGCAAATAAAAAATAAATAAATATCCTTATATCTAACACAAGAAATGTTATTTTGTAAGCCTGACAGAGTAATGATGTATAGTTAGTTAAATGTAGCAACAATTATATGAACATTTTAGGGATTTAAAAGCAGTCATAAATGATGCAATTCAATTTATCATTGGTTGCTCCTATTAAACCAAATTCACAGTGTTTTAGTCAAAGCCTTCAGTATTATACACTCACCTACCGTATTTATACCTCGGCGTATTAAAAAAAAAATTATACACGCACATACATAGGGTAAAAAACTGAATAAACATTCATGATGTCAAAGTTATAAAGGCTGAAGATAGCAAGAAAGCCAAAACCACTTGGGAAAAAAAAAATGCATTAAGAAAACAAGGTTATATTATATACACAACTCCCAAAAGCCAAAATCAGTGAGCGGTTATATCAAAGATGTTCTTTTATCTAGAACAGTTAAGCCTCGTACACACGATCAGAAAATCGAACGGAAAATACTGCTTTCGAACAGATCGTACGATAAACAGTTCGTTGGTACAGAGCTTTCGAGAGCCGATCATGACAGTTCATCCGATATTATTCAATCGGACATTCACGGTGCCAGATCGTACGATTTTTATTTAATCAGTACAGCTATCCTTCGAAAATGCAATACACATGCATTACAACACATGACATCCGAATTGTTATTCTGTCGTACGAGAATTTTTGTGACTTTAGTAAACTCAGATTCGATCTCAGACTAGCATGCAAAAAAAAAGGACACTCATTCGTCCGATAATCTCATTGTGTGTACTGGGCATTACCCCTTCTGTAGCTCATCTCTAAAATGTTCAAACATTTGTGCCTTCTCCAGGTGACCAATGCAATCATTTTATTCTGTTGACATGGTAAACTAAGAGAACAGCCTGAATGTTTCTAAGCAGCTGCATACATCATTTCCATTGTAATGTTCACTAGTTTTCCAAGCTCACTTCTGACCAAGGCTTTTAAGCAGCAAGTTATACCAATTGCCAGGTCTCCAATATTGCCTACAGCTCTCTTACCAAGCCTGCTACGCCTAATTTCATCGGGGGAAACAGGACGTAGTTTTCTCTCAGATTTAATCTCTTCGAGTATGCGTTCATGCAGACTTCGAGGACGAGGTGGTGTTGGTTTTAATTTCCGTGCAGACACCTGCAAAACAAAAAAACAAAATGGCATTAGGAACAATAAAATTAAAGAGTAATCTAAACCCAGGTAAAAAAAGAGGCATAATATGATGGTTAGTTTTTACTGTAAATAGAACGCCAATATATAATTTGAGCCTTATTATTAAAAATCCTCTCTGCCCCCTCCCCTCAATCTCTTTCCAGTGTAACTTGTTCTCTTCCCCCACCTTGAATTTGTTTTCAAAAACATGTAAAAATTAAAGCGAGTGGTTGGAGGACACTCAACGCATTACTGACGTTCAATCGATTTACTTTTCCCTACCACAGGCATGATTGTACGAATTTCGCTGGCAAGACTACAGTTTTTAGGTGGATCCAATCAGTCTATCCATCGCCCTCTAAAGACATGTGTCCGTTTACACCTGCCAACATCTGATCATATCCGCTAAAAACAGGCGAATAGGGCATCCGTTTCCCCATCTATCTGGCAGATCGAATGACAGTCGGATGTAAACAAACAGGCGGTATGTTTACATCTGACCACCCGTAGAGGAAAGCGGGCTGTGCAAGTGTCCGCTGTGCATCAATGAAGCCAACACAAACTTTTCATCCACCTACTCAGCGGAGATTAGCGGCATGATCACTGTTCAGGCACTGTTCAGGCCGATCTGCTGACAGACTTCGCCAGCGTGAAAGGCCCCTTAAAGAATTTAAAAGAAAGAAAAGATCAAACAATCCACAAGACTATTGGAAGTGTCAAGTCTAAAATCCATGAATTTTAAGGTAGGTTTGAATCAGATTCTTAACTGAAAAACTGACTTATTAAAGTTAGTCTTTCTGCATGTGAGAGGGCAGCAAAGATTTGCACTAGGTTTGTTTGTGAATTCCTGTTCTGTATTGTAAGTGGAGCTTTTCAAATGAGAGAAAAAAAACAAAGATGGTGGAATATTATAAGTTACCAATGTCGAACTGTATTCAACTCAAGATTTTGTTTTTGCCTTTAAGATTTACTTGTGATACGGTTTTAAAAAATGATATCAGAAAGTAAACAAGAGTACACAAAAGATACAGTATTTTTTTTAAAAGGTATTAAAAAATAAATTAAAAATTAAAGCACAAAAATTAGCACAAGGGACTTACAGTCAGAAGGATGTGTCCCTACTACAAGTGGGGGTCGGGGGGGTTATCCAATGGTCTGTTGGAAGAGGATTTTCCCTAACAAAAGGCATCAGCACAAGGGATACATAACCTGCAGACCAAGTTATGCCCCTTGAGCTGATTTTTGTGTTTTTTATTTTATTTATTATTATTATGACTGCACTTAGACTAATATAAAAGTAAAAATAATAATAATAATAATAAAAAAGCTTAAAAACAAGAAAACCAGTCACCACATCTAAGAATTGTCAATCTGCAATACAACAACTTTCAGTTTTTTGGTTTAATACTGGTTTAACATTGCAAAGTTATTTTGAAAACACATTTGACCTCATTACCATTACCAGGAACTTAGCAGCAGCTGTTCAGATGAATAATCTGCTTTTATAGTAAGAGCCTGGGCACAAATATCATTTGCCAAGGCCTGCTACCATGGAATTTGCAAGTATTTAATTCATCAAGGCAGATGAACTAAAAGCAAAGCATACACGATTACTACAGAGCAGGACTACATACAGGATTTAATGGAGGTCTGGAGCGTATAAAATCCAGGATTATTTCATGAGCACTCTTCTTTAATCGAGGAGGGGTGTCACCCTGAACCTACAAAAAGACAGAAACAGTGTCTTAGAATAGAGTAGAACGAGGAAAATCATTACGACCAGTGTAATATTTTAATAGCTACATATAGCGCAAGCCACCACTACTGCTGCAATAACAAAAATGATTTATATTTCAGTACGTCTGACATACCACGACCTTTCTTAGCGTGTAACGTTTAGAACGTATGTCGTCCATCAACATCTCATATGGGGTCAGCTGGAATTCAATGGGTAACATGTTGTACTGGCGTTCCTGCACTTTCTTCAGCTTGACACCATTACGAAGATCACGCATAACCTGAACCCAGAACCTAGCCTGAAAACACATTGGGATACAACCAACTGGCAGATTATTAAAGCATTTTAAGAACCACAAGTCTAAATACTGTATAACAAATGCATAGTCCAGCTTATTAAAAAAATGCAACATGCATTGTACAAAGACTAACATAGGAGTGAAATTAATACATATAAAACAGCCATTATATAGGAATAAGGTGAAGGAGGTAATTGGAAAAAAAAAGGGACTGTCGAACGAAGATACCGTATATATATATATATATATATATATATATACACACATACACACACACACACACACATACACACACACACACATACACACACACACACATACACACACACACACACATACACACATACACACATACACACATACACACATACACACATACACACATACACATATATATATATATACACACACACTTTTTTTTTTTGGGGGGGAGGGTTGTTTGTTTTGTATGATAGTATGTTCGATTGGTTGCTTTGTCATTTATTTGTATACACAATGTTGGGTGGGGTAATGAGATGCTATTGATACTAATGTTGCATTTTTTTTGGGGTAACATGTAAAAAAAAATTATAAAAAATTAATTGATTGAAAAAACAAAAACAAAGACTCTCAGTAGCCAATAGGTCATTTTACACTAAAGTGAAATTGTTATTGCTGTCAGGAGGATTTGTATATTATTACTATAAGTGCATTATTTCTTTAAAGCCTGTATGTTGTCATGAATAATTTGCCGATCTATGGTTATTTTTGACAATCCAATATAAGCTTGTGAGAAAAATCTTTCATGTTGTGAATGCTGCCTGTCTGCTGGTCTTCGCTTTCCACAATTTTCTAGAAGGACACTTCCTGCATGCCTTGCTTCTCTTCTATTTACTTTCAATTTCTAAGTTTTACACAAAGGACTACATATCCCATGGTATCTTGCTGCCTACAAGCAGATATTCCTGTACTGACTTTGCCTCCTGAAACTCCTCCTCTCAGCACCTTTGTAGTTCAAAAGACAGGCTCTGTGGCTCTGAGACACAGCAGTCTCTACCCACAGGGCATAGTGAATATGGGTAGCAGAATTCAGCGAAGTACAGTAAATGTGTGGGGAATCTTCACAAAGCTTACAAACTTCAAGATCATCGAGATTAATAGGAGGGTGTGCTAGAAACCATTGAATTATAATGTGGACATAACCATGCAATTTAAAAAAAAATAACACTAAAGGAAACAGGGATAGCTTTGGTTTTATTTTTTCTATTACAACATGTATTTATCATAACTGGTGTAAATGCTAATAAACTATATAAATGATGAAAAAAGTTTCCAGCTGCTCTCAACTTTAAAAGGGTGAATTGAATGCATTTCTTTTTATGGACTATAGCTCGTAAGGCACTTAACAGTCAGCGCAGATGTATTCTTAAAATGTCTTATAGTAAAGGAGTGACAGGCTGGCTGGACCAGTTTGCTGTCAGATTTCATAGGACAGAAATATTCTGGTAAAATTAACCATCCAAGCACTGTAAAAGTGATCAAATGGCTGTATCTGGATCAAGCAACTGGATCCTCTTTACAAGAAAGCCAATTGCTGGTTTTAAAAAGGGTACCAGAATCATGGTTGTGGCTTCAGCCATGATCCTGGTATAACTACTTGCTGTCCAGGACGTATACTGTATGTACCTACACTGGACAGTGAGTGGTCAAAGTATACTTCCACTTTTGCAGCCGAATTGGAATGAAAACTACTTTATATGTGTTCTCAAATAGCATAGGTTCTTGAATATATATATATTATTTAAATAGTGCTGTTTACCATTTCTAGATTCTATTTTCTGATAACTAAGGCTGGCCATACACAGTTCGAATCTTGGCCGGTTCCTGCTGATCTATCCGAGATGCGAACCATTAGTGGGCAGGCTACATGCACCAAGTTGATTGATCGATCAACTTGGGTACAAGCAGCCTGTCGGTTTCACTTATGATTATCACAGGCAACCCGAGATCTCATTACCAGATCTCATTACCAGTTGTAAACTAGATTTGAACACTGTCCTAACAAAGAATTAAAGATTAGAAGGTGGGCTTTTTCTCTGTATGTTAAAGAGAGAAGACTTTGCCTGTCCTAAGCATTTCTATTAGGACCGACTCACCCTGCACTTGTTCAGAAATTCTTACAGGCCACCACATAGCCTTCTCCTAAGAAACATCTAAAAGGTAAGACTAAGGCCGGGTACACACGGACAAACATGTATGGTGAAAGCGGTCCGTCGGACCGTTTTCACCATACATGTCTGCCAGAGGGCTTCTGTACGATGGTTGTACACACCATCGTACAGAAGTCCGCGCGTAAACAATACGCGGGGCGTGTCCGCGGTGTCGCCGCGGCGATGACGCGGTGTCGCCGCGACAATGACGCGGCGATGTGGGCGGCCCGCCTTTAAAATGCTTCCACGCATGCGTCGAAGTCATTCGACGCATGCGAGGGACGGCGGGCGCCTGGACATGTACGGTAGGTCTGTACTGACGACCGTACATGTCCGAGCGGGCTGAATTCCAGCGGGCTGTTTTAAAACAAGTCCAGGAATATTTGTCTGCTGGGAAAAGGCCCGGCGGGCAAATGTTTGCTGGAATTCGGCCCGCTCGCGCCCACACACGACCAAACATGTCTGCTGAAACTGGCCTGCGGGCCAGTTTCAGCAGACATGTTTGGTCGTGAGTATGGGGCCTAAGAGGTAAAGTTATTTGGTATCTTACCCAGTCTGCATTCTTCAAATCCTCAAGGTCAGGGTTACCTCGGTCAGTTGCATGCCTGTCCATTGCTTGGATCTTCTTTAGACTCTGCAGACCAAAAACGATGTATAAGCAACATTATGGCAGTAACAGGACAATAGGTACAATATACATTTGTAATTTAAAGCTGAATCGTTAATCAGTGGTGTAAAAATCCTAACGGAAGGATATTAGTTTGCTAAGGCACCGTGCAACAACTACCGCGTTTTATTAAACAACAGTTTTTACCTTTTTTTCTTCATCTACAGGTGATCTCCTGCAAACCCTTTGTAGTTTATTCTAAATATATGCATTCCAGCAAGTGAAGCTGGTGATAAGTAAATCAACATGTCCATTTATAGTTCCAAATGGGAGTGTGTGCCAAGATGGAAGAATAACTGGGAGACTAACAGAGCATTGTCATCCTAATAAAGGAAGTGCCCGAACAAGGACCTTCATTGGCAGGCTCACCAAATATTTAAAAAGAAAACTAGAAATATAAAAATACTGAAAATTATTTTTAAAACGATATTAACATGTTAAAGCGTAGATGAAATTTAACGGATATGGTTTACATATACTAAAAGTTACATTTTCTAAGTTTAGATCATGTGATACTGTACAGCGGATGCAAATGCTGGAGATCAGTGAGTATTACAAGCACGTAATAGCATCTGCTTGTGTCACCGCCGTTTCCAGGATTAATTGTCTATGCATCACACTAATCGTGAGAGCATTCATGGGCATTTTCTTGTCAGTGGTGTTTTCCTGGAATCATCAATACCAATATTGCCCAAGTACCACACAAATGCTCAGGCTTCATCAACAAATATCCAGAGGATACATCAGTTGACTGGACCAAATATAAAAACAAAAGTGAATCGTATTGTCAATTATAACTTGACAATCATCATATAATCATATAACATGCATGAAACCCTCGAACAAGAGTCTATGTGTAAAGTGATTGAAATGTTGGATCACAACAGTGATCGAAGTGAGATGCTCCTTCACCAGTGGAGAAAAAGAGTCCTCAAGATATATATTCAGATGAACCACCAATATGGAGTGACAACCAGATAGCTAGGATCCTCCACCAACAAAGCATATAAATCTGCTTACCAAATCCCGGCGGTCCCTTGATTATAGGGGACCCCAGGTAGCATTAAGGTAAAAGGGATGGCGAAGCCACAAGCTGGATGAAAACGCTCTATTGGGGATCATCACCTCGTTCCATTAGTCCAAAGCATAAACAATCATGTTTCATAGGTTGGAAAAAGAACATTTGGCATATTATTCCAGTCAGTAATATATGTCAGCTTCTGGTTTAGATCTTTCTTCATTTTACTTTTTGCTTTCTACTGATCCATTCAATATTATCAGCTGACATGGGTTCTAATCCTTCCCTCCTTTATACAAAACAAAAAAATGCTTTTGGTAATACATTTGAATGCCTGTATAAAAGCATTCATTACCGTACATCAGTTCCTATGGCAATAAAGTAAACTTGTTACAGCCTGACAATTAGAGCCCTTTCACACTGCCAGCGCCCGAAAAAACGCAGATAAAGCGCAGCTAAAACAAGCTGTTCTTTTTCGGGTGCTAGCTTAGCGCTTTTAACCCCTGCAAGCGGCCGAATAAAGGGTTAAAAGCACCCACAAAGCGCCGCTGCCGAGGCGGTTTGGCGGCACTTCCCATTGATTTCAATGGCTAAAGCACCTGAAAAACGCCTCCAGTGTGAACGGGGTCATAAAGAGGAGTGCATAATGAAAACTCAGTATCTGGAATGAAAACCCGTCCAAAAAAAACTAGTATATCCAGAGATACAGATCACTAAACTGCATGCAATCTTGTCTTCTCCTGTAAAAGTCCAGCAAAGACCCACCCCATAGGTTCCCTTTTGGTCTAATAATACGATGTATAGTCTCTCTGATAAATAATGAGGCAGCAAGAAGCAGTGGCAATCTACATTTTCACAAAAAAGCCAAGATTTTGATAAAAGCTCATTTGTCAATATCTCTGGGTCGAAAATTAAACTTTGAAATATGGTTCAGTTAAAGTACGGTAACCCATGCAATATATATTTTTTTTCATCATCATTTCTCAGTTTTGGGACAGCTTTATGTTAAAGCCAGGGCCGGTGCTACCACTAGGCAAACTAGGCAGCCGCCTAGGGTGCAATGCTGCCTAGGGTGCCCAGCCACTGGTGTCCCTACTATCTTCTCTCTGCAGCAAGTAAGTCTCAGCAATAACAGCTAGTCACCACTCCGTTCGCACATAGTGTCAGATGCGCGGTGGCGGTGGAACTGTGTCTGTGTCCCGACTCCTGAATGAATGGAAGCAAGCAAAAATTCATTGATGGGCGCTGGGGAGGCGGCATTTGATGGACGCTGGGGAGGCGGCATTTGATGGGCACTGGGGAGGCGGCATTTGATGGGCGCTGGGGAGGCGGCATTTGATGGGCGCTGGTGAGGTTTTCTATATGATGGGCGCTGGTGAGGCTTTCTATATGATGGGCGCTTGGTTAAAAAGGTGGGGTTTACATGGGCAGGGAAAAGGGAGTGGAGCCAATGGGGGAAGCAAAATTAGGTTTTCGCCTAGGGTGCCCTGGTTAAAGCTGAGCTCCAGGCAAACTAACACACAGATAAAACTAGTGTACAAGAGCCATTTCACATGTCAAAGGATCTGTATTTCAGTCTTGTGATTTACACAGTACTGACATACAACATAGCTCCGTCTAGCTGGTCACAAGACCTAGGGTTTCTCTGCTTCAGTTTTTGTAACATTTAGGGCCCTTTCAGATATGCGGACCGTATGTCCGCATTTTTTTTTTGTGTATTTTGTACGTGTACTCGAGAGAGGAGCCGGACTGTAGGAGTTGGGAGTAGGCAGGCCTCCCCCAGAGGCAATCTGCCACCTTTCTCCATGCCCCGGGTGGCAATGGCGGGTGTGTGAGGGGGTCCTCCCACATAGCCCACCCTACCTGCTCCACTTTGAAGCCCAACGGGGCAGAGGGACTCCCTATAAGGGAGTGAGAGGATCTAGCCCGCTCAACCAGCCCCGTTAGTCCTTCGCCTCTCTTTTTAGAGACCGCGTGGTCAAAGTGCGTGCATGTTAAACCAATTTCGAGTGCGTGTAAGTGTGGTGGTTTTTGTGGGAGGGGGGTGGGTGTACTAAGCACAGGCTTACCTCGCATAGCACACCCACCGGGAGCCGGGCTGAGACCACCAAACTCAATTCACATGTAGCCGAGACCGGGATCCGAACCCCTAGCTGCAGAGGTGAATGGCTTGTCAGCGCAGTGCCAATCGCGTTAAGCTCCTCTGTATGTCCGCATTTTCATCCATTTGTTGCGGATGAAAACGGGACATACATTGATCCCTATGTGATTGCGGGTGTCAGCGGATGACCATCCGCCTGACGCCCGTAATTGTTCGCCTCCGCAAAGATCAGATTTTTTGGACGGAAAAAAATCCTATTTTTCTTCCGTCTGGCGGATCGGACCGGATGAACACGGACATACGATCCGTGTTCATCCAATCCCCCCATAGGGGAGAGCGGAGGAAAGACAGGGTGGTCCCTGCACAGTGTGCGGGGACCGCCCTGTCAGTCGATGGCTCAGCGGGGATTTTACGGAGGATCCCTGCTGAGCTTTTACGGACACACGGAGGCGGATCATTACTGATCCGCCCGTGTGAAAGGGCCCTTACAGGTTCCGTCCCTCTCCCAGCTTGTGAATGGACAGTAAAAATAGAAGCAGCAAACTGATGAGCTCATCTCTGTCACCGTTTTCTCCTCCCATCAGCATACTCTTGTGCTGCTTTTTCTCCCTTTGTCCTGATGGTTGTAAAAAAAATGCATCTCAATTATGTATTAACGATTACAGAGCTGTATTTATTTGGGTATGTTATATCTGGAGTTCATAAAGCACTTTTAGGGTCTTTAGTGACTTTTTATTAGCCTTCAAATTCATAATCTATCCCTATGCTATTCAGCCAAGATGAATTGTGCACATTTGCTGCTACTTTAGACTGAAAATTAATATGCCGTTACTCTTCCCTGCACCTGAGCCCCTACTTCTATGGTATCTTATCTGAATGTTAGCCAACAATTACAGTAATAAATTTGAGTTGTGTTCTAATGGCATAATTCACGATCAACCAGGGAAATTTCACTATATGGAAAGATTTTGCACATTTTGTATAAATAGAATTTCTCTATAAAGACAGCAGCATAAGAAAAACGACTCAAAATGTTTTACACATTGACAGCTTCATTACAGTAGATGTGCTGTTGTGCATTATGCTACGTTTCCAGGACACAGAATAAGCATAAACATGAGAAAACTAATTGTTTTCAATGAAGATCAGATCCACCAATTTGTGATATATCAGTACAGTGAGGAAGCACACACTTAATGCAATTCATCTGACAGGCATTTCAAATCAATGTAAAAACAGCATGAAAAACATTTTGTGATCAAGAAGTTAAAAAAAGAAAAAAAACAGTTCTGCCAATGTGTACTTAAAGTGATACGAAAGTCTTGTTTTTTTCCCCTTTAAAAATAACAAAAATTTCATAAATTACCTGCTCTGTGCAGTGGTAAGAGCAGCCCAGATCCTCCTCTTCTCTGGATACTTTTGGTTCTCCTGGACCGCCCCCACCCCCCCGTTTAGTGCTCCTGGCCCCCCCTCATGTTTAGTGCCCCCACAGCAAGCAGCTTGCCATCGGGGCCCCCGAGCTGAGAAGCAGCTGTGTGTCCATTTAGGCAAAGAGACACTGTTCGGACCACCCCCCCTCTCTCCTGATAGGCTGACTTTGATTGACAGCAGCAAGAGCCAATCAGGAAGTAGAGGCCTGAACGGCCAAGGCACTCGTGTACATAGCTGGACAGTGTTGAGGCTCAGGTAACTATTATGGTAGCTGCTTGCACACAGGTTTTTAATCTTAATGCATAAAATGCAATAAGATAACAAACCATCTTACTTTCCAACCCCTTTAATCATACAAGAGAATCAGGCACATTTGGGATTAGCAGGAACAAGACTAGTCCTTCAATAGTCTTTAAAGCGGTTGTATAGTAATTTTTTTAACTTCCCTACAGGCAAGCCTATAATAAGGCTTACCTGTAGGTAAAAAAATATCTCCTAAACCTTTATGGTTTAGGAGAAATTCCCCTTGCAATGAGTCACTGACTTCAGCGGCGCATGCACACCAGGGATTCTCGGGTGAAAGCCTGGCAGACGCCAGACCTTGCCGGAAAGAAGTCTCACGCCGAGGCAAAATGTCATCTCCCGTGGCGTGGACTGGCTGAGATACCGACGCCTCGTTCTAAGGTAAGTATTTCATAATGAGCCAGTATGTGGTGCGTACTAGCTCATTATGCCTTTTACCTTACAGGTGTAGTAAAAAAAATAAAAAAAAGAAGTGTATCCAAGGCCAATTGTGCGTGTTATACACTAATAAATACGGTACATAAAAGGAATTTATTGGGAAACGTTTCTAAGACCCCATTCACACCTAGGCGTTTTTACGCCTGTAGCGCTACGCCGCTGCCGCCAGAGGGCTGAAATCAGATGTCCCTCTATGGAGATGGTTCACATCTCCACGCCGAACGCCGGACGCCTGTCGCCTGCCGCGTGAAAAAAGGTCCCGGACCTTTTTTTCAGGCGTCTTCGAGCCTTCGGCTAGGAGATGGGAATCATCTCCATAGAGGGGGTCATCTTGGGGCACATCCAGGCGGACAATACCGGCGTTTTGTCGCCGCAAATCGCGGTACAAAACGCCGCTATTTTTACCGCGATTTGCGGCGACAAAACGCCGCGATTTCGTCCGTCTAGATGTGAATGCAGCTTTAGAATTCCAACATGTCTTCACATGCCAAACATCAGTGTGGGAGACGAATCCATAGACTGGTTTTAAACAGGTACATGAATTGGGGGCAGACACTGTGTGTCAAGGCGCACACAGACCAGAGCCTTCATACAGTTGTCAACAGTGTCTTCTTTACCAACCAATTTCAGTTAGGGACGGTAGAAAGTCTACACATTGTACTGCGACACACACTTTGCATGTCTCTCTACACAAATTTAGGGCCATTTCACACAGTCTGGCGTTTTTCCGCACTAAAAGAGCGGCAGTCAGAGATAGGACACTCAGAAAACCGTTGTTTTCTATGTGTCCTATTCACACTGAAATGCAGTAATCTCAAGTGCGCGGCATTTTACAGGATCGCATGTCACTGTACAGCAGTACGACACACTGCACTGCTGCACAGTGACATGAATAAAGTGTTACTTTTGTGCACTTCAAATAAAGTTTAAAAAATGGGGGAGCACACCACACTACTTCAGTGCAGCCAGAGTGGACAGCTGCCGCACTCTAAACCAATGTGGTTTAGTGTGAGACGGGTGTACAGTTCAGTGTGAAGGGACATTAGAGTTGGTTCCAACTGCCTCCGGTTTCGCCATCTACGAACTGAAGGCGACTATTTTTTAATTTTGGTGCAGTAATACCTATTGCCACTGTGAAGAATTACCTGAATTTGCTGCAAGCGTCGGTAAAGCTACTGAAATGGGCTAGAGGGGTTATCTTAATCTGGTGCAGGCCATTTTAAATGAACACACTTTTGCAAACATTTGAAAATTTTGTCTAATATAAACAGGGCCGATCCGCCCTATAGGCTCACTATGCAAGCCGCTTAGGGCCTCGCAAAGCTGCGGAGGGCCCCCCAAATTACTAGAGGCCCCGCTTGGTGAGAAGTCATTTTCGCCCCCTCACCCCGCATGGGAGAAGAGGTAAGAAGTCAGCACCCCTCCAATTTTGCTTAGGGCCCCAGGGAGGTCAGTATCGGCACTGAATATAAATGTTAACCACTTCCTGACGGCCGTACGACTATATACGGACGCAGTGTGGTTCTAAATCTCTGGGAGGCCGTCATTATACGGCCTCCACTCCTCCGGGCGACTGGGGGGCGTGCCGCATCACTGAGATGCCGATACGCGTGCCTGGCGGCCGCGATGTCCGCCAGGCACCCGCGATCGGCGGTTATAGAGAAAAGGACGTGGATCTGTGTATGTAAACACACAGATCCGCATCCTGTCAGGGAGAGAGGAGACCGATCTGTGTCCCTCGTACATAGAGACACAGATCGGTCACCTCCCCCAGTCAGTCCCCTTCCCCCACAGTTAGAAACTATGCAGGGTACACATTTAACCCCTCCCTCACCCCCTAGTGTTAACCCCTTCAATGCCAGTCACATTTATAAAGTAATTAGTGCATATTTATAGCAATGGTCGCAGTATAAATGTGAATGGTGCCAAAAATGTGTCAAAAGTGTCCGATGTGTCCGCCATAATGTCGCAGTTCCAATAAAAATCGCAGATCGCCGCCATAACTAGTAAAAAAAAAATCAAATAATAAAAAATAATAATTCTGTCCCCTATTTTGTAGGCACTATAACTTTTGCGCAAACCAGTCGCTTATTGCGATTTTTTTATTTTACCAAAAATATGTAGAAGAATAAGTATCGGCCTAGACTGAGAAAAATGATTTTTTTTAAAAAAATTGGGCTATTTATTATAGCAACAAGTAAAAAATAATAAAAAAATTCAAAAAATTGTCGCTTTTTTTTTTGTTTATAGCGCAAAATAACTGCAGAGGTGATCAAATACCACCAAAAGAAAGCTCTATTTGTGGGGGAAAAAAAGGACGTCAATTTTGTTTGGGAGCCACGCCGCACGACCGCGCAATTGTCAGTTAAAGCGACGCAGTGCCGGAAGATGAAATTTCACCTGGGCAGGAGTGGGGTATATGTGCCCAGTAAGCAAGTGGTTAATATATGTTGGTTTTAACGTCTGTGGCTTATTCAAGAGTTAAGCGGTCAGCGGATTCTGTCAGGTCAGCAAGTAGCTATACTGTCCACAAATGTCATTGCATAGACCAGTATTTGAAACAGAACATTGGTAATTGCAAGCTATGTGTACATTAGGTTATGAAGGGACAGTTTGCAATATTTGGAGAATAATGTAACAGCAAAAAAAAAAATAATAAAAAAACACAACAGATATAGTGAAATGGAAATATATATATTTTTTAAATGAAATCCACCAAAATACATTTGTTTTACTTGGGCCCTGTCTTCTCAGCATGACCCTTCACTTCGTCTGTGTGCCAGCATGATTGTCTGCCACTCCGTTACACAGAAGCTGCCATTTTCCTTCTACATAAAAGAGCTTTTTCTTAGAAGACAGCTGATTAGGCCCTTCTAGCACACAGTGCCCTTTCAAAGGATCTATACAAAGTACTAATGTTTGAAAGATGTTTTTTTCTGTTTTTCTAGTGGCAAGCCAAATGAAACAGACTGCCTGTATAATCTTGTGCAAGCAGACCATCAACAAAGCTGGCCTTCCATACACAGGCCAGCATGAAAGAAAAACAAGATTTAGGAATGAAATGCATTCAGTTCATGAATTTCTCCTCCATAAGACAGAAAGTCTTGTTCACTAGTCAATATAATTTCAGGCATAGTTGAAATAAATAAAAAAACAAATATATATATATATATATATATATATATATATATATATATATATATATATATTATTTATTAGTATTTAAGGTACTAATATAGCGTCGTCAATTTACAAAGCGCTTTACATATACATTGTACATTCACATTAATCCCTACAATCAAGGAGCTAGGTCCCTAAGTCACATTCATATACTAGGGCAAATTTTAGACAGAAGTCAATTAACCTACCGGCATATCTTTGGAGGGTGGGAGGAAACCGGAGTACCTGCAGGAAACCCACGCAGGCACAGGGAGAATATGCAAACTCCACACCCTTTTTACTGCTAGGCAAGAGTGCTACCCACTACACCACTGTGCCGTCCATATATTTTATATATAAAGAACAAAAGTTGATGTCTTGCAATCAAATGCAGTTTGAGGCATTCAAACAGAGTGCTTTATATCTGTAGGTCAGGAAAATTAGCTTTAAAGCTGATCTCCAGGTTTAATGTTCCTTTAAATACCGCATTTATCAGCGTATAACACGCACCCTAAGTTTAGGAGGGAAGCTTAAGGGAAAAAAAAAAACGTACATTTTAAATACCCATCAATGCAGCCTCATCAGTGTCCATCTGCATCCTTTTGCATCATTGCAGAATGATCTGTGTCCATCTGCAGCCTTGCCCAAATTACAGCATTACCAGTGTCCGTCTGCAGCCATGTCCAAGTTACAGAATTACCAGTGTCCGTCTGCCTGCTGAGGAGGGAACGAGCGCCGCTGAGATAAACAGAGCCGGATGTTCTGTGTACACGGCTCCTCTCGGCTCGTCTCGCAGTCCCGCCCCTTGGCCTGGCTCCTATGATGGACATAACACCGGTCCAATGGCGGGACGTAAATGCTAGGAGGCATGACCGTGAGCGGAGCCTAGTACACACGGCTACGTCTATTTTGGCGGAGCTCATTTCCTCCTTCCCCTCTGAGGCAGCCGTTCGGCGTATAACACGCACCCACAACTTTCCCCCGATTTTAAGGAAGAAACAAGTGTGCGTTATACGATAATTTAATACGGTAGTTTGTTTGTGCCAAGCTGGCCTCAGCTACATACAGCGTTGTGTTCCGGCAGTGGGATGGGAACTTCACGTTTCACTCTTAAAACAAAATAGAGTTTAGCCATTCATGGGAAGCTCTGTATTCCATAAATGACGACGTTTCCTCTGATTGGCTGAGGTGGAGCTTGTGACGTATTCTGTCAGCCTCTACATCTCAGCCAATCAGAGTAGCTTTGTATTCAATCATAGAATGGCTGAACAGCTAAGTGGGACTCAGTCCAACACCATTTTGTTCCAGGGGTAAGGCAGTAAATTCCTATCTCACTGCTGGAACACAGTGCTGTATATTGTATGTAGCTCAGGCTACATAGGTAGTACAGTGTGCCCAGCAAGCGCACCTATTAGTGCAGCAAACAGTTCCAGGCATTAAACATGGAGATCCACTTTAAAATCCTTTTCTTGGAATACAGTACAGGACACAGGCATAGTCTGACTGGGTTATTGGTCATTGGCAAACACAGCCCCATATAACTCATCTCGCGTCCATCAATACAACAGAGGGGCGGACAACAGCAATAAACGTCAAAAGGCCCACAAAAAAAACAAAAAGGGTCAAAAGAAGGCAGTACCCTGAAGCACGTTAAGGCCAAAGATCACATAAGCAGAGGCCTAAACATCCAGTAGGTAAAACTTAGCAAAAAGAAGACCAGGTGTGGGCCTTGCAAATCTTGCCTGATGGGCAATGGTGGGCAGTAAAGCAATGAGCCTCCTGTGAGAACCTCTGGGAAGGACAAAAACACACTGAAAAACGTTGAACCGCTGGGAGTGAGGGGGGTTATATGGAAACTTTTTAGCTCTGTTTACCAGCGTCCAATCCTCTGAAGTTGGCTCCATAAAACTCAGCCGTCTAAAGCCTGGTACACACGATCAGATTTTCCGCGGACAAAGCGTAGGACTTTTGTCCAAGGGGCGTTGGCCAGGAATTTGTCTTGCATACAAACGGCACACAATTGTCGGCCAACAAACCCCAAATTAAGTGTTTTTTCAGCTCTTTAGCACCACCCTTTGGGCACCACGTTTTAGAACCCTTGTCCCCCTGAAGAGACCGAACCAACGGACGAAACGCGTCAGGGACCTACATTGGGGATCTACATTGTACAATAACCTATAGTACTGTGAGATGTATATGTATTCATGTCTACTGCAACTAGGATTGTGATATTAACTTTTGTACTCTTTTTGTATAATTTCCACTATTATTCACTGTGATATCATCGGCAAATAAATATCATTTTTCACTGAAACTATTCAATTTACTTTTTGACCCCGCTGCCTAAAAGCCCTACTGGGGAACCTCCTTCTCTCATGCAACTTTGGGGCGAGCAGCTCTTTCGTCTCTACCCCATGTGTCCTTTTCCTATCGAGGTTTAAGACGTTGCGAGAAAGAAAATAATTTCTTCACTGGAGAAAGCAGAAAGAACATTTAATGTTGTAAACTTGGTACTGCCTTTTTATGTTTGTATGCCAGCCAGAAGCAGAGATCATCCAAGCCGTTTTAAAACAAAACATTGGCATTCTCACGTCGTGGGGGCATTGACCATTTGTATGTAAAAGAAAAGAGGCTCAGTACTTGAAGAAAGAAAAGAAAAAATAAAAGAAAAAAGAAAAAAAGTGTGTATCCTAGTAACCACACTATGCCCTTTTTTAGACCTGCAGATGGGTAGGAGAGGTTAATCATCCTTACAAAAAGCTAGTTGTCTAAGCATCACTAAACTACAGCCCAGACATTGGTTTTTCTAAGTAAATGCTCAACCTTTGTGGAAGCTCAGTAGGTAAAGGTCAATAAGCAAAAACTGAAAAACATCCCCTAGTACCATGCAGTGGTTACGTCTTTTTTTTTTTTTTAAGGTTAAAAAAAAATAAAAAAAACTTTCAACTTTTGGATGTAAGGTTGAGGGAAAGCCTTCTCTCTGTCCTGTTCACCTAGCACCTATCAGCCTGCTTTTAAGCTTTGATAGGAAATCCTCCAACTATAGCCCAGTACACATGGGCCGAATGTCGGGTGACAATGGCCGGTTCAATAGAACCCGGCCTGACATTTGGCTTATGTGCACTGAAGCAGGTCTGACAAAAAACTGCCTGTTCAACCGGCTTCTGAAGGGGCATGATCGAAAAAGGTGTGCCAACTGGTTCCAGACCAGCACTCTCAGCCCGTTCTGGCAGGGGAGGTTGCTGTACTAACAAACATCGGGTTGTTAGTACAGCGGCTCTAACCTGAGCTGTCAGTTTATTTTTGTTTAGCCCACTGGGTTGAACGAAAATAAAAACTAGCAGTGTGTACTAGGCTTAAAGCGGAGGTTCACCCTAAAACAATTATATACCATTACATCTAGCATACTTCCGACATCTACAGTATGCGTTTTTTTTTTTTGCCGTACATACGGTTTTATTGTTTTTTTCCCCCCGGCTTCCGGGTTCTGGCTCCCGCAGGAGTGAGCGTTTCTATTCAGAGGTTAGATGATTGACGTCTGGTGAAAAACTTCCCCTGGCGCATAAGGCGCGTCACCAGTTTTCTGTAAGTAGCCGACCTGTGAGTCGGCTCTATACGGAGCTGACTGCGCAGGCGCCATATGGAGCCGACTCGCAGTTCGGCTACTTACGGAAAACTTGTGATGCGCCTTATGCGCCAGGGGAAGTTTTTCACCAGACGTCAATCATCTAACCTCTGAATAGGAATTCCCACTCCCGCGGGAGCCAGAACCCGGAAGCCGGGGGGAAAACAACAAAACGGTATGTACGGCAAAAAAAAAAAAAAAACAGTATACTGTAGATGTCGGAAGTATGCTGGATGTAATGGTATATAGATGTTTTTTTAGGGTGAACCTCCACTTTAAAGCGGAACTTCAGTAATTCTTTCAACTTTCCATTTATTAAATCTTCTGCCTTTGTTGTCTTTTAACTATAGGGAGTGCAGAATTATTAGGCAAGTTGTATTTTTGAGGATTCATTTTATTATTGAACAACAACCATGTTCTCAATGAACCCAAAAAACTCATTAATATCAAAGCTGAATATTTTTGGAAGTAGTTTTTAGTTTGTTTTTAGTTTTAGCTATTTTAGGGGGATATATGTGTGTGCAGGTGACTATTACTGTGCATAATTATTAGGCAACTTAACAAAAAAAAAATATATACCCATTTCAATTATTTATTTTTACCAGTGAAACCAATATAACATCTCAACATTCACAAATATACATTTCTGACATTCAAAAACAAAACAAAAACAAATCAGTGACCAATATAGCCACCTTTCTTTGCAAGGACACTCAAAAGCCTGCCATCCATGGATTCTGTCAGTGTTTTGATCTGTTCACCATCAACATTGCGTGCAGCAGCAACCACAGCCTCCCAGACACTGTTCAGAGAGGTGTACTGTTTCCCCTCCTTGTAAATCTCACATTTGATGATGGACCACAGGTTCTCAATGGGGTTCAGATCAGGTGAACAAGGAGGCCATGTCATTAGTTTTTCTTCTTTTATACCCTTTGCCAGCCACGCTGTGGAGTACTTGGACGCGTGTGATGGAGCATTGTCCTGCATGAAAATCATGTTTTTCTTGAAGGATGCAGACTTCTTCCTGTACCACTGCTTGAAGAAGGTGTCTTCCAGAAACTGGCAGTAGGACTGGGAGTTGAGCTTGACTCCATCCTCAACCCGAAAAGGCCCCACAAGCTCATCTTTGATGATACCAGCCCAAACCAGTACTCCACCTCCACCTTGCTGGCGTCTGAGTCGGACTGGAGCTCTTTGCCCTTTACCAATCCAGCCACAGGCTCTTCCATCTGGCCCATCAAGACTCACTCATTTCAGCAGTCCATAAAAACTTAGAAAAATCAGTCTTGAGATATTTCTTGGCCCAGTCTTGACGTTTCAGCTTGTGTGTCTTGTTCAGTGGTGGTCGTTTTTCAGCCTTTCTTACCTTGGCCATGTCTCTGAGTATTGCACACCTTGTGCTTTTGGGCACTCCAGTGATGTTGCAGTTCTGAAATATGGCCAAACTGGTGGCAAGTGGCATCTTGGCAGCTGCACGCTTGACTTTTCTCAGTTCATGGGCAGTTATTTTGCGCCTTGGTTTTTCCACATGCTTCTTGCGACCCTGTTGACTATTTTGAATGAAACGCTTGATTGTTCGATGATCACGCTTCAGAAGCTTTGCATTTTTAAGAGTGCTGCATCCCTCTGCAAGATATCTCACTATTTTTGACTTTTCTGAGCCTGTCAAGTCCTTCTTTTGACCCATTTTGCCAAAGGAAAGGAAGTTGCCTAATAATTCTGCACACCTGATATAGGGTGTTGATGTCATTAGACCACACACCTTCTCATTACAGAGATGCACATCACCTAATATGCTTAATTGGTAGTAGGCTTTCGAGCCTATACAGCTTGGAGTAAGACAACATGCATAAAGAGGATGATGTGGTCAAAATACTCATTTGCCTAATAATTCTGCACTCCCTGTATGGATAGTAAAACATTTTTTTCTGCCAGTAAATACCTTATACAGCCACTTCCTGTTTTCTGTCTGGTAAAAAGCCTAGGCTTATCACATCATGCACAGCTCACTCTCACTCGTGTGAGAGTTTGCCAGAAAGGGGAGGATGGGTCATACGAGGGCCAATGAGAGCTGCAGAGCTGAAGGTGTGCCTGTGCGTGTCTGTGTAAATCCAGGAAGTGAACAGGCAGCAGTTTCAGTTGCCCACAGTTAAAATGGTTGCAGCCAGACTAAGTGGAGGGAGATTTCGGACGCATATTTGGCAAGTACCGAATTACAGTATATATAAAATATGCAAAGTGGTTGGAGGGAAGCTTCAGAGTGGCAAAGATCTTTTTATTACAAATTATGTGAGCAGACTGCAGTTCCTCTTTAATATCCATAGTGGAAAGGAAAACAGATTGCCAATCTATAGAGGGAAAAGTACTATACCTTGAATATCATTTTCAGGTAAACCAATCCTTGAAATAAAAAACACCAAGAAAAAAATACAGCCGAGCTGAATGATGTGCATCACAGCATAACCCCAGAATTTATGAGGCGTCAAAATCTTTAATTGTGTGCACTGCTATAATTACATATAAACAAGCACAGCGTCTGGCAGAACTTCTCAGACAAAACTAGTGATTACGGTTTAAATTTTATACAAATCAGAGAGAAGGACTCTGAATCTAAAAGAAAAAAAAAAAAACAGTAATGGAAGTGTTCCAGTACAAGTTTTCTGTTTATGTGTACCTATAAAACCCTAATCTTGCTCAATCTGATTCTACGTGGGTCTCCTGACTGGCCGCCAAGTGCAAAGCTAAAATAAAAGACTGCCAATAGACCACCCAGATTTCTGTATAGCTTCCAGTGGCTCCAACTCAGCAATTTGACTGCAAGTGAGAGCGGGTACCTGTCAAAACTACCTTTCCAAAGGTAGTAGATGAGGGGGGAGGAGGTGCCAAAGGAGAAGGGCCGAAAAAACGCAACTGTAAGAACCCAATAGCCCGGCAAGAAGGATTTGACCATCCGCACAATTTGTGAGGATAAACAGGCAGGCTGAACAAAAGAAAATAAATCTATTAGCGTATTGCAAGCTTAAAGGGGTTGTAAAGGTTTGTTTTTTATTTACTAAATAGGTTCCTTTAAGCTAGTGCATTGTTGGTTCACTTACCTTTTTCTTCCATTTCCCTACAAAATGTTTTTTTTTTTCTTTGTCTGAATTTCTCACTTCCTGTTTCTCCTTAGTAAGCTTGCCCCCATCATCTGAGCTGTTCTGGCGGGGGGTTAGTCAGCCAGAACAGCTTACTGAGGAGGAACAGGAAGTGAGAAACTCCGACAAAGGAAAAAAACATTTAGAAAGGAAATTGAAGGGAAAGGTAAATGAACCAACAATTCACTAGCTTAAAGGAACCTATTTAGAAAATAAAAAACAAACCTTTACAACCCCTTTAACCACTTGCTTACTGGGCACAAATACCCCCTTCCTGCCCAGGCGAAATTTCAGCTTCCGCCACTGCGTCGCTTTAACTCACAATTGCGCGGTCGTGCGATGTGGCTTCCAAACAAAATTGACGTTCTTTTTTCCCCCACAAATAGAGCTTTCTTTTGGTGGTATTTGATCACCTCTGCGGTTTTTATTTTTTGCGCTATAAACAAAAATAGAGCGACAATTTTGAAAAAAATGCAATATTTTTTACTTTTTGCTATAATAAATATCCCCCAAAAATATATTTAAAAAATCATTTTTTTCCTAAGTTTAGGCCGATATGTATTCTTCTACCTATTTTTGGTAAAAGAATTGCAATAAGCGTTTATCGATTGGTTTGCGCAAAATTTATAGCGTTTACAAAATAGGGGATAGTTTTATTGCATTTTTATTAATATTTATTTTTTACTACTAATGGCGGCGTTTAGCGATTTTTTTCGTGACTGCGACATTATGGCGGCACATCGGACAATTTTGACACATTTTAGGGACCATTGTCATTTTCACAGCAAAAAATGCTATAAAAATGCATTGTTTACTGTGAAAATGACAATTGCAGTTTGGGAGTTAACCACTAGGGGGCGCTGAAGGGGTTAAGTGTGACCTCATATGTGTTTCTAACTGTAGGGGGCGGGGCTGGACGTGTGACGTCATTGATCGTATTTCCCTATATCAGGGAACAGACGATCAATGACAGAGCCACTGTGAAGAACGGGGAAGGTGTGTTTACATGCAGCTCTCCCCGTTCTTCAGCTCTGGGGACCGATCGCGGGACTCCGGCGGCAATCGGGTCAGCGGTTTTTCGGACCGGGTCGCGGGCGCGCGACCAACGGCTGGGCATTTAACCATAACGTACAGGTAAAAAAAAAAAAGAAGAAGAAGGTTTAAACAAACCTTTTTACCCCCAAAAAATAAAAATTCCCTGCACTGCGGCTCTTTTCTGGCAACGTATATCCACAGCATTGGTCTCTAGAAGGACTATGCCGACAGGTCAGCTGCCATCCTTGATTTAGGCATACTTTATTATAAAATCAGCTACATTATTGTCTCAGGCGACACTGCCAGATGTAACAGAGAGAAATCACTGCCATGGGACTCCTTGCTTTGCAGTTACATTTCTTACTTCAAGAAAAATAAGGAGGTCAAAATCAGAAGGGTAATTTTCCATTAATCCTAAAGACCCCTTAAACCTCTAACACAATTTAGATTTGTAAATATTACAGCAAGAATTGCTTATATTGTAATATAGATCAGTGTTTCTCAACTCCAGTCCTCAAGGCACCCCAACAGGTTATGTTTTCAGGATTTCCCTCAGATGAAACGGCTGTGGTAATTACTAAGGCAGTGAAACTGATCAAATCACCCTGTGCAAAATAATGGAAAGCCTGAAAACATGACCTGTTTGTTGGGGGCACCTTGAGGACTGGAGTTGAGAAACTCTGACATAGATAAGATGATGATTCATCAATAACTTTATAAACATGCTACAATGTACCAAGCTGGTACATTGTATATCAGTACTAAAATGTCGACTGGATTATTATTTTTTATTTTCGAGTGGCACATTAAGGTGTTTTGTGCCAAGGCAGCCAATGAATTTAAATAGGTTGCCAAAGTGCAATAATGCAACAGAAAAAAATAAAATGTTTACAGATTTAGCACACGTCAATATATGGTAATGCGTGCTTCCACTTGCTGTGCTGCAACACAGCGGCACTTAAAGCGAGTCCATTTGATGCATTGTGGTACCAATCAAAATTAATGCTACTGTAATGCACTGAGCGTTACTGCAAACGTAGGCAAAAAAGTCAGGCCTAGGATTCGTTTTTATTTTGAAATTAAAATTCAACCAGCATTATTATTACTAGTCAGGGAATAACAGAACAGGCCCATCCTAAAGGGTCAGGCAAATTGGCCAACTTAGCATTCGATGGTCCCTATTTGCATATTAGCGTAGCACATATATGATCTTTACATACATGCAAACCTTTGAAACCCCACGCTTTTGAGACTTTGAAAGTGGGAAAGACCATTGTGGGATGCTGTGCCATACTGTGGCACACTGGCAATTTTCGCAATATGTTGTAAACACAATGGCAATTTTGACAAAGCATGGGAATTAAATAAACTGGCACAATGGCAATTATGGCCAACAAACATAAGCAATCATAATGGCACAGTGGTGTAGTGAGTAGCACTCTCGCCTAGCAGTAAAAAGGGTCGCTGGTTCGAATCATGACCACGACACGACGAGTTTTGCATGTTCTCCCTGTGCCTGCGTGGGTTTCCTCTGGGTACTCCGGTTTCCTCCTACATTCCAAAGACATGCTGATAGGTTAATTGGCTTCCGTCTAAAAAATTGGCCCTAGTATACGAATGCGAGTTAGGGACCTTAGATTGTAAGCGCCTTGAGGGTAGGGACTGATGTGAACGTACAATGTATATGTAAAGCACTGTGTAAATTGACGGGGGTAATATAAGTACCATAATAATAATAATAATAATAATAATAATAATAATAATAATAATAATAATAGGTGGGCCGCAAACAGGCACAAGGCATTTGTAACAAAACATGGGAAGCCAACAAGTTATTGTGGGCAACAAAAAAAAAGGCAATTGTGGCAATACACGAGCAACAAACAGGTGATCATAGAAATAAGAGAGCAAGAAATGGATTATCAAGCCAAAGAATGGGCAACAATGAGACAGCCATAACAGCTGACCTAGGCACCAATAAAGCTGTTCCAAAAAGCAATGATGCTTAAAGCGGAAGTTCACACAAAAAGTGAACCTCCACTTTTTGGATCCCTCCCCCCCTCCGGTGTCACATTTGGCACCTTTCAGGGGGGAGGGGGGTGCAGATACCTGTCTGAGACAGGTATTTGCACCACTTCCAGGTTCAGACTCCTGCTGGGAATCCAGCCTTGCACGTCACCCCCTCCCCCTGCTGTCTTCTGGGGAAGCACTGTTCCCAGGAGAGAGCGGTCCTCTCGCATGCGCAGTAGGGAATCAGCAGTGAAGCCGCAGGGCTTCACTTCCTGATTCCCTCGCTGAGGATGGTGGCGGAAGCAGATGAGGACCGAGCGATTGCTCAGCCTCGGCTGCTGACATCGCGGGCGCGCTGGACAGGCAAGAGTCCATTTTTTAAAAGTCAGCAGCTGCAGTATTTGAAGATTTAACAATAAAAAAATCAGCGGAACGTCCGCTTTAACTAGTTAGTAATGGAGAAAAATCAACAATGAAGTTAATCAACTAAGTAAATGGAAGTAAAAATGTAGCGCTAAATGAAAAATAGTGAAATATCTCTATGTCACTAAGTGAAGTGTACCCCACTGGGTAAAAAGTGGAAAAATACAAAGATAATAAGTCCACATCAAAAAAGAGAAACAATACATGTGAAAATGTCCATCAAAAATAAAATGAAGGGCGACTGTGAGGATTGACGTGTAACCGTGTAGATCACCACATGGAAGTTCCTTTCAGGTAGGTAAGATAAGACTGAATACGCTTACCGGAACAGGTGGATCCAACTGTCGAAAACAGCGGATCAGTCAGGCATGGACAATCCCATCAGCAAGTAGACTCCGCTTGTCTGAAGGCTCTGACTGGTAACAACCACAAATGTTGCCCATGGACCAGACCGTCCATGTCTGGGAACTCTCTGTAGATGGTATCCTGGACATATGGAGGCCACAAGCTCACAGGGGTCCACACTGTTTTCGGATTATGTTTGACAACCTTGGATGGGTAAACCCCTTTGGGGGGGGAATGAAAGGCAAAATGGAGAAGCTCAAAAAACGTAATCCGCCAGGACATGGAAGGAGAAAGAAAAACGCTGCTCCAATGGTGCAGGTCAAAAATTGTGGGTTTTAATAAAAACCAACAAAACATTAACAAAAATAAAAGCAATATGGGGAGCGGGAGAAGTTTTTTGAGCTTATACATTGTGCCTTTCATTCACCCCCAAAGGGGTTTACCCATCCGAGGTTGTCCAACTTCATCCGAAAACTCCTGTGAGCTCTGTGACCTCCAACACGTCAAGGATACCATCTACAGATAGTTCACAGACGTGGACGGTCTGGTCCATGGGCTACGTTTGTAGTTGTTACCAGTCAGAGCCTTCAGACAAGCGGAGTCTACTTGCTGATGGGATTGTCCATGCCTGACTGATCCGCTGTTTTCGACAGTTGGATCCACCTGTTCCGGTAAGCGTATTCAGTCTTATCTTATCTACCTGAAAGGAATTTCCACGTATCCTCACCGTCACCCTTCATTTTATTTTTGATAGACATTTTCACTTGTATTGTTTCTCTTTTTTGATGGGAACCTAATATCTTAGTATTTTTCTTCCAGTCACTTTGGAATCTCAATCGCATTCTTGTGTAGCAGCTCACTTCGTTATTTCAGGATTTCTAGACTAAGCGCACTAATTTTTTTATCCACAACCAAGTAAATGATCGCACCAAAGAATTCACATACATTTATACAATGGGTGATTTAGGCCCCTTTCACACTTGTAGGACTTGTCCTACGACTTGGGACTGCAAAGTCGTATATCTCATGATTTTCAATGATAGCCATTCAAATTAATATGACTTTAAGTTGTGCCGACTTCAAAGTAGTCCCTGCGTTACTTTGGTCCGATGCAAGTTCAGGTTCATAGACCTCAACTGTCCCTGAAATCACGTCAAAATCGCGTGACTTTGGAGTCGCTGTAGTGTGAAAGGGGCCTTAGTGACAGTATGCCTCACCTCTTTTGCATTTTTGATTTTCGTCAGGAACATGTGCAGCTCCTTGGTCTCTGCATATAGTGCCCGGCATACTGCTTGGTAATGATTAGGCGCTTCTGATGGAGTCGGCAGATGAGAGGAACAAAGCTGTTGAGAAGAGAAAAAAAAGAAAACGTGTCACCAACTCATATTTCTCAAGTTTTGAGTGTCTCTATGGGTCATTTTATTTAACTGTAAATGTTGCAAAGACAAAAAAATATATATTTAAAACTGATCAGATGCCATGGCGAACACCAAACACATACCTGTATATCAAACCTCACACAAAGGATTTTATGGAGTTGAGTTAAAGGTTTGGCAAAAAATAAATAAAAAACGTGGTGTGACAAATGGCAAAACATGCAACAGATTAAAAAGAGAAGTATGGGTTTAAAAAATAAATATAGCATTTATATTCAACTAGGTGGAAGCAGCATCGACCCGACTGAGAACTGAAAGATTAAAGACCCCCGATTGCTTCGTTCTCGGTCTTCAGTGTGCAGAGAGCTGGTGACCGTCAGTCTCTGATCTGTACCTCCAGGGCTCACGGGAACAACGGTTTGTGGAGGGGGCAGGAGCGGCAGGCTCAGTCTACCAACGGCTCCCTGAGAGGCTGAGCCAAGTGCCAGTCTGGGCATCTGGGTGGATCCTGACTAACGTTGGCAACAATACAGAGCCTGGACTGGCTGTATGCCCTCAGCTAACAGCGGGCTTTAAAGTCCGCTTTCGGATGAAAACGGGTCACAGGAGTGCAGTAAGAACTGCACTCCTGTGACCCCCATGAGAACTACAGCCAAAATAGCTTTGGCTATACTTTTCCTAACCTTTTCTCGCCAGTCGCACACATCTATGCAAGCCTCTTGGTGTGTGGGCCTCACACTATAAGTGTAAACCACTTACCGAGCAGAGAGGGTGCTTCCAGCACAGTAGCAGACCGTTACCAGAAAGCTCACGATGTATACTAGGGATCGGAAGGTTTCCGATCATGTAACCGCCAAACAGCGGTCACATGACCAGAAAGCCCGCCTCCTGCCATTTTAGAACCCTTAAAGGGCCGGCGGGAAGGGTTTAATGTATGTGTTGGTAATGTGTACATGAATCTGTCACAAATCTGACAGAGCTGTCACAAGCATCTCTCCTGTGAAGTGAAGAGATTTACGGGCAGATCTTTTTTTTGGCAAGTTTAAAGTAATGGAAATGTATCAAATATTAGTTCCAAAAGGAACCTAAGGCCCCTTTCACACAGGGCGGATCAGTAATGATCCGCCCCATGAACCTCCGCTTGCTCAGCGGGGATCGATCTGTTGATCCCCGCTGAGCCAGCGCATGACAGGGCGGTTCCCGCACACTGTGCAGGGACCGCCCTGTCTTTTCTCCGCTCTCCTCTATGGGGGGATCTGATGAACACGGACCGTCTGTCCGTGTTCATCCGGTCCGATTCGCAGACGGATGTAAAAATAGGGGTTTCCTCCGTCTGCAGAATAAGAGGATTGCGGACCCGGATGAGATCACCCGCGATCTCATGGGAACCAATGCAAGTCCCTTTTTCATCCGTACACGGATAGATGAAATAGCGGACATACGGTCCACATGTGTGAAAGGGGCCTAAAGCTGAACTTCAGCCAAAAGGAGAAGTTTCACTCTTACTCCTTTTTTCCCCCTTCTCCTCCACATTGGGCACTTTTTTGTTTGTTTTCGACAACACCCCCCCTCTCTCTCCCCCCCGCAGCCTTCTGGGAAACATCACAGGTTCCAGAAGGCTGCAGGACCATTCACAAAGCTGAAGAATCAGCTCAGGTGAGGACAGCGCTGGACCCCTGGACTAGTAAGTGTCCTTATATTCAACGCTAGCAGCTCCGGTGTTTGTTTTCATTTTAAAGACAATTTTTGTTGCAGAATTGTCTCAAAGATGTAACACGTTCAACAAATTCCTCAAACATGGAAGACATCTTATTTACCTCCCTCTTCCTCATCATTGACATGGTGTTCTTTCCTAATAAATTTGCTGAAATAATTGCACCATACAGTATAAAAGTGTTGCAAATAAGAACTACCGTATATGAATTTACAGCATATGTCGATACTAACAAATAAAACGTCACAGGGTTTTCATGAATTTGGTGCAAAGCTGCAGACTACAAGAAATGTGCTTCAGATGTCCTATTGATCTGTTTCTATTGAATAACTAAACTTCTCCTGCATTTAGAAAAGCTAAAAGCAGGGCTGCAAGAATAAATGTAGCCCAAGTGACCTGAAATACACAGGCTGGTCAGGAAAGATAGAATGTCAGCTCTGCATACTTGTTTCTGATTAGTGACTTAGTGCTGAAGCGAGTGGACCAAACGGACAACCCGAGAAGTAGTATTTGCAGGAGAGGATAACGACACACTTTCTCAGTATAGGTTTTCTTTCAACAGCCTAATAAAAAAAAAAATTCTATCCAATTACTTTTTTTTACATACACATATCACAAAATGAATAGTACAATAAAAAATAGATAAAAAAAAACCCCGCCCTGCAGTAAAATAACCTAAAACATAATTTTTTATTAAAAAGTTACACAAAGTGGTGGCATTATGGAACGTGTCTAATAGACCCCACATAGCTCACCGCTATTGTCCACGAGTATACGGTGCAGTATCATAATATTGATCAGCAGTACAGGCAAGCAGTTTCTAAAAATGGCTTAAAGTGGTTATAAAGGTACGTGTTTTTTCACCTTAATGCATCCTATGCATCCAATGGACGTACCCCCCCATCCCCACCGTTTTACTTACTTGAGCCCGTTCACCTGCTCGACTCATCCCCAGCATCCTCTTCTCCACAGAGTCTCTGCGTTGATTGAATAGATTGATAGCAGCGCAGCCATTGGCTCTCGCTGCTGTCAATCAAATCCAATGACGCGCCCGCTGGGGGCGGGATGAGACATACACTCTGGCCCGGATTCAGAAAGCTTTTACGACGGCGTATCTCCAGATACGCCGTCGTAAGTCCGAATGTGAGGCGTCGTATCGTTGAGACTGATTCATAGAATCAGTTACGCCTCACGGTTGCCAAGATACGAGCGGCGCAAGTCTCCTACGCCGTCGTATCTTGGGGTGCATATTTACGCTGGCCGCTAGGGTCGCTTCCGTATATTTCCGCCTTGAATATGCAAATGAGGTAGATACGCCGATTCAGAAACGTACTTGCGCCTGTCGGATTTAGCTACGCCGTTTACGCAAGGCGTCGGTCCGGCGTAACTTTACCCCTCATAAAGCAGGGGTAAGTCATGTTAAGGTATGAACGTTGGAACAGCGTCGTATTTTACGTCGTTTGCGTAAGTCGTACGTGAATGGGGCTGGGCGCAAGTTACGTTTACGTCGACAAAGCATTGAGCCAACGTATCTTGGGGAGTATTTGCGTCGTGACTGTGAGCATGCGCCGTTCGATCGAAAACTCATTTACATGGGGTCACGGCTCATTGTAATAAAACACGCCCACTGCCTGGATCATTTGAATTAGGCGGGCTTACGCCGGCCCATATACGCTACGCCGCCGTAAATTCGGGCGCAAGTTCTTTCTGAATACACTACTCGCCTGACAAAGTTACGGCGGCGTAGCTACGCCCGCCTAAAGATACGCGATTCTTTCTGAATCCGGGCCTCTGTGTCTATGGATGCAGAGTGTATGACACGGAAGTGCGCCCGCAAGGTAAGCTTCCCGAGGGGGCTAGCTATTGCGGGCAGGAGTCGAGAGAGCCGCTGTGGGACCCCAGAAGAGAACGATCAGGGCCATTCTGTGCAAAATAAACTGCACAGTGGAGGTAAGTATGACATGTTTGTTTTAAAAAAAATAATAATATCTGAACCTTTACAACCCCTTTAAAACATTCTGTATCGGCTGATATTTGTAGAGTGATTAGTTTCAATTCATTCATATTTCCTAGGTCAGAGGGCATCATTTCCATTCTGGGTCCGCTTCACGTTCATGTCATTAAGGAAAAGTGCTTGGCAAGTAAGTGCAGAATTAACAGCAATACCAGCTTCACTGAAACACAAAGATCAAACAAGATTCACGCTATGCTTGGCCAAGTTTAATCATTCACTCCAGCACAGTAATAAGTAAAGAAAGGCTACTAATGGCTTAGGAGAGGACTATTGCCACAGCAAGGATCCGTAGTTTGAACAATTCACGCTGAGTGAGAAAATAAGAAAAAATGCCAAGATCTGTCAAGGTTCTTTTTTTCAGAGCAGGAAAAGGGGGGGGGGGGGGGGGTACATAGAACAGCAATATTATAAGCAGAGTTATATGGACCTTACTCATAGCAAATTTTCAGCAATTTATACCACTTTCAACTGCAAAAGCAGGTTACCGCCAGCTTTAACCAAACCTCTGATTAAAACAAACTGTTAAGAGGTAGGTTGCCTTGATTCCTATGAATATTTTGTGATAAAAAGCTTGTTCAAAGTGGTTGATGTCTAAAAATGGTCACTTGTTTGGGAAGCAAGGGTTATTGTTCTTTTTTCAGCACTTAAATATACTGCAATTAAAGAGGACCTGCAGTCTGCTTACTCAATTTGTAATAAAACATTTTGCTATTCTAAAGCTTCCCTACAACCACTTTTGCATGTTATTTTATATATACTGTGATTCTGTACTTGCCAAATATGCTGCCAAAAACTCCCTCCATTAAGTCTACCTGCAGCCATTTTAACTGTGGGCAGCTGAAGCTGTTGCCTGTTCACTTCCTGGATTTACACAGACACACAGAGGCACACCTCTAACTCTCATTGGCTGTCTTATGACTCATCCCGCCTCCCTTTCTGGCAAACTCTCACGAGAGTGAGAGAGAGCTGTGGATGATGTCATAAGCCTAGGCTTTTTACCAGACAAGAAACAGGAAATGGGCTGTATAGGGTATTTACTGGCAGAAAAAAAAAAGTTTTACTATACAAAGTTAAAACAAGGGCAGAAAGTTTAATAGATGAAAAAATTACTGAAGTTCCGATATAAAAAAAAAAAAAAAAAAAAAAAAAAGGAAGGAGAATTTGAATCTTTAGGTAATTACAGTGTATCTTAACCCAGGGAAAACATTTATATAGATATAGATATAGTTTTAGATATAGATATAGATATAGATAGAGAGAGAGCTGTCCGGTCCTCAGATGTGGCACCTGCATTGGCGATTAAATTTGTGGGATTGTCCCACATTTTCAATTTACTCTGGAGTCCCACATACAGGGGATTAACCCACAGCTCATTCGTATGCAAATCCTCCCAAAATATACAGTACATGAGTGGCTGATGGATTTACAGATCAATAACCTGCTTCTAGATTTACATACGAATGACTGGTGGCCAGTTAGTGTGAACCCACAATATTCACACGTGCACCCGCAATGCATTCACTAGGCAATACAATAAACTCCTGACCCCTGCCCTCTATATGCTATATTGTACACTTTACCTGCGATGCATTTGCTTTGGACATTATGTTCCTGAACCTTGTTGTTCATTATACCCCCGATTTGTACAGTATATGTTGAACGTTATACTACTGCAGTAGTCCGTAGACTACTGTACTGAATTTTTTTCCATAGGTTATGTGACTCAAAAACAGCATTAAAAAAAAAACGCAACAAGGGTGCGTTATTCATGCGTTCTTGCAGCGTTTTTAATGCATTTAAAACGTAAAGGTGTGTTTTTTGTGCGTTTTTTTTAAATGCAGCAAGCAAAAAAACATTGCAATGAAAGTAACCAGTGTGAAGACATGCATAAAATTTAAAGGGATTAGATCTTGATCTGATATTAATTAAAAAGTTGAATACAATTAAATATAAAAATATATATACTGTATTTATTGGCGTATAACACTCACTTTTTTACCCTGAAAATAGAGGGTAAAGTGTGCCTGCGTGTTATACGCAGGGGGCTGTGGAAAGTTTTTTCCCTGAAACTTCCCTCTTATAGTTAGGGTGCGTGTTATACACCGATAAATACGGTATATTCTTTAACCACTTAAGGACCGCCTCATGCACATTTACGTTGGCAGAATGGCACGGTTGGGCACAGGCACGTACCTGTACGTCCCCTTTAAGAGCCCAGTCGTGGGTCGCGCGCCCGCGTCCAGGTTCGAAGCTTCGTGACCGCGGGACCCGATCGCCGCCGGAGTCCGGCGATCGGTCACAGGAGCTGAAGAACGGGGAGAGGTGTGTGTAAACACAGCTTCCCCGTTCTTCAGTGGCAATGTCACTGACCGTCTGTTCCCTGATATAGGGAAAGGCGATCAGTGACGTCACACGTCCAGCCCCGTCCCCCTACAGTTAGAAACACATATGAGGTCACACATAACCCCTACAGCGCCCCCTAGTGGTTAACTCCTAAACTGCAATTGGCATTTTCACAGTAAACAATGCATTTTTTGCTGTGAAAATGACAATGATCCCAAAAATGTGTAAAAATTGTCCGATGTGTCCGCCATAATGCCGCAGTCATGAAAAAAATCGCTGATAATCGTAAAAAAAAAAAAATATATTAATAAAAATGCCATAAAACTATCCCCTATTTTGTAAACGCAATACATTTTGTGCAAACCAATTGTTAAACGCTTATTGCGATTTTTTTTACCAGAAATATGTACAAGAATACGTATCGGCCTAAACTGAGAAAAATCATTTTTTATGTCTTTTTTGGGCATATTTATTATAGCAAAAAGTAAAAAATATTGTTTTTTTTTTCAAAATTGTCACTATTTTTTTTTTTTGCGCTATAAACTAAAACGCAGAGGTGATCAAATACCACCAAAAGAAAGCTCTATTTGTGGGGAAAAAAGGACGCCAATTTTGTTTGGGAGTCACATCGCACGACCGCGCAATTGTCAGTTAAAGCGACGCAGTGCCGAATCGCAAAAACTGGCCAGGTCCTTTACCTGCTTAATGGTCCGGGTCTTAAGTGGTTAAAAAAAAATAACTCATTTTCGGTTTAGGTTTTCCGAAAAGTGCATCCTGTATTTTCGATACCAAAATTTTTAATCGGTGCACCTCTATTTTTTTTATTTTTTACAAAACAATATACATTTCTGTCCCCATTTTGATAAATGTCCCAGCACCAGGTGGTATTCTTCTCAAAGCTGATGCAAGTATAGCTTTAAACCATATCCATATGGTTGTGTTCACCTTTAGCTGGCCAAATCCACTTTTCTATGCAGTGTACTAGATGCATTGCATTCCACCTATTCACAATGGCCCCTCTTTATCAAGTTCAAAAATTAATTGTGAGGTGTGTGTGTGTGTGTGTGTGTGTGTGTGTGTCACCAAGGTTGGAATGCATTACTCCTTTAGCAAACACACACTTTATTCAGATGGATGGATCTCAGTAAATGAACAAAGTGAAAGTATACTGTATGTATACTGGTCACTGCATATATTGTAGATTTAGAGTACATCTATACTGTGGCCACTGATAATAATGCACAACCAACCACCTCCGCTCTGATATATTTTTGCTGTATTTATTATTATACTCTGCTAAACTGTGAAAAGGACATTTTAAATAGCTAGTGAACAAAGTTCTTTTTTCCCTGTAGTATCTTTCTTTTTTGGCAGTCACATGAATAAATTGCACTGTGTATACTGGTCAATGAAAATATAGTTATGTGCTAATGTTTGCACAATAATTTTGTTACTTGCCAAAAAAAAAAATGAAAAAAAGGGGGGGGGGTGGTGCTTAAAAGGCAGGGCAGTTTTGGGTGAAGCTTAGGAGGCGGGACAAAAGAGCACGACACTTCTACGGAAGCAAAAAAGCCCTGTTTAAAAGCGGAGTTCCACCCAAAAATGGAAGCTCTGCTGATCTATCTCCCCCCCCCATCTGGTACCTTTTAGGGGGGAACGGGACCCACTTACCAGTTAAAGACAATGGGGGCAAGATGTTGCATGAAGATTGACGGACCATTCACCTGCCTCTTATTCTAAGACACAGCCTGTGACTGGCATAAATCCGCCCACACCATGTTATTGCCAAAATATAATAAAGATCGGATTTCAAATACATCTTTGTGAGACAATTTAATACAATTAATATTATTTATTTATAGACCAGCAGCACAGGACGCAAAGCTCCTCCTGCTTATGTTTACCTGCAGACAGGCTGGGAAAGAGCTGGGTGACTTTACAGCCCCTGGAGGAAGTCATTTGACGAAACGGCGTAGGGAGGAGCGGCGTGCTGACGTCATCACTGTATACCCGCGACTATCCGGAAGGACGAGCGGAACTTTCAAGCCGGCCGGCTTAAACATTTATTACATGCTACTTTTACTACTTTGGAAATGTGAGTGCAACTTTGTTATATTTTAATAAAACGTATGTCTTGCAATGCTACTCTATGTTTGCCATTCTTGTTTTCACTCCCGGGTTTTGAACGCATGTGGTGTGATCTGGCCAAACACCATCAAACACACATCTTAGCGTGGAGGAACCCAGCAGCGGAGCAGTGGATACTAATCTGACAGAGATACATGCGATTTTGATCTGTTTGTCTGGTAAGCAGATTATTTACCTGAGGTGGAGGTGCTTTCATTCAGCTATTTGACACCACTGTCTTGGACTTTTCTCAACACAAATACGGGTGCTTCTGTGAAGAATTTAGAATATCTGTAGAAGTCACAGCTGATTGCGGCTATATGGACTACTATTTCTTCTGTGCACTTGTCTTAATTTTTGTACTAATTGCACATTGAGCACTTTAATATTGATTGTGTCTATATGTGCATATATATGGTATTTAGTGGTTGCCATTTAGATATGTTGATACTGATATAGACACATATATTATATTAGCAGCGCAGCTTTCACACTTTTTTTACAGCTGGATATCGATTAGGAAAAAGGTACTTTAATTAAAAATTAGAAGTTTACAGTGCCATCATCAATACAAAGAAATAGAAGGGATAATGTAAATTAAACAGCGTGGTCTTTAGTATCACTTTAATGCTCATTCAGGTATGTAGTATGAAGTAGAAACAAAATGCCCATTAAGCCTTGGCTCACACTAGGGCCCAGATTGACGTAGGAGATACGCCGTCGTATCTCTGAGTCTGAGGCGTCGTATCTTGGCGTCTGATTCAAAGAATCAGATACGCCAGAATTTGTATAAGATACGACCAGCGTAAGTCTCCTACGCCGTCGTATCTTAACTGCATATTTACGCTGGCCGCTAGGAGCGTGTACGCTGATTTACGCCTAGAAATATGTAAATCCGCTAGATACGCCGATTCACAAACGTACGCCCGGCCGTCGCAGTCCAGATACGCCGTTTACGTAAGGCTTTTTCCGGCGTAAAGTTACCCCTGCTCTATGAGGCGTACAAATGTTAGGTATGGACGTCGGAACAGCGTAGAATTTTTCACGTTTTACGTCGTTTGCGTAAGTCGTTCGCGAATAGGGCTGGGCGTCATTTACGTTCACGTCGAAAGCATTGGCTTTTTGCGGGTTAATTTAGAGCATGCGCACTGGGATACTTTCACGGACGGCGCATGCGCCGTTCGTAAAAAGCGCAATTTACGTGGGGTCACATTAAATTTACATAACACACGCCCACATCTTCCACATTTGAACTAGGCGGGCTTACGCCAGCCTATTTACGCTACGCCGCTGCAACTTTGCTTTGTGAACACAGCACTTGCCTGTCAAAGCTGCGGAGGCGTAACGTAAATAGGATACGTTACGCCCCCACAAAGATGCGCTCTCCTACGTGAATCTGGGCCTAGATGCGGTGTGAATTCACAGCGGATTCGTCAGCAAATTTAAATTGTAACCCGTCCATGTGAACCGATTGCAGACTCTACGTTAAGTGAACGACACCACACAATCGGTTTGCAAAAAGCAGTGTGAACACCCATGCTATCCGATTCTGGTGTGGACAAAAAAAAAAAAAAGAACCCTGCACCAGTTTGGTGTGAATGCAATGAGAATTGAGCCATACAAATACATGTGCTGCAAATCCTGTGTGAATTACATGCGGTGCCCCTCACCGCAACAGTGTGAACCCGGGCGAAAAGATTTAAGCGATTTGTAAATTTGTTTTAGTATGGACTTCTCTCTTCATTCACCTTTCTCTATACCCTTTAACTACACAAGGACACCTGAACAAGAAATGGCACTTTGCAATTACCACTTTGGGCACAAAGAGGCCTTGTTATGCCACTGCAGCCTGGGGGAACGGTTATAATTACAGTTTCAGTTAATAAGTTAATGTTAAAAAAACACAAGCTTTAACAGTTTATTTTTTTTCTGTCACACAAACTGAAGCTCAGCCTACACGTATACATTGGCAAAAGCTAGATTATCACAGCAGAGAATATCGAATATCACAGAAAATAACGGATATCTGAAGTCACGCACTAGAGTGGCAGGCTGGAACGCAAGGTGTACACGTGAGGTACGCTGCGAATGCTGTATCAGGACGCGCCTTAGGCAGAGGACGGTCTGAGGCTGAAATTTTCAATGTGACTCGTGATTCCATTTAACCAGCAACACAGATGATCTCGACCTTGTGATATGCCTCTTTATAGCTGTACTTTCTGTCATGTGAAAGCTGTACTACCCTTCCTACTTCAGCGTCTGAGGAAAATGGTCAGAAAATCCCCAGCTCAAATCTCTTCCCAGATAGTTACATTTCAGAAGAGCAAAAGAAATGGACTTTAATGGCAGAAATGCAATCGGGTGCTAATAATAGTATCTTTGTGTAATTGTTTACTCATTATTACTTTACCGATGAATGCGCCAGCTATTTAAAAGTTAAGAGAGAAAAAGACAAGAGCGTCTCTGTGCAGCACATTTTATCTGTAGCACTTGATCTGTTTCTCTTTCCGAATGCCAAGTCTGCAACAATATAAGCCTATTATAAGTGTATGAAATGAAAAGAAAGTCCAGCTTCTATTTTGGAAAGGAGTAAACCTCCACAACAATGCAGTGTACCCATCCCTGGCTCTCAGTACTGTAACTACTTAAAGTGTTACTAAACCCAGGACCCTGCATTCACTATATCTGGTCTCTGACAATACATGGAAATGCAATAGTTTTAGTAAAGATGAACTGCTAAATAGCTTTCCTAATCAGAAGTATATAGCAGTCTTGCGATTTCCATCAGTGTCCAGCAGAGCACTGGTTAAAGCTTGTAGGAGTTTTCATTCTACTCGGACTGTGCTATGAGGCTGCAGGACCCCTGACCCTCTGTCTGGACAGTGCGGATTTACCCTGTGCTAGGATTGCCACCTCATACCTTCATACCCAAACACATTAATTACACAGGTTCTGAGGCCAATTTAATGCAGATAAGGCACTAAGTGAGTTAAATTACCTTCTTAATCAGCCACAGAATCTGTGTAATTAACGTGTGTTTGGTTTTAAAGGGATGAGGTGGCAACCCTACCCTGTGCTGATTACATGCACCTCCCCAAGAAACAAGAAAAATTAAAGAACAAAACTCTAGCAATACACACCAATCTGAGCATGTGCAGCTTGTCCCTAAGGCTCTGTTCTATCAGGAGATGGTTTGGGGACTGTAGAAGAGGATTAGCACCTTGGGTTCCACAGTGAGCACAACAAGCATGCTTTACTGCATGTGCTGACCTACCTATTTTACTGTTGTGAGTTTAGGAACACCAAGCATAAAGCTTATATATGTGTTGTATATAGGAGAAGCCCAAGCTGGCCAAAGCCTGGCAACAAGAAGAGCATGACTATTGGGGAAGTCCTGCTGCCGCTTGAATAATTTTTTCAGTAATCCCTAGACGGTTTTATTTATTATTTTTCCTGATAAGTGGAGAACTTCATTTAGCACAAAGATTTTTGGCAGAGCACGGCCCCTTATACATTCTCAGTTACGTTTCATGTGAAAAAAGCAGGGGTATCCAAAACAATGGGCCAATTTACGGTCCTTGAGGCTTTAGGAGGGGCAGATCATGGCCAGTGGGTGTAGCAAATGTCCTGTCAGTGGGAGCGATGGTGCCCCCGTCAGTGGTGTCACTGGGCACGATGGTGCCCCCGTCACTGGGAGCGATGGTGCCCCAAGGGCCAGATAAAGCCAAGCAAAGGGCCACGTCTGACCTACAGGCCACAGTTTTGAGACCACAACCCAACAAGCCATTTGACCAGAACAAGCATGCAACATGGAAGTTTAGACTTTTTTTTTTTTTTTTTTAAGACTTTAGTACTTGTTCCAGATTAGGGACATACTAAGTCATAAAGCCAGGATCAGAGGCCAGCAATGGAGACAGCACATTTAAAACCAAAAGTTAGTATTGGCAGGTCCCACATTTCAATCTTCATAGCTTAACATTACACCAGATCTCGCTGTTGGAATATTCAAACATAAGAATCCACAAGAAGACTTGGTTCACCAGGATTTACCTGAGGTAACGCAATGAACATGATGGAAACCACTTGTACATAATATATGTATTTTCTATTTATCAAAATTATCAAATCAGTAAACAACCAAATGGCCATAGCTTCCCTTCTGATCAACTTGATTTAAATTCGATCAAGCGGAGGCAATCTGATCCATCAAGGAAACCGCACGGACGACGGCACAGAAGCTCAGAGAAGTAGGTAAACTCCTCACAGGTATATTATGATTTACAACTGATTTGTGCTTGGAGTAAAAACCTCACTCCTCAGCACAAGTGTCCTCACACTGACTTGCGGTGCGGCTCAGACCAGCTCTTTTGGCGATTTCTAAGAGCACTGAATCTAATTCTGGTGTCTGCTGGAATGTACAGGTTTTATTTTTTAATCAGATACATTTTTATTACATTATTTTTTTTTTTAGAACACATAAAAAAAGGGGGGAGAAAGAACAAAAAGTAGGGAACACGCATTTAAAAAATATATATGACAAAAACCCAAAGAATTGTCAAACCGTTAGCATAGCTGGAAGATTGGTCAAATCAGTTAAAACCCAAGTTTAGTATTTGTAAATGCAAAATTATGCACCTAGAGAACAAGAGTCTATTGAGAGAGTACAATATTGGGGGTACAGTGGGGGTACTTCTTTCAGATGGTTGTAAAATTTGCAAACGGTGTGACCAGGCAATGAGGAAAGCAGATAGAATTCTTGGATCGCACCTCTTGAAGGATCACCAGCAGGAGGAAGGAGGTTCTGATTCCCATATAAATATATCAGTGGTCTCCAAACTGTGGCCCGGGTGCCAGATGTGGCCCTTTGCTTGCCTTAATCCAGCTCTTGGGTCACTATTTCCTCCCAACGACACCAACAATGAGGCCCGCTGGCACCAGTGACGGGGCGATACTCCTCCCGCTGGCACCAGTGACGGGGCGATACTCCTCCCGCTGGCACCAGTGACGGGGCGATACTCCTCCCGCCGGCACCAGTGACGGGGCGATACTCCTCCCGCCGGCACCAGTGACGGGGCGCTACTCCTCCCGCCGGCACCAGTGACGGAGCGCTACTCCTCACGCCGGCACCAGTGACGGAGCGCTACTCCTCACGCCGGCACCAGTGACGGAGCGCTACTCCTCACGCCGGCACCAGTGACGGAGCGCTACTCCTCACGCCGGCACCAGTGACGGAGCGCTACTCCTCACGCCGGCACCAGTGACGGAGCGCTACTCCTCACGCCGGCACCAGTGACGGAGCGCTACTCCTCACGCCGGCACCAGTGACGGAGCGCTACTCCTCCCGCCGGCACCAGTGACGGAGCGCTACTCCTCCGGCACCAGTGACGGGGCGCTACTCCTCCCGCTGGCACCAGTGACGGGGCGATACTCCTCCCGCTGGCACCAGTCCGACCCCTCTAAAGTCTGGAAAAAAACTGGCCTTTTAGAAAATTTGGAGACCTCTGCACTATATAGATCTTTAGTTAGACCTCATTTAGAATGCCCATTTGTGGAGACCTCACTTATAAAAAGATATTGATAAGATAGAACGATTTTAGAGACAGGTAACAAAAATGGTCAAAAATCTGGGAGGATAAAACATATCAAGAGACTTCAGAAACCGAATATGTACAGTCTGGAGGAAAGAAGGGTAAAGTACACACATATACACATACATGACTGAAACATTTAAAAAGCTTTCTATCTATTCGATTCACATATGTCCAGACCGTCAAAGTCATTGTGTTCTCCTGGAGAAGGGGGCCAAAAATTGCATGCAAAATCTCACAGGCTGCCCATGCATGGTTTGAATCTCGCCCAGTTCCTGCTGAACGGGCCAAGATTTGAACAGTCAATGGCCAGATTTGGTTTCAGTTCTAATGACCGATATTTTTGTATACACAGTGGACCCTCTGTTAGCATTTTCATCGAAAAACTCTGAAAGTTGACTCTAACAAGCCCCCGTAGGTCAGCAATGCTCCAAAAGAGACTAATAGGCTGCAATATGCATGGGTCAACTTCATTGAAAAAGTTAAGGCATTGACAATTTATCTTTTTTCTAAAGTTTTGCACACATGAGGATATTTCTAAATAAAGAAGTACCGAAAATATTCTCTTTGACACAGATGAAAAACAAGCCTTTGCTGCTCTTAGAATTTCCTTATGTTCAGCAGTTTATCTGCCAGCCACTTAGCAGCTGCTGTTTTTTGTAAAAAAAAAAAATCAAATAAAAGAATCTAACTCAAAATTTTAAAAGTTACGTTTGCAACAAATGTATGCAGAGGGGAACTTAGGCCCCAACAACACTTTTCTGGTGGCATGCCTCTTTAAAATGGCCTGTGCCAGATTCAAAAAATCCCTGCTGCTCATGTCGGTAGCTTAATTAATTTTGCATTCGTTAATCACAAGTGGAGCAAACCCGAAGTGGAACTAGCATCTCTGACCCCCCATAAGGATCTGTCCATTCAGAGGCAAAAATCTTCACCCATTACCCGCTGTGTGACCGCCTGACAGCAGCGGGATAAAGCCAAGCTGCACTGAAGACAGAACATCAGCATGGACATTCGGGCCTCACTGCACCGCCACACATGGTGCTTGCCCCAAATCTACCTTAAAGTAAATGTATCATTTGCCTTTACTGGGCAAAAAAAAAAAAAGTTCACCTTAAGTGCCCATTTACACTACAAAAAGATGTGCCTTAACTTGCACTTCTTCATGCCATGCCGCATGCTGTGTTAGCCATGCTATTTAAAACGAAAAGGATGTTATGCCCATTAATGCACAAAAACGTAAGGTATACCTGCAAAGCACCACAAATCATACATTGCTGTGCACAATGTTGTGTTGTAATGCAGGAGCATTCTGGAGGTGCTTTGGTGTGCAATATCAGGATAAGATCACTTTTAGTAACGCGTTACACCCATATTCAAGGTGTAACATGTAACTAAAGCACCTGTTCACTAGCCACTCCCCCTCCCATTGTGACAGCAGCCAGGAGATCCTCCCCCAGCACCCGCTGTCAAAATTCAAAAACAGCGGGGCTGTGCAGGACTCAGTCCATACAGCCACACCACTCATTCGTAGAGTTGTGTGAATGGACTACAAGTCCTGTCTGCCACTGCAACAAGCAGCTTGTAGTTCTCAAAGAATGCATTAAAATAAAAACGTTCAGCTTTAAACGTTCAAACCTACAAACACTTTAAAGCGGGAGTTCTCCCATAAATGTTTTTTTTAACTTTGATTCCCTTAGATTGATGCTCGTTGTGTCTAGGGGAATCGGCTAGTTGTTTTAAAACCCGAGCAGTACTTACCGTTGTAGAGGGCGATCTTCTCCGCCACTTCCGGGTATGGGTCTTCGGGACTGGACGTTCCTTCTTGATTGACAGTCTTCCGACAGGCTTCCGACGGTCGCATCCATCGCGTCACGAGTAGCCAAAAGAAGCCGAACGTTGGTGCGGCTCTATACTGCGCCTGCGCACCGACGTTCAGCTACTTTCGGAAAATCGTGACGCGATGGATGCGACCGTCGGAAGCCTGTCAATCAAGAAGGAACGCCCAGTCCCGCAGCCCATACCCGGAAGTGGCGGAGAAGATCGCTCTCTAAAAAAGTAAGTACAGGTTCGATTTTAAAACAACTAGCCGATTCCCCTAGACTAAATGAGCATCACTCTAAGGGTAAAAACAGCATTTTAGCGGTGAACCTCCGCTTTAAACGTCCTTTAACACACAATATAGAATACATTGTGTGTGTGTGTAATATATACATATACACACAGTAGGTGAAATAAGTATTGAACTCTAATTTAATTTGCACTGACAAAGGGCAGGATTGCTTTCCAATTACTGATAGATTTCAGCAGGTGTCTTATCTTTCCATGCCTTTTTGCACCCCCCTTTCTTCATACGTTTTCCCTGTGTCATTCCATTTTATTATACATAACTTAAAGCGGGGGTTCACCCTAGAATAAAAAAAAAAATTTTTTTTTTTATTCTATCATAAAATTCGGCATCGTAGCGCGAGCTACAGTATGCCGGTCTTACATTTTTTATCCCCGTACTCACTGTTTAATCCGACCTAGACGATTCCGTCTGCCCACGGGGAATGGGCGTTCCAATCCAGACGGAAAGTGATTGACGGCCGGCTCTGGCGCGTCACGCTTCTCCGGAAATAGCCGAAATAGGCTTGGCTCTTCACGGCGCCTGCGCATAGCCTGTGCGCAGGCGCCGTGAAGAGCCGAGACCTACTCCGGCTGTCTTCGGGGAGCGTGACGTGCCAGAGTCGGCCGTCAATCACCCTCCCTCTTGCTAGGAACGCCCATTCCCCGCGGCAGACGGAATCGTCTAGGTACGATTAAACAGTGAGTACGGGGTTAAAAAACGTAAGACCGGCATACTGTAGCTCGCGCTACGATGCCGAATTTTATGCTGAAATGTTGTTCAGCAGGGTGAACCACCGCTTTAATTTCTGAACGTATTGGTTTTGGTTTCTTTGTATGCATGGATTTGCATGGGTTGTCTCTGTCTCTCTCTCAGAGTCTCTCTCTCTCAGAGTCTCTCTCTCTCTCAGAGTCTCTCTCTCTCTCTCAGAGTCTCTCTCTCAGAGTCTCTCTCTCTCTCTCAGAGTCTCTCTCTCAGAGTCTCTCTCTCAGAGTCTCTCTCTCAGAGTCTCTCTCTCTCAGAGTCTCTCTCTCTCTCTCTCTCAGAGTCTCTCTCTCTCTCAGAGTCTCTCTCTCTCTCTCTCTCAGAGTCTCTCTCTCTCAGAGTCTCTCTCTCTCTCAGAGTCTCTCTCTCAGAGTCTCTCTCTCAGAGTCTCTCTCAGAGTCTCTCTCTCTCTCTCTCTCTCAGAGTCTCTCTCTCTCTCTCTCTCAGAGTCTCTCTCTCAGAGTCTCTCTCTCTCTCTCAGAGTCTCTCTCTCTCAGAGTCTCTCTCTCTCTCAGAGTCTCTCTCTCTCTCTCTCTCTCTCTCTCTCTCTCTCTCTCTCTCTCTCTCTCTCTCTCTCTCTCTCTCTCTCTCTCTCTCTCTCTCAGAGTCTCTCTCTCTCTCTCTGTCTCTCTCTCTCAGAGTCTCTCTCTCAGAGTCTCTCTCTCTCTCTCTCTCTCAGAGTCTCTCTCTCTCTCTCAGAGTCTCTCTCTCTCTCTCTCTCTCTCTCAGAGTCTCTCTCTCTCTCTCAGAGTCTCTCTCTCTCTCTCTCAGAGTCTCTCTCTCTCTCAGAGTCTCTCTCAGAGTCTCTCTCTCTCTCTCTCAGAGTCTCTCTCTCTCTCTCTCTCTCAGAGTCTCTCTCTCTCTCTCAGAGTCTCTCTCTCTCTCTCTCAGAGTCTCTCTCTCTCTCTCTCTCTCAGAGTCTCTCTCTCTCTCTCTCTCTCTCAGAGTCTCTCTCTCTCTCTCAGAGTCTCTCTCTCTCTCTCTCTCTCTCTCAGAGTCTCTCTCTCTCTCTCAGAGTCTCTCTCTCTCTCTCTCTCTCTCTCAGAGTCTCTCTCTCTCTCTCTCTCAGAGTCTCTCTCTCTCTCTCTCTCAGAGTCTCTCTCTCTCTCTCTCTCTCAGAGTCTCTCTCTCTCTCTCTCTCTCTCTCTCTCAGAGTCTCTCTCTCTCTCTCTCTCTCTGAGTCTCTCTCTCTCTCAGAGTCTCTCTCTCTCTCAGAGTCTCTCTCTCTCTCAGAGTCTCTCTCTCTCTCAGAGTCTCTCTCTCTCAGAGTCTCTCTCTCTCTCAGAGTCTCTCTCTCTCTCAGAGTCTCTCTCTCTCTCAGAGTCTCTCTCTCTCTCAGAGTCTCTCTCTCTCTCAGAGTCTCTCTCTCTCTCTCTCTCTCTCTCTCAGAGTCTCTCTCTCTCTCAGAGTCTCTCTCTCTCTCAGAGTCTCTCTCTCTCTCAGAGTCTCTCTCCCTCTCTCTCTCTCTCTCTCTCAGAGTCTCTCTCTCTCTCTCTCAGAGTCTCTCTCTCTCTCTCTCTCTCTCAGAGTCTCTCTCTCTCTCTCTCTCTCTCTCTCAGAGTCTCTCTCTCTCTCTCTCTCTCTCAGAGTCTCTCTCTCTCTCTCTCTCAGAGTCTCTCTCTCTCTCTCTCTCTCTCTCAGAGTCTCTCTCTCTCTCTCTCTCAGAGTCTCTCTCTCTCTCTCTCTCTCTCTCAGAGTCTCTCTCTCTCTCTCTCTCTCTCTCAGAGTCTCTCTCTCTCTCAGAGTCTCTCTCTCTCTCAGAGTCTCTCTCTCTCTCAGAGTCTCTCTCCCTCTCTCTCTCTCTCTCTCTCAGAGTCTCTCTCTCTCTCTCTCAGAGTCTCTCTCTCTCTCTCTCTCTCTCAGAGTCTCTCTCTCTCTCTCTCTCTCTCTCAGAGTCTCTCTCTCTCTCTCTCTCTCTCAGAGTCTCTCTCTCTCTCTCTCTCTCTCAGAGTCTCTCTCTCTCTCTCTCTCTCTCTCAGAGTCTCTCTCTCTCTCTCTCTCAGAGTCTCTCTCTCTCTCTCTCTCTCTCTCAGAGTCTCTCTCTCTCTCTCTCTCTCTCAGAGTCTCTCTCTCTCTCTCTCTCAGAGTCTCTCTCTCTCTCTCTCTCAGAGTCTCTCTCTCTCTCTCAGAGTCTCTCTCTCTCTCTCTCAGAGTCTCTCTCTCTCTCAGAGTCTCTCTCAGAGTCTCTCTCTCTCTCTCTCTCTCTCTCTCTCTCTCAGAGTCTCTCTCTCTCTCTCTCTCTCTCTCAGAGTCTCTCTCTCTCTCTCAGAGTCTCTCTCTCTCTCTCAGAGTCTCTCTCTCTCTCTCTCTCAGAGTCTCTCTCTCTCTCTCTCTCTCTCTCTGAGTCTCTCTCTCTCTCTCTCTCAGAGTCTCTCTCTCTCTCTCTCAGAGTCTCTCTCTCTCTCTCTCAGAGTCTCTCTCTCTCTCTCTCTCTCTCTCTCTCTCTCTCTCTCTCAGAGTCTCTCTCTCTCTCTCTCTCTCTCTCTCAGAGTCTCTCTCTCTCTCTCTCTCTCTCTGAGTCTCTCTCTCTCTCAGAGTCTCTCTCTCTCTCAGAGTCTCTCTCCCTCTCAGAGTCTCTCTCCCTCTCTCTCTCTCTCTCTCAGAGTCTCTCTCTCTCTCTCTCTCAGAGTCTCTCTCTCTCTCTCTCTCTCTCTCTCTCTGAGTCTCTCTCTCTCTCTCTCTCTCTCTCTCTCTCAGAGTCTCTCTCTCTCTCTCTCTCTCTCTCTCTCAGAGTCTCTCTCTCTCTCTCTCTCTCTCAGAGTCTCTCTCTCTCTCTCTCTCTCTCTCTCAGAGTCTCTCTCTCTCTCTCTCAGAGTCTCTCTCTCTCTCTCTCAGAGTCTCTCTCTCTCTCTCAGAGTCTCTCTCTCTCTCTCAGAGTCTCTCTCTCTCTCTCTCAGAGTCTCTCTCTCTCTCAGAGTCTCTCTCAGAGTCTCTCTCTCTCTCTCTCTCTCTCTCTCAGAGTCTCTCTCTCTCTCTCTCTCAGAGTCTCTCTCTCTCTCTCTCAGAGTCTCTCTCTCTCTCTCTCTCTCAGAGTCTCTCTCTCTCAGAGTCTCTCTCTCTCTCTCTCTCAGAGTCTCTCTCTCTCTCTCTCAGAGTCTCTCTCTCTCTCTCTCAGAGTCTCTCTCTCTCTCTCTCAGAGTCTCTCTCTCTCTCTCTCAGAGTCTCTCTCTCTCTCTCTCAGAGTCTCTCTCTCTCTCTCTCTCTCAGAGTCTCTCTCTCTCTCTCTCTCTCTCAGAGTCTCTCTCTCTCTCTCTCTCTCTCAGAGTCTCTCTCTCTCTCTCTCAGAGTCTCTCTCTCTCTCTCTCAGAGTCTCTCTCTCTCTCTCTCAGAGTCTCTCTCTCTCTCTCTCTCTCAGAGTCTCTCTCTCTCTCTCTCTCTCAGAGTCTCTCTCTCTCTCTCTCTCTCAGAGTCTCTCTCTCTCTCTCTCTCTGAGTCTCTCTCTCTCTCTCTCTCTCTCAGAGTCTCTCTCTCTCTCTCTCTCTCAGAGTCTCTCTCTCTCTCTCTCTCTCAGACTCTCTCTCTCTCTCTCTCTCAGACTCCCCCTCTCTCTCTCTCTCTGAGTCTCTCTCTCTCTCTCTCTCAGAGTCTCTCTCTCTCTCTCTCTCTCAGAGTCTCTCTCTCTCTCTCTCTCTCTCAGAGTCTCTCTCTCTCTCTCTCAGAGTCTCTCTCTCTCTCTCAGAGTCTCTCTCTCTCTCTCTCTCTCAGAGTCTCTCTCTCTCTCTCTCTCTCTGAGTCTCTCTCTCTCTCTCTCTCTCAGAGTCTCTCTCTCTCTCTCTCTCTCAGAGTCTCTCTCTCTCTCTCTCTCAGAGTCTCTCTCTCTCTCTCTCTCTCTGAGTCTCTCTCTCTCTCTCTCTCAGAGTCTCTCTCTCTCTCTCTCTCTCTCTCAGAGTCTCTCTCTCTCTCTCTCTCTCTCAGAGTCTCTCTCTCTCTCTCTCAGAGTCTCTCTCTCTCTCTCTCTCTCTCAGAGTCTCTCTCTCTCTCTCTCTCTCTCAGAGTCTCTCTCTCTCTCTCTCTCTCAGAGTCTCTCTCTCTCTCTCTCTCTCTCAGAGTCTCTCTCTCTCTCTCTCTCTCAGAGTCTCTCTCTCTCTCTCTCTCTCTCAGAGTCTCTCTCTCTCTCTCTCAGAGTCTCTCTCTCTCTCTCTCTCTCTCTCAGAGTCTCTCTCTCTCTCAGAGTCTCTCTCTCTCTCTCTCTCTCTCAGAGTCTCTCTCTCTCTCTCAGAGTCTCTCTCTCTCTCTCTCAGAGTCTCTCTCTCTCTCTCTCTCTGAGTCTCTCTCTCTCTCTCTCTCTGTCTCTCTCTCTCTCTCTCTCTCTCAGAGTCTCTCTCTCTCTCTCTCTCAGAGTCTCTCTCTCTCTCTCAGAGTCTCTCTCTCTCTCTCTCAGAGTCTCTCTCTCTCTCTCTCTCTCTCTCTCAGAGTCTCTCTCTCTCTCTCTCTCTCTCTCAGAGTCTCTCTCTCTCTCTCTCAGAGTCTCTCTCTCTCTCTCTCTCTCAGAGTCTCTCTCTCTCTCTCTCTCTCTCTCTCTCTCTCAGAGTCTCTCTCTCTCTCTCTCTCTCTCTCAGAGTCTCTCTCTCTCTCTCTCTCTCTCTGAGTCTCTCTCTCTCTCTCAGAGTCTCTCTCTCTCTCTCTCTCTCTCAGAGTCTCTCTCTCTCTCTCTCTCTCTCTCAGAGTCTCTCTCAGAGTCTCTCTCAGAGTCTCTCTCTCAGTCTCTCTCTGAGTCTCTCTCTCTCTCTGAGTCTCTCTCAGAGTCTCTCTCTCTCTCTCTCTCTCTCAGTCTCTCTCTCTCTCTGAGTCTCTCTCTCTCTCTGAGTCTCTCTCTCTCTCTGAGTCTCTCTCTCTCTCTGAGTCTCTCTCTCTCTCTGAGTCTCTCTCTCTGAGTCTCTCTCTCTCTCTCTCTGAGTCTCTCTCTCTCTCTGAGTCTCTCTCTCTCTCTGAGTCTCTCTCTCTCTCTCTCTGAGTCTCTCTCTCTCTCTCTCTGAGTCTCTCTCTCTCTCTCTGAGTCTCTCTCTCTCTGAGTCTCTCTCTCTCTCTCTGAGTCTCTCTCTCTCTCTCTCAGAGTCTCTCTCTCTCTCTCTCTCTCTCTCAGAGTCTCTCTCTCTCTCTCTCTCTCAGAGTCTCTCTCTCTCTCTGAGTCTCTCTCTCTCTCTCTCTCAGAGTCTCTCTCTCTCTCTCTCTCTCTCAGAGTCTCTCTCTCTCTCTCTCTCAGAGTCTCTCTCTCTCTCTCTCTCTCAGAGTCTCTCTCTCTCTCTCTCTCAGAGTCTCTCTCTCTCTCTCTCTCTGAGTCTCTCTCTCTCTCTCTCTCAGAGTCTCTCTCTCTCTCTCTCTCTCAGTCTCTCTCTCTCTCTCTCTCTCTCAGACTCTCTCTCTCTCTCTCTCAGAGTCTCTCTCTCTCTCTCAGAGTCTCTCTCTCTCTCTCTCTCTCAGAGTCTCTCTCTCTCTCTCTCTCTCTGAGTCTCTCTCTCTCTCTCTCTCTCTCTCTCTCTCTCTCTCTCTCTCAGAGTCTCTCTCTCTCTCTCTCTCAGAGTCTCTCTCTCTCTCTCTCTCTCTGAGTCTCTCTCTCTCTCTCTCTCAGAGTCTCTCTCTCTCTCTCTCTCTCTCAGAGTCTCTCTCTCTCTCTCTCTCTCTCAGAGTCTCTCTCTCTCTCTCTCAGAGTCTCTCTCTCTCTCTCTCTCTCAGAGTCTCTCTCTCTCTCTCTCTCTCTCAGAGTCTCTCTCTCTCTCTCTCTCTCTCTCTCTCTCTCTCTCTCTCTCTCAGAGTCTCTCTCTCTCTCTCTCTCTCAGAGTCTCTCTCTCTCTCTCTCTCTCTCAGAGTCTCTCTCTCTCTCTCTCAGAGTCTCTCTCTCTCTCTCTCTCTCTCTCAGAGTCTCTCTCTCTCTCAGAGTCTCTCTCTCTCTCTCTCTCTCTCAGAGTCTCTCTCTCTCTCTCTCTCAGAGTCTCTCTCTCTCTCTCTCAGAGTCTCTCTCTCTCTCTCTCTCTGAGTCTCTCTCTCTCTCTCTCTCTGAGTCTCTCTCTCTCTCTCTCTCTCTCAGAGTCTCTCTCTCTCTCTCTCTCAGAGTCTCTCTCTCTCTCTCAGAGTCTCTCTCTCTCTCTCTCAGAGTCTCTCTCTCTCTCTCTCTCTCTCTCAGAGTCTCTCTCTCTCTCTCTCTCTCTCAGAGTCTCTCTCTCTCTCTCTCTCTCTCAGAGTCTCTCTCTCTCTCTCTCTCTCAGAGTCTCTCTCTCTCTCTGAGTCTCTCTCTCTCTCTCTCAGAGTCTCTCTCTCTCTCTCTCTCTGAGTCTCTCTCTCTCTCTCTCTCAGAGTCTCTCTCTCTCTCTCTCTCTCAGAGTCTCTCTCTCTCTCTCTCTCAGAGTCTCTCTCTCTCTCTCTCTCAGAGTCTCTCTCTCTCTCTCTCTCAGAGTCTCTCTCTCTCTCTCTCTCTCAGAGTCTCTCTCTCTCTCTCTCTCTCTCAGAGTCTCTCTCTCTCTCTCTCAGAGTCTCTCTCTCTCTCTCAGAGTCTCTCTCTCTCTCTCTCTCTCTCAGAGTCTCTCTCTCTCTCTCTCTCTCTGAGTCTCTCTCTCTCTCTCTCTCAGAGTCTCTCTCTCTCTCTCTCTCTCAGAGTCTCTCTCTCTCTCTCTCTCAGAGTCTCTCTCTCTCTCTCTCTCTCTGAGTCTCTCTCTCTCTCTCTCAGAGTCTCTCTCTCTCTCTCTCTCTCTCTCAGAGTCTCTCTCTCTCTCTCTCTCTCTCAGAGTCTCTCTCTCTCTCTCTCAGAGTCTCTCTCTCTCTCTCTCTCTCTCTCTCTCTCTCTCTCTCTCTCTCAGAGTCTCTCTCTCTCTCTCTCTCTCAGAGTCTCTCTCTCTCTCTCTCTCTCAGAGTCTCTCTCTCTCTCTCTCTCTCAGAGTCTCTCTCTCTCTCTCTCTCTCTCAGAGTCTCTCTCTCTCTCTCAGAGTCTCTCTCTCTCTCTCTCTCTCTCAGAGTCTCTCTCTCTCTCTCTCAGAGTCTCTCTCTCTCTCTCTCTCTCTCAGAGTCTCTCTCTCTCTCTCTCTCTCTCAGAGTCTCTCTCTCTCTCTCTCTCTCAGAGTCTCTCTCTCTCTCTCTCTCTCTCTGAGTCTCTCTCTCTCTCTCTCTCAGAGTCTCTCTCTCTCTCTCTCTCTCAGAGTCTCTCTCTCTCTCTCTCTCTCAGAGTCTCTCTCTCTCTCTCTCTCTCAGAGTCTCTCTCTCTCTCTCTCTCAGAGTCTCTCTCTCTCTCTCTCTCTGAGTCTCTCTCTCTCTCTCTCTCAGAGTCTCTCTCTCTCTCTCTCTCTCAGAGTCTCTCTCTCTCTCTCTCTCTCAGAGTCTCTCTCTCTCTCTCTCTCAGAGTCTCTCTCTCTCTCTCTCTCTCAGAGTCTCTCTCTCTCTCTCTCTCAGAGTCTCTCTCTCTCTCTCTCTCTGAGTCTCTCTCTCTCTCTCTCTCAGAGTCTCTCTCTCTCTCTCTCTCTCTCAGAGTCTCTCTCTCTCTCTCTCAGAGTCTCTCTCTCTCTCTCTCTCTCAGAGTCTCTCTCTCTCTCTCTCTCTCTCAGAGTCTCTCTCTCTCTCTCTCTCTCAGAGTCTCTCTCTCTCTCTCTCTCTCTCAGAGTCTCTCTCTCTCTCTCTCTCAGAGTCTCTCTCTCTCTCTCTCTCTCTCAGAGTCTCTCTCTCTCTCTCTCTCTCAGAGTCTCTCTCTCTCTCTCTCTCTCTCAGAGTCTCTCTCTCTCTCTCTCTCAGAGTCTCTCTCTCTCTCTCTCTCTCTCAGAGTCTCTCTCTCTCTCTCTCAGAGTCTCTCTCTCTCTCTCTCTCTCTCAGAGTCTCTCTCTCAGAGTCTCTCTCTCTCTCTCTCTCTGAGTCTCTCTCTCTCTCTCTCTCTCTCTGAGTCTCTCTCTCTCTCTCTCTCTGAGTCTCTCTCTCTCTCTCTCTCTGAGTCTCTCTCTCTCTCTCTCTCAGAGTCTCTCTCTCTCTCTCTCTCTCTCAGAGTCTCTCTCTCTCTCTCAGAGTCTCTCTCTCTCTCTCTCAGAGTCTCTCTCTCTCTCTCTCTCTCTCTCAGAGTCTCTCTCTCTCTCTCTCTCTCTCTCAGTCTCTCTCTCTCTCTCTCTCTCTCTGAGTCTCTCTCTCTCTCTCTCTCTCTCTCTCTCTCAGAGTCTCTCTCTCTCTCTCTCTCTCAGAGTCTCTCTCTCTCTCTCTCTCTCTCTCTGAGTCTCTCTCTCTCTCTCAGAGTCTCTCTCTCTCTCTCTCTCTCTCAGAGTCTCTCTCTCTCTCTCTCTCTCTCTCTCTCAGAGTCTCTCTCAGAGTCTCTCTCAGAGTCTCTCTCTCAGTCTCTCTCTGAGTCTCTCTCTCTCTCTGAGTCTCTCTCTCTCTCTGAGTCTCTCTCTCTCTCTGAGTCTCTCTCTCTCTCTGAGTCTCTCTCTCTCTCTGAGTCTCTCTCTCTCTCTGAGTCTCTCTCTCTCTGAGTCTCTCTCTCTCTCTCTCTGAGTCTCTCTCTCTCTCTGAGTCTCTCTCTCTCTCTCTCTGAGTCTCTCTCTCTCTCTCTGAGTCTCTCTCTCTCTCTGAGTCTCTCTCTCTCTCTCTGAGTCTCTCTCTCTCTCTGAGTCTCTCTCTCTCTCTGAGTCTCTCTCTCTCTCTGAGTCTCTCTCTCTCTCTGAGTCTCTCTCTCTCTCTGAGTCTCTCTCTCTCTCTGAGTCTCTCTCTCTCTCTGAGTCTCTCTCTCTCTCTCTGAGTCTCTCTCTCTCTCTCTGAGTCTCTCTCTCTCTGAGTCTCTCTCTCTCTGAGTCTCTCTCTCTCTGAGTCTCTCTCTCTCTGAGTCTCTCTCTCTCTGAGTCTCTCTCTCTCTCTGAGTCTCTCTCTCACTGCAGGAGAGTCAGGATGCTCTCTACTTTGAAGATAAAGGAGCTGTGTGTTAGTGGGCGTCCTGACTCTTCTGCAGTCCGAGGGAGGGGGCGAGCACGACACTCCACACCAGAGAGAAAGCCTTGCATTACTGTGTGGAGTTACAGACAGAAGAACAGGAAGTGAGGATTTCTCAGAAGAAATAAGGACATTTAAAAGCAAAATCAAAGGATGAGGTAAGTGAAGGAGGACTGCACTAAGGTAAAGGAAACTATTTAGGAAAAAAAAAATTACCTTTACAACCCCTTTAAACCCAGTGTTATATTCTTACTATATTTAGCCATTCAATGTTGAGCCAACAATAACTGCAGCAGTAATGGATCACTGTAAACAGAATTATGTAATTTTACCCCAATCTGAGCACCTAAACAGTGACTTTTACCCCTTAGAAGAAAATCCATTCAAAATCCTTAGTTACATAATGAGAAAGCCACATCATTAACATTCCAAAGAGACTTATTCCCAATACGCTGACAGAGGACACTTGGAACCCTGCGAACTTTGCCTTCTGTCTACTTTTGTTAGACTACCGCTTGCCAGAGGATTACGGCCTCCCCATTATAAAATATACCTATTTAAAAGACCACTGCCACAGAAAATTCAACCTTTTGTCCTCATTTACTAATTGCGACACTGTGAACTTCTCTTAGTGGGCCCTGTGAACCATTTCATTTCTGAATATCGTAGTAAGTCCTGTATTTTACAAAGACAGTATTTAGTAAAATAGAAATAATCATGTCTAGTTGGAAGAATGATTTTCGGTACACACTTTTTTCAGGTTTCACTTCTGTTGGAAAAAGTCCTACACTCCGAGGGGCAGATAAAGTCAGAAGCAGTCAGAATAAGGGGGGGGGGGGATATCTGTTTTAAGGTCCCCCTCCTTTATGATATTGTGGTAGGTTTCTATTCCCTCTCTCTCGCTCACGAATGGGCTTAAGGTGGGTCAGCTGACCTGGTGGAATGTTTTGGAAGGGTATTGCGCTGCTATATTGAAGAGTAACTCCACTTTCATGGGAAAAAATAGCACACATGGATGTTCGTTCTTGATAGCATTTAGACCCACTTGCAGCTACTCATTGAACAAGCCAGAGAGGAAGATGGAGAAGGCTAGAGATGGTTTAGGCACAAAGGGTGCCTTAGACCTACCATAAACATCAAGTTCCTCTTGCTAAAGATCAGTGGCGGCAATAGGAAAAAAAAAATCCTGGGGAAGATACGGTATCAGGTCAGCGTGGTCACATCGCTTTGCGAGGAAAATCATTCAGCAGAGGACTGGCAAAAAGGAGGCACAGGCAGCCCTAATGATACCTTTCTCCACGCAAAGCAGTTTCAAGTAGATGTGCTGGGTGAATATCTATCTAAAAGGGGAACAGAAGTTAGGGCATATTTGAGTAAAGCCAGGAGGCAGAGCCCAGCGTGGCAGGACCTTGCATCAGAGCAGCTGTCACTTAGGCAATGATTAACCCCAAAGTCGGACCATTTCAGTTTTTGTCTTTTCATCTCTCCCCCGTCACCTCTGCCTGAGAACTGAGCGATTGAACACCGCCGATGGCTCGGTTCTCACAGCTGCCCAAGCAGATTGGCTCCTCTGATGGCCAATCGGTGCTTGCGCCCCACAGAACCTTGTGCATGAACCGCCGTACACATACGGTGATTCGCGCAGCCGAGCCAGCTTGCCGCTGTATAACGGCGGTGGCTGGTTGCCAAGAGGTTAAAGTAGATCTAAAGGCAACATTTATTTTTTCATTTTGGATAGCGTAAGAAGGAGGGGTTATAACCCCTGTCTTTTTGCCATTTGTGTCCCATTGGGGAGATCTCTCTCCATTTTAATTCCTACAGCCAAAACAGGAAGCGAGAAGAAATCCAGCCAAAGGAAGGGAATTCCCAGTTTTCCAGAGAGTCATCAGAACAAGTATTCTAATTGGAAGATTCTCTAAATGAGTGCACCCCAACAGATTGGTCAGAAAAACTTTCCTTTCGGGAATCAACATTTTCTATGGCCCACTATCTACAACAGGGGTGTTAAACTCAATTTCATTGTGGGCCGCATCAGCATTACGATTGCACTTAAAAGGGCCAGTTGTATATGTAAGATTAGATGTCCAGCGCATCCACTCCCCATATATTAGATGTCAAGAGCCACCCCACCATCAGAAGTTGAGTCCCCCACTCTCCCTTACATCACAGTGAACGCCCTTTCCTTATGCTGCTGCTGGGAAGAAGCTGGATGCATTGCTTGAAAGCAGAAAGTAAGGGTCCGGAAGAGGACCAGAGGAGGGTTGGAGCTCTCCTGCAGCTGCAGGAGAGGTGTGGGAGGGCCACATGAATTGGTCTGGAGGTCCGTATTCGGCCTACGGGCCTTGTGTTTGACACCTGTGATTTACAAAATACTCCCAAAGATTTGTTTTTTTTGCACACAAAAAACAAACTCATTCAAGACCATGTTGCAAAAATACGGCATACACTGCAGAGGGATGGTATGCATGGGTGTCATCCATGAAGGAATCCTCTCCTATGCCCATACACAAAAACCTGCACCTAAAATTTGCTAGGACCCATGCTGAAAAAGAAGACTACTGGGACTCCCTACTCTGGAATAATGAGACCAAGATGATTGTTTATGGAACTGATGGCTTCAAAACTGTATGTAGGGTTGCCACCTGATCCCTTTAAACCCGAACACATATGAACTACACAGGTTCTGAGGCTAATTTAATGCAAATAAGGCACCAATTGAGTTTAATTACCACCTTAATCAGCCACAGAACCAGTGTAATACATATGTGTTCGGGTTTAAAGGGATGAGGTGGCAACCCTAACCGTATGGCGCTGCAAAGGTGAGGATTACAAAGAAAAAAAAGATGCTACCATCACTTAATGCCCTTGGTCGTTGTCCAACATGATCCAAAACACACATCTAAGGCCACTGTTGCATTTTTGAAGAAGAAGAGGGTGAAAGTGATTCAGTGGCCAAGTATGTCACCTGATCTGAACCCAGACACCTATGGGGAATTCTGAAGAGACAAGTTGAGCGTCAATCTCCAGCCAGCATCCAGACTCTAAAAAGGTCATTCTTGAAGAATGGAAAAACATATATGCTGCAATATGTCACCAACTTGTTCATTCCATGCCTAGAAGACTTGGTGCTGTCCTTACAAATCATGGAGGTTCTACAAAATACCAGTAGTAGTTTTTGTTGTGGGGTGCATTTATTTTTGCATCAACTAATTTGAGTAAAACAGTAATTTTGTAATCGTAGTTATATTATTAACCTTACTTTAATGCAATGTGCTAACCAAATGTTCTATGAAACTCAGTTTTGTCAAAATTTGGGAAATTCTTGTTGTGTTGATTGAGATCTTAATTAAAATCTTACTTTTCAAAAAGGATGTACTCACTAATGCTGAACATTGTATACATTTTTCAATGTTATGCAACTAGCCGTGTTCTTTCCCTTTTGAAGCGATCTTATTTAGGGTAATTTTTTTTAGCATTTTCTGCAGCACTTTGCAGGTGGTTTCAGCTATAGTTGAAGGCTCCCTTTCACGTGGGGCAGCTCCGTTTTGACAGACTCCGGTTGCTCAACGGGGATCGCTCTTCTGATCCTTGCTGAGCATGTGGATGACAGGTCTGTCTCCACTCACTGTGCAGAGACGGACCTGTCAGAGTCCTGCTCTCCTCTATGGGGAAATCAGAAGAAAATGGACAGCATGTCTGTTTTCATCTGATCCCATCCGAACCGACCCGCTGGACGAATGGCCAGCATATCGCTATCCGTCTATTTTCTGCAGATTTTGTCCAATCGGATGTCAGGGGACATATCTCCGCTGACATCCAACTCCCCATAGAGGACAATGGGTAGCCTGATTGGGTTTGCTTGAAAAACGGACAGGCAGAACCGATTGTTCCAATCGTGTGAAAGGAGCCTTAAGCCCTGTACACACGATCAGTCCATCCGACGAGAACGGTCCGAAGGACCGTTCTCATCGGTTAACCGATGAAGCAGACTGATGGTCTGATGTGCCTACACACCATCAGTTAAAAAAATGGAGTTACACTTACCGGTAACGTCCTTTCCAGTAGTCTTTCAGGACAGCCACAACTTGAGAGATAGGCTCCTCCTCTTCCTTAGGAAACACTGCCCAGCCTTTAAAATCTCTCCTCCCCCTGCTAGACCTCAGTTTTTATACGAGCACTCCGGTCCGCTGGGGAGACACAAGAACATGTTAGTAATCCATAGTTAACACATCAATATCATACTATGTTCCTGGATTAGAAACCCCTTCTTCTTACTTTTCGGGAGGGTAACTAGGGCTGTCCTGAAAGACTACTGGAAAGGACGTTACCGGTAAGTGTAACTCCATTTTTCCCTATCCGTCTTTCAGGACAGCCACAACTTGAGAGGATAATCGAGTACTTACAATTTAGGGTGGGACCACGGCTTGCAAGACTTTTCTCCCAAAGGCTTGTTCACCTGCTGACACCAGATCTACTCTGTAATGCTTGATGAAAGTGGCGTAGCTGGACCAAGTTGCGGCTTTGCATATTTGATCTGGCGTCGCTCCAGCCCTTTCAGCCTGAGAAGTAGCCACCGCCCGAGTAGAGTGTGCCTTAATTCCTGTAGGGACTTCCCTACCAGTTAAGGAGTAAGCCTGCCCAATAACTAGTCTGAGCCACCTAGCAATAGTGCGCCGAGACGCTTTCTGTCCCTTTCTGGTCCCAGAAAACAAAACGAACAAAGAGTCTGACTTCCTAAAAGCTCGAGTCAGCTCCAAGTACTGTAGGATACATCTCCTAACATCTAGTGTACTGAACTTAAATTCCCTTTCACCAGAGGGATTGGAACAAAATGAGGGTAATACAACCTCCTGGCTTCTATGGAACTTGGAAGCCACTTTCGGAAGGAAGGCCGGATCGGTTTTAAAAACAACTCGATCCGGGAAAATTACACAAAAAGGAGGACGAATGGACAGGGCTTCCAATTCACTAACCCTCCTGGCAGTAGTCACTGCAACTAAAAAGACTGTTTTAAATGTTAGATCCTTTAAAGAACACTTGTCTAAAGGTTCAAAGGGCAACCCTGTTAGCACCTGTAAAACTAGTGATAGATCCCACTTGGGGAAGGAAGGTCCCTGGGAAGGTTTCTGTCTGGACAAAGCCCTAAAGAACCTGATGACCCAGGGATTGGATGCTAGAGGGCTCTCTAGAAACACACTGAGTGCTGAGACCTGGCCTTTAAGGGTACTCACTGACAAGCCTTTATCTGCTCCGCACTGGAGAAATTCCAGAACGGACTTGTGGCTTTGTGTTGGAAAGGAAAATTCCTGGCACCAAGTATTAAAACGAATCCAAACTTTTCTATAAATAGAACGTGTCTCCTTCTTCCTACTGTCAAGAAGGGTGGCAGTCAGTTTGTCCGAAAAACCTCTGGACCTCAGCAAGGACTCCTCAGTAACCACGCCGCAAGGTTCCATCTGTGTACCTGAGGGCACAGAACTGGACCCTGCGAGAGGAGATCCTCTCGAAGAGGAAGAACAAGAGGGGGTTCTGTGGTCAGTTGCTTGAGAACCGAAAACCAAGCCCTCTTGGGCCAGTGGGGTGCCACAAGGATAAGTGAGGTGTTCTCCAGCTGAAATTTTCTCAGGACCAGTGGTAGAAGAGCTGGGGGTGGGAAGGCGTAACAAATCCCGAATCGCCAGCTCTGGGATAGGGCATCTATCCCTCTTGCTCCCTCTCCCCTGCCCCGAGAGAAAAACCAATGTGTTTTTGTGTTCTCCCTGGAAGCGAAGAGATCTATCTCCGGAGACCCCCATCTCTTGACCAAAAGATGGAAGACCTCCTGATTGAGGGACCACTCGTCTTCCCTCAGTTGACTTCGACTGAGGAAATCCGCTGTACTGTTTTCTATCCCCCTTAGAAAAACTGCTGATAAGGACAGGGTGTTTGTTTCGGCCCAGCGAAAGATTCTTGTTGTTATGGCCGACAGGGCTACACACCTGGTGCCACCCTGCTTGTTTACATAGGCCACGGCCGACGCATTGTTTGACCTCACTTGGACGTGGTGTCCTCGAAGTCTCTCCTGAAAGAAGATGAGAGCTAAACCGATCGCCCTCAGCTCCTTCCAGTTGGAGGAATGTTTCAGCTCTGCCACTTCCCAAACACCCTGTGCTGGAAGTACCCCCAGGTGAGCCCCCCAACCTCTGCCGCTGGCGTCTGTGGTGACGATCAATGGAGACCGGATATGCCATAGACGACCCTGTGACAGATTGGTGATCTTTCTCCACCACCAGAGGGATCTCTTTACCTGACTTGGGACCTGTACCAGAACGTCTAGGTGTTCTGAGCTGTGGTCCCAGATTCTGAGTACAAAGGCCTGCAGGGCCCGAAAGTGAATCCCTGCCCACTGGACTGCCGGTAGAGTGGAAGTTAACAGTCCTAGTGTTGACATCAGGAATCTGATTGAAACCTGATGGCTGCCCTGGAGGGCAGATACTGACTTTTCTAACTTTAGAGCCTTCTCTAATGGAAGGAAGACCCTTAGCAGGGTGGAGTCCAGGGTGTACCCTAAATAAGGAATGCGCTGCGATGGTATTAGACTGGATTTTTCCAGGTTTAACAGCCAACCTAGGTCCATAAGGGTCTTTTTGGTTAGTTCCAGGTCCCTGGAGACTTGTTCCGGAGAGGCTGCAAAAAGAAGCAGGTCGTCCAGGTACGCTATTATACCCACTCCCTGAAGACGCAGAAAAGCTATTGGTTCCGCCAGGACCTTTGTGAACACGCGGGGTGAGGAGGATAGACCGAATGGCAAGGCCTGGAACTGTAGGTGCACCACCGAAGTTCCCAAGTCTATCGCTAGCCGTAGAAACTCCTGAGACCCCTCTGCAATGGGTACGTGCAGGTACGCGTCCCTGAGGTCCAGGGAGACCATAAAGCAATTCTGTGGTAGGAGGGCCCTTACCGTGAAAATTGACTCCATACGGAATCTTTTGTATGTTACTGACTTGTTCAGCGGTTTCAGGTTTAGGATTAACCTGTACTTGCCAGAGGGTTTCTTTACCACGAAAACGTGGGAGTAAAACCCTCTTTTCTCCTCTCCTTTTGGGACTCTGCAAACAACATTTTGGACCTCCAGATCCCTCAAGGCCCCCACTAGAGCTTCTGCTTTTTCCTTGGCTCTGGGAAGGTGAGTGACCAGGTACCTCTGTGGCGGAAGGCATGAGAACTCTAGGGAATACCCCCTTCTCACTATCGCCAATACGTACCTGTTTGGGGAAAAAGACTCCCATTGTGGAAGGAAGGCCCCCAACCTTCCCCCCACTCTGATCTGGGAGTCATTGTTTTTTGGGGGGCTGGTCAGGTGGGCGAAAAATCGCTCCTCTTCCCCTACCCCTAGGTGTCCAGATCCTTTTTTGAGTCTCTGGTTTCGGAACCCCTGTTTGTCTTTGGGGACGAAACCCTCTTCCTTTTTGTGGAGCTTTACGTTTAAAAGGAAAAGATTTTTTCTTATCCGCCGTGCGGTCTAAGACTGACTCCAGGTCAGGACCAAATAGAAGATCTCCTGTAAAGGGAATCCCACATAACAGACTTGGACGCAATGTCTCCTGACCAAGTCTTGAGCCAGAGAGCTCTTCTGGCAGAATTAGCCAGGGCTGCTGACCTGGCTGACATGCGGACGGATTCTGCTGAGGCATCCGCAATGTAGGCTACCCCTTTTAAAATTGTGGGGAAGGAAGCCAAAATAGTGTCCTTGTCCGTATCTGCCTCAATATGTTCTTGGATCTTTGAGAGCCAGTGTTCTAAATTACGGGCCACTACTGTAACTGCTAATTCTGGTTTTAAATTGCCAATTATGGACTCCCATGCTTTTTTTAACAATGAGTCCATTCTCTTATCCATAGCATCCGTCAGGTTGCCCATATCCTCAAATGCTAAATCAGTCTTTTTAGAGACTTGTGAAAAGGCCGCATCTAACTTAGGGTTCTTATTCCAAACAGACGTGGAATCTTCCGCAAAGGGAAACCTTCTCTTAAGGGATTGAGAAAAGAAAGGCTTTCTTTCAGGGTCCTGCCACTCCTTCTTAACAGTATCAATCAGAAGATCGTGTACTGGGAAAACCCTGCCCTTGTGTTCCCCTAGACCTTTGTACATCTGGTCATGGAGACTAAGAGGTTTAATATCCGTGTGAATGCCTAGGGTCGTGTAAATGGCCCCTAGTAGTTCCTCAACCTCTTCAAGAGATAGCTTGTATCTGGAAGACTTCTTGGACTCACTGTCCTGGTCTTCTTCACCTGACTCTGCCTGCGAGTCGAAAGCAACATTCTCCATTAAGGAGTGCTGCCCCTGAGAAGGGCCTGCAAAATCAACTGCTTCCTCTGAAGGATCAGGAGAGGCAGGTGCAGGACCCTGAACATCAGGGTGGGCTGTAACCTGTGTGGGTACCAGGGGGGGTTGCACCCTTTCAAACAGGGTTTTGAAAGAGGAAAAGGTAGAGGCTAGTTCCTTAACTGAAGCAGCTAGACTATCCCCCTGTTCTGCATCCCTTTCCCTAACTAGAGAGTTTATGCAATCTCTGCATAAAACTTTTGCCCAAGAATCAGGAAGGGAATCCCTACAGGAAGCGCACTTCTTCTTAGAACTATGTGTCCTTCCTGTTTTTTCTTGGCTCTTTTCTAGGCTCTTCTGGAAAATAGAAGACATAAGGACCCACATTAAAAAAGCAGAGATATATATAAAAAAGTTTTTTTTTTTTTTTTTTAAAATAACAACCTGGTTACAGCCCTCTGGGAAGCACTAGACAGACACTACTGCTAGGTGCCCTGCTGTCTTTCCCTCCTCTCCCCCAACCACCAAGGGAAAAATAGAGGAAGGAAAAGAGACATAGTCTAAAGTTTTGGGAACCCTCCCCAGGAACCCTTACCTTGGACTGGCTGGAGGTAGCATCCCTAGTCGGGTCCCGTTCCGGAGAGGTCACCGACATAGCGGGGTGGTTGTGCTGTGTCTAACTCGTCCCAACGAGTATCCGACACCTCCAGCAGGACGCGTGGGTCTCTTATCAGCGCCGCGACCCGGAACCGGAAGTCGCGGGTCATAGGGAATCCTTTCCGAGGCGCACCGGAAATGACGTCGCCCGCCACTCGGCCCGCATTTTTTAAAAGAAAAAAACAATGTGCGGCCTGTAATCAGGGTGCCCGGAGCTGAATTCCCCCCGCCGCGGTCCTGTGGACACGATAGGGACCCCCCCACGAACCGTCTGTCGCGCTCGACCTGGTTGGGGTGCGTTTCTTTTGGCGGTAAGTTCTTTCGCCCAATCTCCTTTAGGAAGCCCTTGCCTCCTCCATAGGAAAAATAATGATGGCCACAGTCCCCTGACTGTTCTGGCTGGTTCCTTAGCAGTGTCTCCCCACCGGAGGAAACACTAAGAACTGAGGTCTAGCAGGGGGAGGAGAGATTTTAAAGGCTGGGCAGTGTTTCCTAAGGAAGAGGAGGAGCCTATCTCTCAAGTTGTGGCTGTCCTGAAAGACGGATAGGGAAAAATGATCGAGTCCAACGCGGTGACGTAAAACACAACGACGTGCAGAAAAAAAATGAAGTTCAATGCTTCCAAGCATGCTTCAACTTGATTCTGAGCATGCACAGGTTTTTAACAGATGCTTTTGCGTACTAAACATCGGTTTTGACCTATCGGTTAGGTGTCCATCGGTTGAATTTTAAAGCAAGTTCTAAATTTTTGGACCGAAGCATAACTGACCGAAGGGGCCCACACACGGTCAGTTTGGACTGATGAAAAGGTCCTTCAGTCTGTTTCCTTCGGTTTTGACACACCGTGTGTACGCGGCCTAAGGCTTAATGTACACTAGCAGCTCCTAAACTTGAGTTAAAGCGCTTTGGAAAAAAGATTCCAAAAGCGTCCAAACTCAACTCCATGAAAGCCTATATGTGTCAAAGATGAGTTTCAACCTCCCTCTCCTGAATGCGGAAGAATCGCGTTCAGGATAGGAATGTTTTGACCACTGGCCTCGGGAAACGGCACACATTTAAGAGATATTCACTGTACCTACAGAGAGGTTATATTATAAGCTTACCTGTAGGTACAATTTAAAAATAAGTGTTTACTACCGCTTTAAGGCACGTGCTGCCCAGCATCTAAAAACTAGGCCTGGTCTTGGCTTGCAACAAATAAAGCAAGATCATTTGAGGAAAGATTTAATTTCGAATGTTCTTTTCCTGGGCCCGAATATTTGCTAGATTAAAATGCAAAGAATATTCTGCCTCATCAAATTATTCTATCAGACAATGCAGTGGCTCAGATGTATTGCTATGAAATGGGCTCAGCTGTGATATTCCCTCTTGGGATTCTAGATAATTGGGTATCGGGCTCTGTCTTGGGCATAATAAATAATTTATGGGATCAATTACCTTACCTAGATTTTTAATATACAAAAAGGCAGAAAGAAGCAAGCTTCTCACTGTCTCATCTCAAGCATAATATCAGTGGATTTGTTCTGCACAATTTATTGTGTGCTCAGATATTCTTATGGATAGGCCAGGATAGTGCAGTCTCTCTTACAACTATTTTTGTTACCAAAAAAATTTACATACTTTTACTACCAAGAATAAGTTCCATAAATAATAAGGCTCATTCATATGGCCATTTAGATCCCTACAGCATATTAGTTACATTTGCATCTAAACACAGCACTATAGGAATCAAGCACACAACTACACCTACAAACAAATCCGTGTGCTGCTTTTAGCATCATAAAAAAGAAAAGAAAAAAAAGAAGAGTAGGATGCAGCTGCGTCTTGTGCCATACAAATTAGCAGTTTTTATGGGTGTAAACGCATAAACACATTTAGACTACTTTCACACTGGAGCATATTGCAGGGGCTATAGCATTACAAATGGGGCCTGCAATACGCCCTTAAAAATCTGTCCCCATTCACTCCAGTGTGAAAGCCAGAGGGGCTTTCACACTGGAGCGGTGCGCTAGCAGGACGGTAAAAAAAGTCCTGCTAGCCGTATCTTTGGAGCGGAGAAGGAGAGTTGTGTTTAACACTCGTCCACCGCTGCTGCTTCACATTGAAATCAATGGGACAGTGTGGCTATACCTCCCACAAGGTTTTAACCCTTTCTTGGCCGCTACCGGGGGGTAAATGCGCCCCGCTAGTGGGCGAAATGCGCCGCAAATCCGCCCATAGCGTCGGCAGTAAAAATAGCGGCGTTTTACTGCCAACGCTATGGGCGGCACAGTGTGAAAGGGCTCTTATGCATTCAAAAGCAATTAGAAGAAATGTAGGCACCTACAAATGCTAAACATATCTAATATTACTTTAGGTCCATTTTAATGGATTCTGCTTGCTCCGTTGATCCCCACTGAGCCAGCGGATGACAGATCCGTCTCTGCTCACTGTGCAGAGACGGACCTTTCAGAGCCCCACTGTACTATGGGGGATCAGATGGAAACTGATCCGCCTACTTTCATCCGATCAACAGATGAAAATAGGGTTTTCATTCGTCTGCATTTAGCGGATCGGATGTCAGTGGACATGTCCCCGCTGACATCCTTCGC